>NC_091283.1:561010106-561311453 GCF_032444005.1 Ranitomeya imitator
AAGCAGGAACTTAGCTTCTGTTGGGAAGACAGGTCACAAGAACGATCCAGGAGTGAACAAGACCAATACTGGAACATTGACAGGTGGCATGGAGCAATGATCTAAGTGGAGTTAAATAGAGCAGCCAGCTAACGAATTAACCTCGTCACCTGTGGAAGGAAACCCAGAAGCCGCAGCCCCACTCACAACCACCAGAGGAAGCCCATGGGCAGAACCAGCTGAAGTACCATTCACGACCACAGGAGGGAGCTTGACAACAGAATTCACAACAGGGAGGATGGAGCTGTCAGGCGCCGTGGGGGCAGGAGTGGAGCAAATGGAGCCAGCAGCAGCAGGTAAAAAAGGAGGGCAGGGGGTGATCGGGGGAGGGGGGGGGGTGGCAGGGGGTGATCGGGGGGTGGCAGGGGGTGATCATCAGGGGAGGATGGAGCTGTCAAGCACGGGGGGGAGGAGGGGAGCAGAGGACAAGCTGTAGATGGAGCCGGCAGCAGGTAATCAGGGGGTGACCAGGGGGGGAAGGGGGTGACCAGGGGGCCTGGGGTGATTGAGGTGATCACTGAGGGGGTGATCACCAGGGGAGGATGGAGCTGTCAGGCGCATGGGGGTAGGAGAGGAGCAAATGGAGGCAGCAGCAGGTGATAAAGGAGTGCAGGGGGTGATCAGAGGGCGGGGGCCGGGGGGTGATCACCAGGGTAGGATGGAGCTGTCAGGCACGATGGGGGGGGGCAGGAGGGGAGCAGAGGATGAGCTGTAGATGGAGCCTGCAGCAGGTAATTAAGGCGTGATCAGGGGGGCAGGGAGTGATCAGGGGGCAGGGGATGACCAGGGGGCCGGGGGTGATTAGGGGTGATCACTGGAGAGGGTGATCACCAGGGGAGGAGGGGCTGACAGGTGCAGGGGGGTAGGAGACGAGAAAATGGAGCCAGCAGCAGGTGATAGAGGGGGCAGGGGGGTGACCAGGGGGGCAGAAGGTGATCAGGGGGGCAGGGGGTGATCAGGGGTGATCTCTGAAGAGGGTGATCACCAGGGGAGGAGGGGCTGACAGGCGCACCGGAGCAGGGGGTGATCAGGGGGGGGCAGGGGGGAGTTAGCGGAGGTTGGGGGGAGTGGAGGACAGGAGAGGGGAGGTACCTGTCCTCAGCAGCAGAGGTGGTGCTGGCAGTGGCAGTGGGGGAGGCGGCGGCGCTGTGAAGAGGTGTGCGGCAGCAGCGCTGTGAGGAGGTGTGCAGCGGCGGCGATCGCGGTGTCTGGGGGGCAGGTGAGCAGTCAGGCACCTCGCTCCTCAGCTTCCACGAATGGGATGAAGCTGAGGAGCGAGGCAGACATTGTTTTTCTCCGCCCCTCCACATCAGATTGGAGGGCTAGCATCACATGGACGCTAGCTCCAATCAGATCTGAGGGGGGTGACAAAAAGGTCACCAGCAAAGCCACCCCCCTGGGGTCAGGTATAGGTCCCCCTGCACCTGCGGGTCGGGTGACCTTTCATTAACCCCGGTCACCCGACCCGCAGTAACGCAATCCTTCTGTGACACAGCATATGCGTCACAGGTCGGATTGGCACCGACTTTTATGACGCATATGCTGTCACAGGTCGGGAAGGGGTTAAGTGACCTCTCTCCCAGCAGCGGCGGAGGGATAAACATCGCGGAGGATTACCTCCACTGTCAGTTTATGGGGGGGTCCCTGTAGAGCGCTGACATCGCCTGATGTCGCTGTTCTACACGGGAGATCGTCATGGGACACTATTAACTGGACTATGGCAGAAAGGTAAGTATAGGTTGGTTTATGTTATTTTTATTACAGGACTTGGTGTTTGGTAAGTATGTACTCTATGTTAGGTGTTGTATGTTATGTGCATGTACTGTATGTTATAAGTTGTATGTTCTGTATGTTTTGTTTTTTTTAACTACTGAACAAAGCCATTGTCTGATGGGACTACTTACCCATCAGCGGCAATGCTGTCACTGTGAGCATTCATAGCCTAAAATTAGGGTAAAATCTCAATAGAAAAAGACAAAAATATTCTTTATGGTTGTGTTTACCACCTCAATTGTAATGACCACTATAACAATTGTAACATGATATTTAACTGTTGTGAATTCCGCTCTTGGGCTCCCTCCGGTGGTTGTAAGTGGCACTTCTGTGAGTTCTGCTCTTGGGCTCCCTCTTGTGGTTTCTAGTGGTATGGCTGCTCCTTGGAGTTAGCTGTCATCAGCTGCCTCCACTTATTGTCCGATATTTAAGTCTGGCTCTTTCTTCAGCCTGTGCCACTTGTCAATGTTCCTGGCTGGATTCACATCTCTGCTTGGATTCTCCTGGTTTCCTGACCAGTTCTGCAAAGATAAGTTCTGGCTTTGCTCATTTCAGTCCACATGTTGTGGACTTATTGTTCTGTGCATTCTATATTTGTCCAGCTTGTCAGTATGGATTTTTTCTGTTAGCTGGAAGCTCTGGGAAGCAGATTTACCCTCCACACCTTTAGTCAGGTGTGGAGATTTTGTAAACTCTGTGTGGATTGTTTTGTAGTTTTTATACTGACCGCACAGTATCCTTTCCTGTCCTATCTATCAAGCTAGACTGGCCTCCTATGCTAAAATCTGATTTCATTTCTGCGTATGTTATTTTCCCCTCCTCTCACCGTCAATATTTGTGGGGGGCTATCTTTCCTTTGGGGATTTTCTCTGAGGCAAGATAGGTTTCCTGTTTCCATCTTTAGGGGAAGTTAGATCTTAGGCTGTGCCGAGGGGTCTAGGGAGCGTCAGGTACCCCCCACAGCTATTTTTAGCTGCGCTGCTAGGTTCAGGGTTTGCGGTCAGTACAAATACCACCTCCTTCAGAGCTTGTCTCATGTTGTTCCTAAACCACCAGATCATAACATTTAACCCCCTGACATGTATGTCATCAGCCGTGTTCCTGCCTTTACTGCGGGCTCACATGCTGAGCCCACATCTTTCCCCGCTCTTGATGACTGATTTAATCAGCCATCAAGTGCCTCTAACAACTATTAACCAGTTAAATGACTGACAATAGCATTTGATGCAAAGCAGGTTATCGATCCCACCCATCGGAGTGCATGTCACGTGATCAGGGGTGCTCATGGGTTGTCATGACAGCCAGAAGTCTGCTGAAGACCCTCGTGCTTGTCATCACGATACTCACGTGAACGTCAACCCGTGGCCGGCATTCATAGGAAATCATGATTTTCGCTGTACAAAGCAGTGCTGATGCCCTGCTACGTATAGCACAGTTGATCGTATGATCGCAGCTTCAAGTCTCCTAAGGGGGCAATTAAATACACTAAAAAGTTAAATAAAAAAAATATATAAGTTCCAATCACCCCCATTACAAATAAAACAATAAAAAAAAAATACACATATTTGATATCGGCACATTTAGAAATGTTTGATCTGGTCTAATTCAAAAGTCTAACTCATACCACAGAAAAACAAGCCCTCATACAGCCATATTGCTGGAAAAATAAAAAAGTTATGGCTCTTGGAAAAAGGGGAGGAAAAATTGAAATGAAGAACGGAAAATGGCCCGGGGGTGAAGGAGTTAAAGAGGTTGGCCACTACATTCTAGAATTTCCCCTCAGATTTAAACCTCACATATTTCTATACAATTTTTAAATTGACGCCCCCTGAAGAAGCAGGGCGGTGAAACGCACGTTGGGGCTGGAGGTCCGCGACTCTGGCAGTGGCACATGTATCAGACAAATAAGACATTCAGGTAACAAGCTGCCTATAAATTCAACTCTTTCCCCCCGCATGTCGGGATGCATAAGTTAGGACTATTTTATATGGAGACAGTTGTATACCCTTTAAGGAGCTAGATACCATAAACTATATACAGTTTCTAATCTTTTGAACATGGAAATAATCTAAAATAGTACTTTTTTGATATTTGGTAACAATTTTGTCCTTTTCATGTGCCTCTTTATGGCAGCAAATAAATAATGAAAATTTAGATTTTCTGTAACATTAGATTGATGTGGCAGATGTTATAACACCATCTAGTGGTAAATTTTGATATTTCATGAAATGCACTGATATGCATTAGGCACTTTATTATGGCAGTAAATAAATAATGATTATTTAGATTTTCTATCATTTTAAATTGATGTTATAGCAGCATTCAGTGGTAAATTTTGATATTTCATGAAATGTACTGATATGCACTGAGCACTTTATTTCTAACCAAATTTTTGCTGCATTATCTATCTGCCATATTTAACAAATTTGAGGGAATTAATCTGCTAAATTTTATGCAATTTGTGGACCTCTGTTTTTCCAGTGACCTTTCTTTGAAAAATTTGTTTGTAATATTTTATGTGATACATTAATAAAAACTATTATAGTCTTAAAATAAATATTGGGTTGCGATCACTTCTTAAAGGGACTCTGTCACCTGAATTTGGCGGGACTGGTTTTGGGTCATATGGGCGGAGTTTTCGGGTGTTTGATTCACCCTTTCATTACCCGCTGGCTGCATGCTGGCCGTAATATTGGATTGAAGTTCATTCTCTGTCCTCCATAGTACACGCCTGCACAAGGCAAGATTGACAATCAGGCATGTACTACGGAGGACAGAGAATGAACTTCAATCCAATATTGCAGCCAGCATGCAGCCAGCGGGTAAGGAAAGGGTGAATCAAACACCTGAAAACTCTGCCCATATGACCCAAAACCAGTCCCGCCAAATTCAGGTGACAGAGTCCCTTTAAAGATTTCTTGAGCCCTATCTATTGATTATGGTGCTCAAGAAATAAGTTTTTTTTCAGTTAGTATTCAAAGAAGTGTTGCCCAAACTTTATGGGCCTTTTGATATTTAGTGTTCTTTTTTTGGTTTTGATCAAATCGGTGGGTGCGTTATACAATGTAATTGACAAACCCTTTAAACCATATGGTGAATAGCATGCAAATAAATTAGTGCTTTTAAAATTAATATTATCAATACCTTATTTGTACCCCAAAATGTTTTTAACATTTATCATCAAAACCTATATACAGCTACTTTGATACAAATAATGAAAGGTTTTTGAAATATAGTGTAATCAAAACAATATTGGCAAAATTGTTGTTGTTTTTTTCCTTTCCTACTAAAACAGGAGTTTAAAATTGTTTTTCTGTCTCATCACAGAAATCTTTCATCCGATATTATGTATAATGATTACTGGCAATAGCAAGGCCCATCACAGTAACCTTAATTGAGGCAACGCTAGGACACATCACCAAGTCCCTCAGACACACAAAAATGATTTTATTCATGCCGCAGCTGATTTGTGTAACAAGATCAGTGTCCTCCTGGCCAGTAATATCCTTTTTCTAGGCTGGAGTCATTTCAATCACTTGTACAGCCAGCTGCTTAAATTGGTTCATATTAACTCACTAATCAGCTCTCATCTGCAAGACACGAAGTCACCTCACCTCGTCTGCATTGATGTGGAGAGTAATGTACTTCATTATTAACATCTGCTGGTATCACATGGCTTTATGCATCGAGGTTGCATTTAGCATCTCGGTGTCCTTGGATTTCTTTCCACCTGGTACATCTATTGGTGTCAGCTTTAAGATATTACACTAATGGTAAATTCTACTACTAAGTTCTGCACCTACAGTAGCCGTCAGACACACATTTTCATGCAATGTGTTTTTTTTTTTCTTGTTCTTATTGGAATGTGCACATTGTAGATTCAGATTGAAGGCAACAAATCCATAAATGGACATGTATGGAAACAAGGAATAAAGAAACGTGTGCAACAAACCAGAATATGTGTTAAATTGCTTAAAGTATCCCCATTTTACTTGGATAACTGCTTTACACTCCCTTGGAATTCTCTCAAGCAGCTTCATCAGGTAGTTAGTTGGAATGGCTTTCCAACAGTCTTGAAGAAGATCCCCGAGATGCGGAGCACTGTTGGCTTCTTCACCTGTGAAGTGCTGTAGAGCGGTAGTCCTGACCGAGCTGCTGTCCAGTTTCACTGTGGCACTTTACAGACAAGGAGTGTCCCTGTCCCAGTGTGCTGTGGCGTGCATCACACTCACTTGTAGGTCGCATACCACTGCTGCCTCCAGGCTTCCGTTCTCAAGAGCTGCCGCTCACAATGCAAGGGATACCAAGTTATTTATAACAGTCAAACAGTCAAGTTCATCAGTTGGGTACAGGTGGGATAGGGCGCAGCAATTCACACTCCCATCCTCATTAGTACAACTCCTCTTCAGTGCTGCTACCCGCTCGTTCTGGACTACCCCCAAGCCCGTTGACTCCATCAGAATCAGGTATTCGTTGTCCACTCAGACTGTGCACCCGGGACCAGCCACCTGCCACCCCATCCCCCCCCCCCCCCCGTAATTCCACGTTGACCGACCTTGTGATGTCGGAAGACAAGGTGTGCTCCTTGGTACCTGACCCGAGCCCTAGGCTCTGGACGCTTTAGGAATGTCCATCAGGGAACTCTATCTGACCTCCCACTGCCTCAAACGGTTGGTCCATGCTGCACCTAGCAACCCACTACCCCACTTGAACTTGACCTGTACTATACACTTCACTAACTGACACTGAACTCCCCCTAATCAGGAAGTACCCCCCTTCTATTGACACTAGTGCCCAACACTGGGCTAGTTCAATCCTTAACCATTTCCTATCTTATATGCTAAACCTATAATCTGTATTCTATATTTTATGTTATCCTAAGCTTATCCTATGCTATACTCACATTAACACTTTCCATACTGTACATCACCGTAATACATTACATTAGGCACATATTACTCTTCAATATAAAACCGCCTGATAGTTGTCTTCAGGAACCGGATAAGATACTCCACATCCCTACACACCTTCACTCAACAGTCTAATTCATCTCAAACTATTTCAACTGGGTGTAAGTCGGGTGAGCCATGTCATCTGACCCAGCACTGCATACCTTTGTTACTTGCTCACATAGCCCTTACATAGCCTGGAGGTGTGTTTTGGGTCATTGTCCCGTTAGTACACAAATTATGGTTCAACTAAGTACAAACCAGATGGCATGGCATGTCATTGGAGAATGCTTTGGGAGGCATGCTGGGCAAGTGTGCCTTGAATGTGGAATAGATATCCAACCAGCAAAACACCTTTACACCATCACACCTCCTCCACTGTGTTTCACAGACGGCACAACATGTGTAAACACCATACATTCACATTTTCTACGTCTCTTAGAAAGTCATTTTGATTGTTTCCAAAAATCTCAAATGTTGACTCATCAGCCAACAGCACAGATTTCTATAGATCTAATATCCAGTACTTCTTTTAGTTGGCTCAGACAAGTCCTTTTTAGAGGCTTATCTGCAGCAATTCAACTATAAAGGCCTGCTCATGACCATCTCCTGTGGACCGTTGATATTGAGATGTGTCTTCTACTTGATGTCTGTGCATCATTTATGAGAGCTTGTATCTAAGGTCCTGTCAATTGGCATTTTCTGAAGTTGATATCTCTGATGAACCTATCATATGCAGCAGAAGTAATTTTTGGTCTTCTTTTCCTGGGACGGTCCTCATGAGAGCCAGGTTCATAACAGCGATTGATGGTTTTCATGACTGCACTTGAGTATACTTTAAAGTGAGGGTGGGAAATCTCAGACCCCAGGGCCATTTACATCCCTCGATGACCTTTTTCCAGCCCCCCTGGGCAGATTCTCAGGGACCACATTCTTGGGCAGGGAGGTGTATTTTGATTGCCACCAGCTCATTAATTTCTTCTTGCCCTGTTAGCACACACACGGCAGTGTTCACTACTGAACACTGAAGGGCATGCAATGAAAGATTACGTCCTGAAACCAGTGCCAGAGCCAGGATGTACTTTGTGGGTAGAGTTTGTACGGCCCCCGAAGGATGGTATACATATCCAAATGGACCTTGGCAGAAAAAAAAAGATTCCCCACCCCTGCCTTAGAGGCTTTAGAAAATTTCCAGATTGACTGGCTTTCATGTCTTGAAATAATGATGGACTACCATTTCTCTTCATTTAGTTGAATGTTTTTTTGCCATACTCTGGCTTAGATAAGTTGTAAAATAGGAAAGGACTCAGCACTGTGTAGAATTATGTACGAACACTACTTCTGCCAAATACACCTTATCGTCACAAACCTTTTCAGAAGGCCAGTAATTCCACAAATTACTTTTTAAATAGGCATACTTAGTGACTGGAAGCCATTCCAAGTGACTACTTGATGAATCTGCTTTACAGAACACCTAGAGGTATAAAACTGTCATCAGAATAAAAAGGGGGTTCTTTAGGGAATGTAAAGTTTAACAAATATTCTGTTTCACATGTGTTTTTTTTTTCACTTTTTGTTTCCATATGTCACCCTTCATGCTTTTGTTGCCTTCAGTCTGAATTTACAATGTGCACAATCTAATAAGAATACAGAAAACCATTGCATGAACATATGTGTACAAACTTTTGATCGGTACAAAATGTAACACAGTGCAACATGTGCAGTACCACATGGAACAAGGTGAAGTTCAAACCATATCAAGTTATGGAAGTGGAAGAAAAAATGAAATTAAGAACTGTGTAGTCATGGCAACTGATTGCACTTCGACAATATTAAAAGTTTTTCAATTTGTCAGATCAAGTTTTCATAGATATCAATTTTCAGTTAATTTCTGTTGCTGTATATTGAGTCACAAGAAAAACTTCAAATTTCATATTTAGAGAGGAAGAGGACGTGATCTAGAACGCCAGTGCCACCTATGGGAAGTAGCAATCCTAGTAAAGTAAATTTTGACCCTTTAATGAGTCTTGCCTCATGACTTAGACTAAAACCACACCAGAATCCCAATTTGCAGACACGTGTTTCGGGGTGTTGCCTCTCCTTAGTGCAAAACATGAGATTTGATTAGGCTGTATGAGAGTGTTTTTCCTTGTGGAGAGTGACATGCCGACATGCCAGGGTAAAGAAAAAAGACTGACATACCGCAAAAAGAAGATGAAAGCTTTTGTTTCACAATACTAAAATATATAGTATATAACTGAATCATGAGCAGTTTGGAATTAGGTAAGCATAACAATAAAGTTCTTAACCCCTTAACGACCGCCAATACGACTTTTAACGGGGACAGTTAAGGGTACCCATTCCACAGTACCGCGTTTTAACGGCGCTGAGATACAAGGTTATAGCGCCCCAAGCTTCAGAAATTCTCTGGGGTCTCAGCTACTGGGGGTAGCTGAGACCCCAAGGAACATGATTTGGATTGGTTTTTAATGACCCCAGTGTTGCGATCACCAAAAAAAGTCTGATTTTCCATTTAATTTCTCTCTCCTCTGATATGATCTAGCACATGAGAGAGAAATGGGGTCCCCCGTGCCCCCCTGGTACCTCCGGTGTCACTGGGCCCTCCTGCATCCCTCGGTCCTGTCCCTAAGCCATTGGCGTCTTCTTCCAGGAAGAAAATGGCGGGCGCATGCTCAGTGCACCCGCCAAGATCTGCCATCTGGCACCTGGCAACAATAGGAAATTTTTCCTATTGGTTTATTTTCATCACTGTGATAGACCCTATCACAGTGATCAAAATAAAAAAATGTAAACCAAACCCCCTTTATCACCCCCTTAGGTAAAAATAATAAAATTTAAAAAATGTAGATGGGGTAGAAAAATAGGGTTAACGGTTGTGGTTATGGTTGGGATTACAGTGAGGGATGGGATTAGGGTTAGGGGTGTGTTTAAGGTTAGGGTTATGGTTAGGATTAGGGGTATGTTGGGGTTAGGGTTGGAGTTTGAATTGGGGGTCCACTGTTTAGGTACATCAGGGGGGTCTCCAAACACGACATTGCACCACCATTGATTGCAGCCAATTTTGCGTTCAAAAAGTCAAACGGTGCTTCCTCTCTTTTGAGTCCTGCATTGCACCCACATATGGGGTATCCCATATGGCTTTCCCCCACATATGGGGTATCGTCGTACTCAGGAGAAATTGCACAACAGAGTTTGTGGTCCATTTTCTCCTGATACCCTTGTGAAAACAAAAAATTTGGTTCCAAAGTAATTGTTTTGTGAAAAAAGTAAAATGTTCATTTTTTCCTTCCAAATTGCTTTAGTTCTTGTTAAGCACCTGAAGGGTTAATAAACGTCTTGAATGTGGTTTTGCACACCTCGAGAGGTGCAGTTTTTAGAATGGTGTCACTTGGGGTCACAATGGGGTTAATTCTGGGCTTAGTTCTGGAGTGCATTATACTA
This sequence comes from Ranitomeya imitator, assembly GCF_032444005.1. Taxonomy (NCBI): domain Eukaryota; kingdom Metazoa; phylum Chordata; class Amphibia; order Anura; family Dendrobatidae; genus Ranitomeya; species Ranitomeya imitator. The sequence goes on from NC_091283.1 coordinate 561,020,330, forward strand.
TAGAGGCCTATGGGAGTGCATTATACTATACGTACAGCTCTGGCAACAATTAAGTCACCACTTCACAGTTTTATAAAAATCACTATCTCTACATGTCTGACAGCCATTCCATTCCAGTGTCAGTTGAATTCCAACCAGAGTACACCTCATTCTACTTAATGTGCTTCTGATTAGGTGATCACCTGAACCAAATCTTATTTAATGAAGGAAAGTATAAAAAAACACTGCTGTGGTGTTCACAATCCTCTTGCAATAGGGCAAGCTGGATTGCAAAACAAGTGCTAGGAATAGGCCAAAAGTAATAGAAATTAAAAAATAACTTTTAACCATGCCAAAGGAGTTGAAAAGAAAAATCTTGAGTGAGGAAAATAAGGGCTCAATGCTGGCTTTACTAGCAGAGGGATATAGTGAGCGTCATGTTGCCTCCATCCTTAAAGTTTCTAAAAAGGCAGTCCATTACAACAAGGTCAAGCAGCAGACACTGAGGACAACAAAGCTACGGACTGGCAGAGGGCGAAAACAACTCCCCACTGAACGGATTGACCATCATCTTATTCGAATGTCACTTGCCAGATGACATCATGTGACCTACAAAAGGAATGGCAAATGGCAGCTGGGATGAAGTGCACAGCAAAAACAGTCCTTAACAGACTCCTAGAGGCAGGGATCAAGTCATGTAAAGCTAGAAAAAAACTTTCATCAATGAGAAGTAAAGGAGAGCCAGGCTGAAGTTTGCCAAATACCATAAGGATTGGACCATAGAGGACTGGAGTAAAGTAATCTTCTCTGATGAGTCTAATTTTCAGCTTTGCCCAACACCTGGTCGTCTGGTGGTTAGATGGAGACCTGGAGAGGCGTACAAGCCACAATGTCTTGCACCCACTATGAAATTTGGTGGAGGATCGGTGATGATCTGGGGATGCTTCAGCAAGGCTGGAATCGGGCAGGTTAATCTTTGCGAAGGACGTATAAATCAAGCTGCATACAAGGTTATCCTGGAAAAACGGTTGATTCGTTTTGCTCAGGCAATGTTCCCCAACTCTGAGGACTGGTTTTTCCAGCAGGACAATGAGCCATGCCACACAGCTAGGTCAATCAAGGTTTGGATGAAGGGCCACTACATCAAGACCCTGTCATGGCCAACCCAATCTCCAGACCTGAACCCCATTGAAAACCTCTGGAATGTACTAAAAAGGAAGATGGGTAGTCACAAACCATCAAAGAAGAATTGCTTACACTTTTTTACCAGAAGGTCCATAAGGTCACCCAAAAGCAGTGTGAAAGAATGGTGGAAAGCATACCAAGACGCATGAGAGCTGTAATTAAATGATCATGGTTGTTCCACAAAATATTGATTTCTGAACTCTTTCTGAGTTAAAACATTAGTACCCTGGGCTGTGCTGAACATTTACTCTACTGCACAGGTCTAAAAATTGGGCTGCCCATGACATGGTTTTCATGTGGTGGTCTCTTAATTTTTGCGAGAGCTGAATATAACGATATTGTAATCATGTTACATGTCACAATACATGTTCTGCAGGACTGGTATCTGCCAATATGTGATCACCATATGGCGGTAATATCAGTGTTGTTTTTTGTTTAGAGGTTTTTTAGTAACAGCTCGGTCAACTGCTGAGGTTCTCTTATACTCACAATTACGATATGCCACAATAGTTGTAATCAGGGTTACCTGGCTAGGGGCCCACTTAGAATTTTCACCTCCCACCCTCCCCTCACCCATACCAAAACCCTAATTATGCCTCTGCGTCAATGCTTGCATACTGTAAATATTATCGCTTAAAGAGAGCTGTTGTATTATTTTGTATGTATATTATGCAGTCATAGCAGATTGCATCTGTTCACACTTGCTTTTATTCTGTTCAGAGTTGTTGGCCAGTTGTTTTTTTTTTCTTTTTATAGGTCTCTCCCTATAGGGAGATCCTTATCAGTTTGGGGAAGTGAGATGGGGAGAAGCCTATGGGGACCTGCCTCAGTCTATTCATCCAAGGTACATAGTCTCCAGCGAGCTTTTCAAGGTATGTTTTCTGTGACAACACAAAATTTCAGACTAAAGGCCCCTTCACATTAAGCGACGCTGCAGCGATACCGACAACGATCCGGATCGCTGCAGCGTCGCTGTTTGGTCGCTGGAGAGCTGTCACACAGACAGCTCTCCAGCGACCAACGATGCCGGTAACCAGGGTAAACATCGGGTAACTAAGCGCAGGGCCGCGCTTAGTAACCCGATGTTTACCCTGGTTACCATCCTAAAAGTAAAAAAAAAACAAACACTACATACTTACCTACAGCTGTCTGTCCTCCAGCGCTGTGCTCTGCACTCCTCCTGTACTGGCTGTGAGCACAGCGGCCGGAAAGCAGAGCGGTGACGTCACCGCTTTGCTTTCCGGCTGACCGACGCTCACAGCCAGTACAGGAGGAGTGCAGAGCACAGCGCCGGGGACAGACAGCGGTAGGTAAGTATGTAGTGTTTGTTTTTTTTACTTTTAGGATGGTAACCAGGGTAAACATCGGGTTACTAAGCGCGGCCCTGCGCTTAGTTACCCGATGTTTACCCTGGTTACCAGTGAAGACATCGCTGGATCGGTGTCACACACGCCGATCCAGCGATGTCAGGAGGAGTCCAGCGACGAAATAAAGTTGTGGACTTTCTTCAGCGACCAACGATCTCCCAGCAGGGGCCTGATCGTTGGTCGCTGTCACACATAACGATTTCATTAACGATATCGTTGCTACGTCACAAAAAGCAACGATATCGTTAACAATATCGTTATGTGTGAAGGTACCTTTAAACATACAGTACATGGCTGTAATAACACAGCCACTGTCTGATTCATGTTTGCTGACACATTGCCTTTAAAAGAGCACCTGTCATGTTGAAAATGGATTCAGATCTGCAGGCAGGGTGTTATATGGAGCAGGAGGAGCTCAACAGCTTCTTATTGTATTTTTTTGTGGGAAAAGTTTCAGTAAAGCATTTTAGTAATTGAAATGTCTGGTGTTTGTATACACTAGTTAAGTGGGTGGTCCTACTCAGCAATTGACAGTCTTCCCTGTAAGACTGTACATGCAGGGATAGGTGGCAATTACTGAGTGTTACATCTATCAGAAGTCGCCGGCTCAAAAAGGCTACCTCAGAAAGATTTGGCGCAAGCCACTCCATCAGGCAGATTTCAGAAGAACACTGGCCTTCACCCTTTAACTCCTGTACAGGGATCTGGACTTAAAACGGGGTCCACTAGATTGCTTCCATAGATGAGCTGCTATCTGGAGGAATGAACCAGGCGTAAGAGAATAGTCAGGTAGCTGGGTCACAATTAGCAGGTCGGTGTAGGGACAAAACTGGAAAGAATCAGAATAGTCCACTAGTCCAGAACCAGGCCAATGCCCAAACCCCATAACCTCCCTGTCCAACATCACTGAAGGGGAGCTTAATTGTTTCCTCTCCAAATCACACCTCACAACTTGTGCACTTGACCCCATCCCATTCCACCTCCTCCCCAACCTCACCACCACACTTATCCCATCCCTGTTATGGCTGGCAATCAGGCAACACAGCGTGCAGTAATCAGCGCACATACAGAGATCTGGCAATAACCAAAAACAATAGGACGAGCTCTGAGACGTGGAATCTCTGTAGACTGCAGTACCTGATCTATCCTCACACAACTATAAGCAGCAGTGGATTGCGCCTAACAACTACCTATGCAACTCGGCACTGCCTGAGGAGCTGACTAGCCTGAAGATAGAAATACAAGCCTGACTTACCTCAGAAAAATACCCCAAAGGAATAGGCAGCCCCCCACACATAATGACTGTTAGCAAGACGAAAAGACAAACGTAGGAATGAAATAGATTCAGCAAAGTGAGGCCCGATATTCTAGACAGAGCGAGGATAGCAAAGAGAACTATGCAGTCTACAAAAAACCCTAAAACGAAAACCACGCAAAGGGGCAAAAGACCCACCGTGCCGAACTAACAGCACGGCGGTGCACCCCTCTGCTTCTCAGAGCTTCCAGCAAAAGACAATAGCAAGCTGGACAGAAAAAAACAGAAAACAAACTAGAAGCACTTATCTAGCAGAGCAGCAGGCCCAAGGAAAGATGCAGTAGCTCAGATCCAACACTGGAACATTGACAAGGAGCAAGGAAGACAGACTCAGGTGGAGCCAAATAGCAAGGCAGCCAACGAGCTCACCAAAACACCTGAGGGAGGAAGCACAGAGACTGCAATACCACTTGTGACCACAGAAGTGAACTCAGCCACAGAATTCACAACAGTACCCCCCCCTTGAGGAGGGGTCACCGAACCCTCACCAGAACCCCCAGGCCGACCAGGATGAGCCACATGAAAGGCACGAACAAGATCTGGGGCATGGACATCAGAGGCAAAAACCCAGGAATTATCTTCCTGAGCATAACCCTTCCATTTGACCAGATACTGGAGTTTCCGTCTAGAGACACGAGAATCCAAAATCTTCTCCACAATATACTCCAATTCCCCCTCCACCAAAACAGGGGCAGGAGGCTCCACAGATGGAACCATAGGTGCCACGTATCTCCTCAACAACGACCTATGGAATACATTATGTATGGAAAAGGAGTCTGGGAGGGTCAGACGAAAAGACACCGGATTGAGAATCTCAGAAATCCTATACGGACCAATAAAACGAGGTTTAAATTTAGGAGAGGAAACCTTCATAGGAATATGACGAGAAGATAACCAAACCAAATCCCCAACACGAAGTCGGGGTCCCACACGGCGTCTGCGATTAGCGAAAAGCTGAGCCTTCTCCTGGGACAAGGTCAAATTGTCCACTACCTGAGTCCAGATCTGCTGCAACCTGTCCACCACAGAATCCACACCAGGACAGTCCGAAGACTCAACCTGTCCTGAAGAGAAACGAGGATGGAACCCAGAATTGCAGAAAAATGGAGAGACCAAGGTAGCCGAGCTGGCCCGATTATTAAGGGCGAACTCAGCCAACGGCAAAAATGACACCCAATCATCCTGGTCAGCGGAAACAAAACATCTCAGATATGTTTCCAAGGTCTGATTGGTTCGTTCGGTCTGGCCATTAGTCTGAGGATGGAAGGCCGAGGAAAAAGATAGGTCAATGCCCATCCTACCACAAAAGGCTCGCCAGAACCTCGAGACAAACTGGGAACCTCTGTCAGAAACAATATTCTCAGGAATGCCATGTAAACGAACCACATGCTGGAAGAACAAAGGCACCAAATCAGAGGAGGAAGGCAATTTAACCAAGGGCACCAGATGGACCATTTTAGAAAAGCGATCACAGACCACCCAAATGACCGACATTTTTTGAGAAACGGGAAGATCAGAAATGAAATCCATCGAAATATGTGTCCAAGGCCTCTTCGGGACCGGCAAGGGCAAAAGCAACCCACTGGCACGTGAACAGCAGGGCTTAGCCCTAGCACAAATTCCACAGGACTGCACAAAAGCACGCACATCCCGTGACAGAGATGGCCACCAGAAGGATCTAGCAACCAACTCCCTGGTACCAAAGATTCCTGGATGACCGGCCAGCACCGAACAATGAAGTTCAGAGATAACTTTACTAGTCCACCTATCAGGGACGAACAGTTTCTCGGCCGGACAACGATCAGGTTTATTAGCCTGAAATTTCTGCAACACTCTCCGCAAATCAGGGGAGATGGCAGACACAATGACTCCTTCCTTGAGGATACTCGCCGGCTCAGATAACCCCGGAGAGTCGGGCACAAAACTCCTAGACAGAGCATCCGCCTTCACATTTTTAGAGCCCGGAAGGTATGAAATCACAAAATCAAAACGAGCAAAAAATAACGACCAACGGGCCTGTCTAGGATTCAAGCGCTTGGCAGACTCGAGATAAGTCAAGTTCTTATGATCAGTCAATACCACCACGCGATGCTTAGCACCCTCAAGCCAATGACGCCACTCCTCGAATGCCCACTTCATGGCCAGCAACTCTCGGTTGCCCACATCATAATTACGCTCAGCAGCAGGAAATTTCCTGGAAAAGAAAGCACATGGTTTGAACACTGAGCAACCAGAACCTCTCTGTGACAAAACCGCCCCTGCACCAATCTCAGAAGCATCAACCTCGACCTGGAACGGAAGAGAAACATCAGGTTGACTCAACACAGGGGCACAGCAAAAACGACGCTTCAACTCCTGAAAAGCTTCCACGGCAGCAGAAGACCAATTAACCAAATCAGCACCCTTCTTGGTCAAATCGGTCAATGGTCTGGCAATGCTAGAAAAATTACAGATGAAGCGACGATAAAAATTAGCAAAGCCCAGGAATTTCTGCAGACTTTTTAGAGATGTCGGCTGAGTCCAATCCTGGATGGCCTGAACCTTAACCGGATCCATCTCGATAGTAGAAGGGGAAAAGATGAACCCCAAAAATGAAACTTTCTGCACACCGAAGAGACACTTTGATCCCTTCACGAACAAGGAATTAGCACGCAGTACCTGGAAAACCATTCTGACTTGCTTCACATGAGACTCCCAATCATCTGAGAAGATCAAAATGTCATCCAAGTAAACAATCAAGAATTTATCCAGATACTCACGGAAAATGTCATGCATAAAAGACTGAAAAACAGATGGAGCATTGGCAAGTCCGAACGGCATCACCAGATACTCAAAATGACCCTCGGGCGTATTAAATGCCGTTTTCCATTCATCTCCCTGCCTGATTCTCACCAGATTATACGCACCACGAAGATCAATCTTAGTAAACCAACTAGCCCCCTTAATCCGAGCAAACAAGTCAGAAATCAATGGCAAGGGATACTGAAACTTAACAGTGATCTTATTAAGAAGGCGGTAATCAATACACGGTCTTAGCGAACCATCCTTCTTGGCTACAAAAAAGAACCCTGCTCCCAATGGTGACGACGATGGGCGAATATGTCCCTTCTCCAGGGACTCCTTCACATAACTGCGCATAGCGGTGTGTTCAGGTACGGACAAATTAAATAAACGACCCTTAGGGAATTTACTACCAGGAATCAAATCGATAGCACAATCACAATTCCTATGCGGAGGTAGGGCATCAGACTTGGACTCTTCAAATACATCCTGAAAGTCCGACAAGAACTCTGGGATGTCAGAAGGAATGGATGACGAAATAGACAAAAATGGAACATCACCATGTACTCCCTGACAACCCCAGCTGGTTACCGACATAGAGTTCCAATCCAATACTGGATTATGGGTTTGTAGCCATGGCAACCCCAACACGACCACATCATGCAAATTATGCAGTACCAGAAAGCGAATAACTTCCTGATGTGCAGGAGCCATGCACATGGTCAGCTGGGCCCAGTACTGAGGCTTATTCTTGGCCAAAGGTGTAGCATCAATTCCTCTCAACGGAATAGGACACCGCAAAGGCTCCAAGAAAAATCCACAACGTTTAGCATAATCCAAATCCATCAGATTCAGGGCAGCGCCTGAATCCACAAACGCCATGACAGAATACGATGACAAAGAGCACATTAAGGTAATGGACAAAAGGAATTTGGACTGTACAGTACCAATAACGGCAGAGCTATCGAACCGCCTAGTGCGTTTAGGACAATTAGAAATAGCATGAGTAGAATCACCACAATAGAAACACAGTCTGTTCAGACGTCTGTGTTCTTGCCGTTCTACTTTAGTCATAGTCCTGTCGCACTGCATAGGCTCAGGTTTACTCTCAGGCAGTACCGCCAGATGGTGCACAGATTTACGCTCGCGCAAGCGACGACCGATCTGAATGGCCAAGGACATAGACTCATTCAAACCAGCAGGCATAGGAAATCCCACCATTACATCCTTAAGAGCTTCAGAGAGACCCTTTCTGAACAAAGCCGCTAGTGCAGATTCATTCCACAGAGTGAGTACTGACCATTTCCTAAATTTCTGACAATATACTTCTACATCATCCTGACCCTGGCATAAAGCCAGCAGATTTTTCTCAGCCTGATCCACTGAATTAGGCTCATCGTAAAGCAATCCGAGCGCCAGGAAAAATGCATCAACATTACTCAATGCAGGATCTCCTGGTGCAAGAGAAAACGCCCAGTCCTGTGGGTCGCCGCGCAAAAAAGAAATAATAATCAAAACCTGTTGAATAGGATTACCAGAAGAATGAGGTTTCAAGGCCAAAAATAGCTTACAATTATTTCTGAAGCTCAGGAACTTAGTTCTGTCACCAAAAAACAAATCAGGAATCGGAATTCTTGGTTCTAGCATCGATTTCTGATCAATAGTATCTTGAATCTTTTGTACATTTACAACGAGATTATCCATTGAGGAGCACAGAGCCTGAATATCCATGTCCACAGCTGTGTCCTGAAGCACTCTAATGTCTAGGGGAAAAAAAAGACTGAAGACAGAGCTAAGAAAAAAAAATGATGTCAGGATTTCTTTTTTCCCTCTATTGGGAATCATTGGTGTGGCTCCTTGTACTGTTATGGCTGGCAATCAGGCAACACAGCGTGCAGTAATCAGCGCACATACAGAGATCTGGCAATAACCAAAAACAATAGGACGAGCTCTGAGACGTGGAATCTCTGTAGACTGCAGTACCTGATCTATCCTCACACAACTATAAGCAGCAGTGGATTGCGCCTAACAACTACCTATGCAACTCGGCACTGCCTGAGGAGCTGACTAGCCTGAAGATAGAAATACAAGCCTGACTTACCTCAGAGAAATACCCCAAAGGAATAGGCAGCCCCCCACACATAATGACTGTTAGCAAGACGAAAAGACAAACGTAGGAATGAAATAGATTCAGCAAAGTGAGGCCCGATATTCTAGACAGAGCGAGGATAGCAAAGAGAACTATGCAGTCTACAAAAAACCCTAAAACGAAAACCACGCAAAGGGGCAAAAGACCCACCGTGCCGAACTAACAGCACGGCGGTGCACCCCTCTGCTTCTCAGAGCTTCCAGCAAAAGACAATAGCAAGCTGGACAGAAAAAAACAGAAAACAAACTAGAAGCACTTATCTAGCAGAGCAGCAGGCCCAAGGAAAGATGCAGTAGATCAGATCCAACACTGGAACATTGACAAGGAGCAAGGAAGACAGACTCAGGTGGAGCCAAATAGCAAGGCAGCCAACGAGCTCACCAAAACACCTGAGTGAGGAAGCCCAGAGACTGCAATACCACTTGTGACCACAGAAGTGAACTCAGCCACAGAATTCACAACACATCCCTAACCCACCTCTTCAACCTATCACTAACTTCTGGCACCTTCCCTTCTGCTTTCAAACATGCCACAATCACGCCTATCCTTAAAAAGCCAACCCTCGATCCAATTGCTATGTCCAGCTAACGCCCAATATCGCTGCTCCCATTCGCTTCCAAACTCCTGGAGCAGCACGTCCACTCTGAACTTTCCTCCCACCTCTCATCTAACTTGCTCTTTGACAATCTACAATCTGGTTTCCGCCCCATCACTCAACTGAGACAGCCCTGACCAAAATCACTAATGACCTACTTACAGCCAAAGCTATCGGACAATACTCTGTACTCCTCCTTCTAGACCTGTCCTCTACTTTTGACACAGTTGACCACTGCCTCCTACTACAGATCCTCCCCTCCTTTGGCATCAAAGACCTCGACCACCACCAGAGCTACCCCCTCACCAACAGCGGAGCTGCCGCAACCCCCAACCTATTGTCTCCTTCCCCACCATCCTGTAGAATGTAAGCCCGCAAGGGCAGGGTCCTCGCCCCCTATGTATCAGTCTGTCATTGTTAGTTTGCTTACTATAAGTGATGTCTGTAATTTGTATGTAAACTCTTCTCATGTACAGCACCATGGAATCAATTGTGCTAAATAAATAAATAAATAAATAAATAATAATAGTCGAAAAGCATGTAGAGGTAAAAAACAGGACCGTCCACTGGGAGAATAGCCAAGCACAAGCTACATAGAAGTGGGTCAAAATATAACTGGCAGTGAACAGCAATAAATAGCTTACTGACCCACCCAAACCACACAGCAGCTAACTCTATGTCTCCCAGTATGGATGGGACTACAAATACCAGAAGACACAGAACTAGATCTGTTGCCTCGAAATAAGTGCATGGTGCCGACTGGTGACAGAAGCTGAGGCAGGAAGGGCAGGCACTAATATAGATGTCACACCAAGTAAGACTCTCTACTGGATTCATGCAAATACAAATACAAGGGATTTCAGTGAATAAAATACAAGTTATATTGAATCTTTCCATCAATCCTATATATCATTCTTCTCAGCTTCTCCTTCCATACACCATGCTATCCACAGATCAGACTGCAAGTAAAACACACTCTTTAAAATATACCTGAAGTTTTAGGTGACTTTTCAGAATAAATTATCATGCATGTATGTATACATGAGAAGTAACACTTTTTATGGCCTTTATATTACTAATAGTGTGTATTTTTCACCAGCCTCTACAGGCTGTAAGTCTAATTATCAGTTGTTTGAGCTAGTAGATAAAGCCCATGTGCTATGATGCCTCCCATACAGCGTACAGAGACATGAAGAATTCCTTCTCTCCTGTATTTATATGACATAACCCCAAAAGTAACAGCAGCACAGTGTGTATTATGCATCTTTAAAGAGCAGTGTAGCTGTGAATCCAGCTCTAGATGATAAAACATTAGAAAGCAGTAGCATTAGTCTGTGTGTGCTTATGGCTGTCTCACTTCCACCTCCTCCACCAATTTCCCTCTTTCAAAGGCTTCAATACTCTGCTGTAACCTACTGAGTGATCTGGCAGTCAGTCTTGTCTTGACTGAGATGGATTTTTAGCAGTTTTCATAGTGAATGATGAAATCAGGGGGAGCGAAGAAGTGAAGTGACTCATAAGTGGACAAAAGGGAGCATATATATTTGATAAGATGTATTATAAAGTTTTTATGCAGTAAACATGTTAAACAGTGGGAATTTAGTTTATGCCTCCGATACATCAGTAATACAGGCATAGTATTAATGATTTTCAATAGAAATGTGCACATTTGTTGTTGAATCGTTCTAGCTTATAATGACATGTTTTCTCTATTCTTTTGTTGCTTTATTAAATAAGTTAATATGTATTTAAATTAGAAAGGCACTTAATCATAAATTGAAATAATTAACCTTATACAGCATTTGCCTGCTGGTCTGGCTTACATCTGCTAGCCACTTCACCAACTTTGTTAATTTAGTAGTCCCACAGACATGACACGCTTCCCCCCCTGCACACCACTGACGTCTGCCTAATGAATAGATCAGGGGGGTTAGTTACTATGGACACCATCACTATTTTTTGTACCTTTTTATCTCCGTGGAAACGGGATGCTTCTCATCTATTTATTCTGAGAACTATTCACGACACACACACAGACAAAAAAAATCAGGCTGCGTCCAAGGAGGGGGCTTCAAGCAGGAGGGGTTCCTCATCCATATTACTTAGGAACAGCTCGCTGACAGTGCTTAAGTTTTTATAGAGAGCTTGTAAAACTGTCAGCATGGGAGGTGAGCAGTCAGACATTGACAAGAACAGAACATGAAATTCACGAGTCAAGAGCCAAGATATTGAAGCAGCAGCTCAACTTCTCCAGGACCTGGAACAAACTAGAAGTCCTGTAGTCGGACCAAAGAACAAATCTACGCAATTTTTGGATCTTTATATAATCCATTAAGATATTGTGAAAGGTTTTCTGTAGAGATGGGATTATTGCCTCTGGCCAAACACCTGTAGACTGATTGACTTGGCTTGGTCATAGATCCATCACTCCTTCCATGAGACTAACCCTTGGATTAACCAGGCAGTGGACTTCCCTGGTCATCACTAGGAATTCTGTACTGTGAGCTTGAGGCTTGTATTCGTCAGGAATAATCATTATTGGCTTCATGTAATACAGATGGCGGTAATTATCAGTTGACCACCACTTTCTACTGATCACAACGAAAGGATTGTCAGGCTTTATTGACCAGGTGTGACGGGTAATGTGGCCTTCCTAGGGTTACGGCAGAGAAGATGAATGTCTCCATCCAGATGTCATCTTCAGACAGCTATCATCCAGAGTCGGTGCTTATCCCAGTGTTATATTCTCTCATTTTCCTAGTGGGTACAGTGGGAAACAGCCTGGTCCTGGCAGTCCTGTTAAGGAATGGCAAGATAAACAACACCACCAATCTCTTCATTTTGAACTTAGGGGTTGCAGACCTTTGTTTTATCATATTCTGTGTACCATTTCAAGCCACCATTTACACCCTGGACAGTTGGGTATTTGGCCCATTTATGTGCAAAGCTGTGCACTTTTTCATATACCTCACCATGTATGCCTCCAGCTTCACCCTGACGACCGTGTCACTGGACAGGTAAGAACATCTCGGGATTATAGATTTTGAAGCTCCTTGATGAAATAATGTATTCATTTAGGATCAGCTAGGTTGGAGCTATACCCAGACCTTTGTATCTATTGAGTTATATCTAGACAGAAAAGAGTTAAAACCGTATTTTATTGTAATGCTGTAATGAATGAGCACGGTGCAGGCTTTTGCATTTTAACTTCATCATTTTGTAGGAAATCTCCCTACAAAAAAAAAAAAAAGTTATTAAAAAGTACAATAAACCTGCAGTAGCTTTTTTTCATGTTACTAAGGCTAGGGTCACATTGCGTTAGTGCAATCCGTTTAGCGCTAGCGGATTGCGCTAGATAGTTTATTTCCAAAGTGTAAAAAAATTATTAAAAAGAGAGATTTTCACAGATTTCCAACAGAATAAAAACCCTGAAGCTAGCCATGTATGGAAAGGTCAGACTGTAATACAATATGTGCACCATGCCGTTAACACAAGCCATGTACTCATGCAGGTCTGAATCAGAATGATCGGATATACAGTTTTCTACAATATCATTTATATCAGATTTGCATTTCATACATAATCAGATTGAAATTAAAGCACATTGGTAAAGTCTGGGACCTTGGGCTCTGTTCATAGAAATATCATTTTAAGGAAAGGGTGATTCAAGAATCTGCCAGGCAGTGTCTAGAAAGAAAGATTTAATGGGGTTAGACAGGGTAAGCATATGGGATTAGATTAAATGATATATGATATTGGGCTAGGATGGGAAAAGCAATATTTAGCTCATCTGGCAATTTCATGTACCATGTTGACACATTATTCTCCCTGACTTATGTATCCTAGCACTATCGATATATCTTTTTCAATAACTAACCCAAACTACTTGTTCAGGACGAATGGCTTTGAGCCACATCATTCTATTAAATCGTTATTCTGATTTTGCATAGATAGAAATTCAAATAGTCGGGGAAAAAACAACCACTTTTGCAATTTATTGTTTATTAAAATTTTCAACCATTCTTATGATATTAAAGTCCACTTTCAGGAAACAGGGTAACCTACTACCTAAAGCAGGTACTTACCCTTCCCTGGTCTAGCGCCGCTACTCCGGTCCCAGCGGTGACGCCACAACAAGAGCAGGCGTCATTACTCTTGCCACTCACTCGGCTCAGTGTTGGTGCACTGTGTGACCTCAACTTTGGCACAGCCGCTAAACTCAGGGCACAAGCCGCTGACCTCAGTGATTAACTAGCGGGGTGATAATGTGAATTGTGGTGTATTTTAGTAAAAAAAAAAATCTGATATACAGAGCTTGCACCATATGTATTAGGTGTCTTATACAATGTTTGATTCACTTGACAAAACATCATGGCTTTGGGGCAAAGGCGAATGAATGGCTTAGCGGAAAAAGGTGTTGCTTGCAATGTGCCATTGTGCTCCAAAATTTTGGCTCAAATTATTTGCACAAAATAAGCCAATCAGTAAGTGTTTAAAGCAGATCTGTCACCAGGTGTCACAAAACAAATTTCATACCATAGTAAAGATCGTTTAGACCTGAGAAGGAGGCTATCAGTTTTCGTATCCATGTCAGAATTTGCATATCATCCTTAATGGAATGCGCTCTGTCAAAAGACTGATGCTGTTATCTCATGTGACTGCTGTAGCCAGTCGGCCACTAATGATTGGCTGCAGTGGTCTACTGGCATAACAGTGACACATGACCGGCTGGAGAACACAGAGCTACCATAGAAGGAAAAGTGCCAGGCTTTTTTTATTTTATGATGGGCAGAGGCGCTGTTATAGGCTATAGCGAAACTGTCATCAGGTTTTTGCCATTTAATCTGAGAGCAGCATGATATAGAGGCAGAGACCCTGATTCCAGCAATATCTCACTTACTGGGCTGCATTTTGCCGTTTCAATAAAAGCAGTCTTTTATCAATAGCAGATTATCACAACAGGACAAGGTGCTCCATGCTTTCTAGTGAACTTGTTCTGGTTATCCCACCCCGCACAACCACCAATTTAGCGTTTTGTAGTGAATGTATGTTTTTTACTAATGTGATTTATTATATTATGTCTTAGTATATGCTTAACTTATTGAAGCATCATTGATTAATGCTGCCGTAAAAGTGTAATCACCTAATGTTTTTTTCCTTAAAGGTACCTTGCTATACGTTACCCATTGCGCTCAAGAGAACTACGTACACCCAAGAATGCTCTCATGGCTATCACCCTCATCTGGAGCCTGTCATTAATCTTCTCGGGACCATATCTCAGCTATTACCAAGAATTTCAGATGGCTAACCTTACTGTCTGCCACCCTGTGTGGCAAATCTCTCATCGTAAGACTATGGATCTTTGTACTTTTATCTTCAGCTATGTTATTCCTGTGCTCGTTCTTAGTTTGACCTATGCCCGCACTATACGATATCTCTGGACTTCTGTAGACCCAATTGAAGATATGTCTGAATCAAAGAGGGCCAAGAGGAGGGTGACTCGCATGATCATCATTGTTGCAGTCTTGTTCTGCTTGTGTTGGCTTCCTCACCACCTTGTCATTCTTTGCATGTGGTTTGGATACTTTCCCCTTAATAACTTCACATATGCCCTACGTATTCTCTCACACCTGGTGTCCTATGCTAACTCTTGCGTAAATCCAGTGGTCTACGCCCTGGTCTCAAAACACTTCCGGAAGGGATTTCGCAAGATATTCCGTTGCCTGTTGTTGCACCAAAGGTCAGCCAACAAGATCCATGTGGTCCCTGCAGCCCACGCAGGAGTCAGCACATTAGAAGTGGCGTGTACAGAGGTGACCCAGTTAAGTGAAGTTCCATTGCACTGCTCCGCCTGTTGTCATGATCCCGGAAGCCCCTGGGAAGATACGGAAAGAAACGGTGATAAAAGAGGCTCAGCATTCATCACATTTAACGTTACCTAGTTGTGTGAGTCAAGATGGAAGAAATGAAGAGAAGTCTTCAACCTCCTTCTTCAACGCAACTATTCATTCCAGAAAATGTGCTGAACAGCCAATAAGCAATGATAAACATTTTTTCTAATACCAAAGTAGCAAATGTTCTCGTTGACTTTGATAGTCTAAAACGCTTTTACACTTCTACAAACGCAAGTTAATATGAGCTATGAGCATCCATCAGCATTGACATAGCATTCTTACGGCCTTTATTGGGATTTTTATAAAAGAGGTACATTGAGGGTCTGAGGGTCAGTCCAGGGCCGATGAGTAACAGCTTGTGCGTCTGCAATATACAGTATATAAAAGCTTTTCTTGACTATCCAATGCACTTGAACCACCAATAATCATTAACGTGCAAGAAAACATAAAACTCTGTAACTGTATTTTTTGTCATTTAATAACATGCACATAAATGTATCTTAAAGGGATGGCTTGAGATCTAAAAAGGGGTTTGCTTTATCTTGCTCTTTTTAGAAACAACACCTCATTGGTCTAAATGCTTTGTTGGGTATTTCAATCAGATCCTATTTAGATCTCGGACAACCCCTTCTGAGCACTGATCCAGGCTTTATTTAGAGTTGTGAAGCCAGCATGCCTTAAGTAGTACAATGCAATGTTATTAATTAGTTCATTAATAATTTTGCTAATTTGCTGATATGTTATATTAAAATGCAGCATTGCTTATTCACTGTTTAAGCAGACCTTTAATAAACTACTTTAAAGGGAATGCATCACTTATTTTTTTTTTTTTTTTAATAATTAAAAACAGATACCTATATGTATTTTTTTTCTCGTCTATTTTTTATTTTCTTATTATAGATTTATGTTGCATTTTTTGTGCCCATATCGTGGGCTGGGAGCTTTCTAGGAAATTTCCCACGATCTATGAACATCCAGCAGAGGGCGCCTCACCGCAAATGAAGCTAAATATAGCTCATTGATCTATATTTAGACTCATTCCCCGGGGTTTTGCAGCGAGGAGCAGCCTGCATTAGCAAAGCTCCTTGCTGCAAAATGTTTTAACCCCTTCAGAAGGATTTACATCGTTGGACGTTACAGATCTGCGGAGGGTAAGTATATTGTTGGTTTATTATGTTTTTTCTTTCACAGAACGAGGGTCTTCAGTGATTGGATTGGGCGTAGAATAAAATACTCCAACAACCATTGTTTTTATTTCATTAAAATAATTTTAAATAATGTGTTTGTGTTTTATTTAACCCTTTCATTCAATTGGATTAATAATGGATAGGTGTCATAATTGACGCCTCTCCATTATTAATTAGGCTTAATGTCACCTTACAATAGCAAGGTGGCATTAACCCTTCATTACCCCATATCCCACCGCTACACGGGAATGGGAAGAGAGTGGCCAAGTGCCAGAATAGGCGCATCTTCCAGATGTGCCTTTTCTGGGGTGGCTGGGGGCAGATATTTTTAGCCAGGGGGGGGCCAATAACCATGGACCCTCTCCAGGCTATTAATATCTGCCCTCAGTCACTGGCTTTACTACTCTGGCGGAGAAAATTGTGCGGGAGCCCACGCCAATTTTTTCCGCCATTTAACCCTTAAATATAATAGCTAGAACGCCCAAATTTTGCATATACACACTACTAACATTAGTAGTGTAGAATATGCAAAAAAAATGGTGATATGAGATGGTTTACTGTATGTAAACCAGGTCTCATATCATGTCGGGTTTGTGAAGGAGAAAGCAAAAGCCGGTAATTGAATTACCAGCTTTAAAGCTATCTCACGCTGCATTAAATATAAATATATATATATATAGGTGTCTCCCTGACATATATATATGTATATATACCTATTCTATGTGTATATATCTACTCTCATCTAACCTGTCAGTGTGATTTTACTGTACTCTGCGCTGAATTGCCGGCTTTTCTAAGGACACGGGTGCGTAAAAATCGGACAGCACTCGCATGGTGCGAGTGCTGTGCGTTTTTTTTCTCGCACCCATTGACTTGCATTGGCGAGTCTCGTCCGAGAATCTCAGCAATACGCAGCATGCTGCGATTTTTTTCTCAGCCGACACAGATTTTTCTCAGTCCGATTTCGGCTGGGAAAAAAATCGCAAATGGAATGTCACCTATTGAAAAACATTGGTCCAAGTGCAATCCGATTTTTTATCGGATTGCACTCGTCCGTTTTTCTCACAAGTGGAATGGGGCCCTTATACTGATCAGTAAAATACGGCAGATAGGAGCAGGGGCATAGAGAATAATTGTGCCGTATTTTTTGCGAGTTTTACGGATGTAGTTTCTGCGCTCTTACGTCTGTAAAACTCGCAAGTGTAAAGCCGGCCTAAGGGCCCCTTTCCACTTGTGTGAGAAAAAAACGGTCCGATTTACGGACCGAAAAAACGGATGTAACGTGTGCGATTGTCATGCGAGTGTCATGCGAGTGTAATGCGATTTTTTAATCACATCATCCGTTTTTACATCCGTATGCAATCCGTTTTTTTTCTCTGCAACTATTTTTATACAGTCATTTACAGGACTATTTACAGTGTTCTGTGCCACAGAATGGTAAGGTATCCGTAAAAAACGGATGGAATACGGATGGTCCGTATTCCATGCGTTTTTTTTCTCGCACCCATTGACTTGCATTGGTGAGTCTCGTCCGAGAATCTCAGCAATACGCAGCATGCTGCGATTTTTTTCTCAGCCGACACAGATTTTTCTCAGTCCGATTTCGGCTGGGAAAAAAATCGCAAATGGAATGTCACCTATTGACAAACATTGGTCCAAGTGCAATCCGATTTTTTATCGGATTGCACTCGTCCGTTTTTCTCACAAGTGGAAAGGGGCCCTAAGAGGTTAAAACTGTCACTGCATGTAAACTGACAGCTGAGCTCAAATGCGTGTTTGGTTGCAAAAAAAAGTTTCCGTATTTATAAGGCTATGTGCACACGTTGCGGATTGTTGTGCGCAGAATCTTCCTGTCTTGGCAGAAGACGCAGTTGAAAATCCGCGCATTTTTTATGTGTTTTTTGGTGCGGATTTGATACTGATTTTCATGCGGATTAGTATGCGTTTTTGTAAGCTAACTAAAAATATACGGTATATGATTTAACAAAAAAAAAAAAAAGAATTGTGATGTAATTTCCTTGTCCAACCTCTCCTTTTACATACTCCATTGAAGAATAATGTTTACACACATAGATAGATAGACAGACAGACAGACAGACAGACAGACAGATAGATAGATAGATAGATAGATAGATAGATAGATAGATAGGCAGCACTCCATATCCTTGGTGAAAAACATGCATGATTTATTCAACCCACATGTTTGGGCAACATTACGGCTCTGAATGAGGCTTTCTCAACCAGTGGGTGTTACAAAAGAGTGTATATTTATAGGTATCGTAACAATCCTCAATTGTAGCCAATCACATTATACATTCATAAAGTGTATTACATCATATCATATTATAAAATCACTAGATGGTGGCCTGATTCTAACGCATCGGGTATTCTAGAATATGTATGTATATAGCAGCCACATAGTATATAGCACAGGCCACGTAGTATATAGGAGTACTACGTGGCCTGTGGTATATACGATGTTTCTGCTATATACATACATACATATTGTAGAATACCAGATGCGTTAATATAGGCCACGCAGTAAATAACACAGCCCACGTAGTATATAACACAGCCCACACAGTATATGGCAGCCATGCAGTATATAGCAGCGACGCAGTATATAACACAGCCCACGTAGTATGTAACACTGGCCACGTAATATATAATACAGCCCACGTAATACATAGCACAGCCCACATAGTATCTAACAGTGGCCACGTAGTATATAGCACGCAGTATAGAACACAGCCAGGTAGTATACAGTATAACACTGCTCACGTGTTATATAGCAACCATATAGTATATAGCGCAGCCCACACAGTATATAACACTGCCCACATAGTATATAACACTGCCCACGTAGTATATAGCAGCCACGTAGTATATAACACTGCCCACGTAATACACAGCACATCCCACGCAGTATAGAACACAGCCCACATAGTATATAACACTGGCCAGGTAGTATATAGCAGCCACGTGGTATCTAACACAGCCCACGTTTAGCAGTGTGGGCACCATATCCCTGTTAAAAAAAATAATTAAAATAAAAAATAGTTATATACTCACCCGGCGGGATCCAGCGTAGATCCATCGAACCTCTGGCGATGCGCGCGGTTGCCGCCATCTTGCGTTCCCAGGATACATTGCGAAATTACCCAGATCACTTAGCGGTCTCGCGAGACCGCTAAATCTTCTGGGTAATTTTGCAATGCATCTCTGGGACCGGAAGCTGGCGGCAGGCAGGAGCAAATCATCGTACTACGGAAGGTGAGAATAGCAGGTTTTTGTTTTTTTTTATTATTTTTAACATTAGATCTTGGTCACACACGGTTAATAGCGGCGGTAATGGAGTGAGTTACCCATGGCATAACGCGGTCCGTTACCGCTGGCATAAACCCTGTGTGAGCGGTGACTGGAGGGGAGTATGGAGCGGGCGCCGGGCACTGACTGCGGGGAGTATGGAGCGGGCATTGGGCACTGACTGCGGGGAGTAGGGAGCGGGCACCGGGCACTGACTGCGGGGAGTATGGAGCGGGCGCCGGGCACTGACTGCGGGGAGTAGGGAGGGACTAATCGGACTGTGGCCGTTGCTGATTGGTCGCGGCAGCCATGACAGGCAGCTGGCGAGACCAATCAGCGACTTGGATTTCCATCACAGACAGAGCCGCGACCAATGAATATCCGGGACAAACAGACAGATGGAAGTGACCCTTAGACAATTATATAGTAGATTAAAGTGCATTATTCCATATTTCCATTTCATATAGTTCACATATCATGCAAAGTGCAAAAGTGTCAAAGTGCTTCGTGCTCATGTAAGAAAACAATACAATAGTTATCAATTATTCAAATCATTCAGTTACTGTCTAACCCATCATTCAATTTAATATTATATTCTATCTTACCCCAAGGATCACATGTTTACTCATGTAGGTCGCCATTCACACTACACAGCCTTTCAATAAACTCATTGCACATGCCCAAGCGCGTTATCACTGAGTAATAGACTAATGGCCAATCGCATAACCTGTGTGGCATTTTCCGGACTACGCATGCGCATTCAGCGTGTTCTATCGCCATATTTGGCTTGGAAAGGTCAGAGAGGCCTAGCGCCTGTGCACTGCAATACTTCACTCTGCCCTCAACAGGGCAGTAGCGCGATGCCGGGGAGCGATGAAGAAGCAGGAGGGCAGCGGCACAAGAAGATGGGTGGCCCCGGACCCAGACCTGCGACACCCATCGGACCCATCTTATTTTCCTTCTCTTTCAGGTCGGATGCGGGGCTTATCTACAGCATTATAGAATGCTGTAGATAAGCCCTGAAAGGCAGTGGCCGCATCTTATAGCGGGAAAATTTGATGACAGGTTCCCTTTAAATGCAATATCTATTTAGTTAAAAAAAAATTGGTGTGGGCTCTTGCGCAATTTTCCAAACCAGAGAGGGAAAGCCAGCGACTGGGGGCCGATGTTTATAGCCTGGGAAGGGGGTAATACCCACTGGTCTTCCCAGGCTATTAATATCAGCTCACAGCTGTATATTTAGCCTTTACTGGCTATTAAAATAGGGGAGCCCCCCCAAAATGACATGGGGTTCCCCTATAATTAATAACCAGAAAAGGCTATGCAGATATAAGGGGTTACAAGGACTGATGTGTGCCCCTATCCCTTTAATTACGTTCCGGTTCAATATGATGTATTAATACTGTATGTGACTCGTCATCTAGTACTGTGTATGCAGCACCCCAGAGACCTGGTTGTTGCAGTATGGCGCTCTGCCGCTAAGGGGAGCAGCTGTACGTCTGATGGCACTAAGGAGTTCTTCTGACCAGGTATCACTAGAACACATTACACTGCACACTCCGGCCACTAGGGGGAGAAAAAGGCTTTATTTATTGGGCCACTCCTCACACTGGTAAAACTAGGGGCTGGGGAGGAAGTTAGTCAGAAGCTGACTGGGTTGGAACCAGGCAACATCCCGTGGCAGGGGGTGTTGCAGGGAGAAGGCACAGGGGGGCCCCTGTCAGGCGTGGGAACCTGGCAGGTGCCTAGTGAACAGAACAGAACGTTACGGAACCACGCCTGCACACCTTGCGGCGGTATCCTAAGAAAGAGACATGAAGGGAAGGATATTGTGGAACCGTGTAAACGAGATCAAGCGCAAAGGAGAGCCAGTAAGAGTCGTGCCAAGAGAGAGTGAGGCAACATCTTACTGAGGCGCGTAGTCGGTGGCCGGAACCCCGTAGGAGTAACTGACTTCAGGCCTTACTTCAAACTCCGCTGGACAGTTAGTCATAGGTTGGCTGTCTACCTTACTACACCTACGAAGACATAGGGGGCAACATTGGGAGAGGGGCGTCTCTAGGGTCCCGGAAAACCTCCAAGCCTTCCCGTCATACGGGTGGCGTCCTAGCCATAACATACCTGGGGGACGTTAGAAACTAGTAACATCTGGAACCAAAGAACGAGAGAGAGAGAGCTGTAGAGAACGAACGAACGAGAACAGCAGTTGTGAGGACTATTCCGAATGCTCAGCAGGGTAGGACTACAACACACAGGCGCTATTGGTAGGCAGCGATTTCCATCTGCGAGGGAAACTCTGGATGTGCTCATCGGACCGGCCGGTCTCTGAGAGCCCTGTTAAACGTACTCTGGATTGAGGATCCTGAAGCCTTCAGTAAAGAGGTAAAGAGACTGCAACCTTGTGTCCTCATTATTGACCGTACCTCACACCATCACCATCCACCTTACTGGGAAGCCCTGGGGACATACTTCACCTGTGGGAAGGTATACCATCCAGCTGCCATTCCATCACCCCAGTGGACCCCATAGCAGCGTCGGTCACCCTGACCGAACACCACAGGTGGCGTCACGAACCCCTGACAGACTGCTTTACTACTTTCATTGGACGCCCCTTAGCAGGGTCGCGGAACGGGTCTAGCCACCGTGACAGCCTCAGAACCGAACCAGAGAGGCCCGGTACCGAAACGCGTGGCCCTGTGTCTGGGGGCACTCCATGTACATTATAGTATGTGTGATAAGAGTATATTATAGCTGCTTGTGCACTTTGTAAATTTTTCCAGTATAGGGAAAGTGCAGTACCCATTTCTGGCCACTAGGGGCATTGTAGTGGATATAGTATATAGGATATACTATAGATTGGAGGTACATATAGTAAATAGTTAATATAGGAGGGGTCTGCTGTGTGGGTAAGCCAGGAGTATTTCCTGATAGTGGGCAGAGGAGACAGGGAGCCCGGACAGTCCAGACAGTCAAGGGACAGCAAAGTGACCCCATAATGTTAACAAGGTAGAAGCCCAGTCATCCAGGGCCAGGAGGCTAGAATAGCAGCAGATATAGCAGTGACAGCAGTAGTAGGAAATGGAGCTGCAGGAGAAGTCACAGTGTGATGTAAGTATATATATTTCATATAGATATCACTTGCATATATACTCATATATACAGTACTCACAGCTAATATATACACTATAATCAATTGCTTAAAAATGACTGACATAAACTGATATAAGCCAGATAGACTGTTTGGGGCTTTGCAGGCAAAAAGCGGAACAACACCAGATGTACCAAGTGATGAATAGATATCTCAACTTTGTCTTAGTTGCAGAAAAGGCGACAGTTACACTTTAGTTGCTTAATCAGCATTCATATGTGCATTAATCACAATATTCCATATATATTTAGATTACCAATAACAGAGGAGCTTGAAAATATGGTAAGTAACTATCCACCCCCTTTCTATATGCAATTATAAAACCATGTATGTACAAGAAACCATCACTATTGGTGGAATGTTATTCTGTCACCAAGGTGTACAATGTCATTATTGAGTGCTCAAAATACCTAATTGGGAATGGCTGCAGCAGATACAGGGATAGATTTATCCAAACCAAATTTCCAAAACAACAGCAGTACCAAAGGGCTGGTCGCTCACCATGTGGCAGATCATCGCATGGGCTGATGCCCTCAGAACCGGTGCAAAATGGCTGAGGGAATACCCAAGCATAGAGAGTCTGAACAGGGAGGACGCTGAGGAACCATATGATACGGTCTGACCTGGGCACGTGCTGTGTGACAAGGAGAAGAGTACACGGAAAGAGGAAGAAATGTGTAGTGTGGAATCTATTGCTGAAGCTGTGACAGACATGGATGTGCTGCAAAAGCAAGAAAGTAAGGTATTGCATCTGAAGTTTGAAACAGACTCTGTGTCTTTTTATGCAACAATGGCAGCAGGAGACCTTCAGCCAGCCTGATGGGACCCTGACGGTGCAGAAGGCAAAGCAGAAGGTATGCCGCATAAGGGACATTAAATTCATGTGATGGGAGACCAGGGAGCGTTAAACCACATTCTCTCAGCCACGACTATGGCCCTCTGTTACAATATGGTCCTCTGTCACACTTGGCGTAGTCGGCAGGATCCTGCAACTGTGCCATTAGGGAATGCTGTGGAAGTTGATGTGACCAGAAAGAGTAAAGATGAAGATGTTGCAGATGTTAATGAAAAACTGGATGTGACTGATACACTGGAGTTGTCTAGAATCTTCAATGCGACTGACATAGTGATGGCAGAGATGGCGTCTCTAAAGATGGTGGAGGATGGCACCAACAAGGAGAACGACAACTATGACTTCACCCTTCGTGGGTGTGACCCCCAGGAATTGCGCAAAAATCTGTCCCACCTCATTCCTCGCCCCACCCTTGGAGGGTGCTCCGCAGGAGGAGAAGGCCTCACCCTCTGATACACGCTACTAGGAAATAGGTGGAGTGGCCGGAATTCACCCCACCCTGCAAGAAAACCCTGCATGCTGCTGCGTGGTGCAATTACGAGACATGGCACCAGCAATGTTGCACCACTTCTGCACCTGTCACTGCGGGGGCGAATAGTGTGGAAGTGGTGGCAGGAGGAAGAGAGGGCCCGACCCAGGCGACAGAGAGACGACGCTGCTGAAATGTTACCAGTACCTGCGGAGGAGAGTCCCTGGCCACGGGTCACAGAGTCGGAACTTCAATGACGACCGGAGCAGGAATATTACCAGCGGAAATTGCAGTATCGGGAGGCGGAACCTCTCCGCCCAGAGCCATCTCTTCAACATTAGTGGGGACCAGAACCAGTGACAGCTCCAGAGGAGTCTGAACTGAAAGTGATGACCCAACAGGGACTTTGTCATCGGAAGTCAGACTACGCCGAAGCATCGGCGGAAGGATCCACCAATCTCGGGACGGGCTTGGCCGGACCACTGAAAGCAACAGTGACTGCACCTCATTCTTTGACCTTGGAGGGTGGGAGTGAGCCTCTTGATCCGTCCCGCAGCCATCAGGAGCGGGAGATCAGACCTACGTCCAGTGCAGGCTCGGCGCTGGGCAGTTCCCATTTCTATCACACAGCGGAGGGCCCATTCCCATCCCCCGGTCAGTCCGCCTGGATTACAGATGTCATTGAAAAGGAGAAGCAGAGGGAGAAGGAAATTTGGGTGGAGCTGTGCTGGTCAGGAGGGGGCTCTATGGCCGGTCGTCGCACTTGCGACCGGCTCATCTATGCTAATGTCGATAGAGGCTTCGGGTTCATATGTGAGTCAGGCACCAATGACAAAGTATATCTCAATTCTGCCTCTATCAAGTTTGGGAGATGCCTACATGAAGGGGACTGGGTCTCCTTCTATAAAGAAGACTGCCCCAGGGTCTTTTTGTGATGGCAGTGACTCTGTGTACTGAGGATGACGACCCAGAGCTGTACACAGGCCTGAGGCGTGAACAATCGGTACCCCGTGCTTCATCTACCTCCACCTCCAGTACTGCCTCTACTGCATCCAGGCAGCCTACGGACTCTGTGTCTGCAGAGTCCTCATTGGCCCATACGTGGGCATGGGACCCCTGTGATAAAGCGGCACAAGATGCGTGCCATTGAACGGTGAGATTATTTCTGCTAAAAAATTTACGTTGTGCTCGTTGCACCAGTGTAATTACGGGACTGTTATGCGTCCCGGTGGGCAAAAAGGGAGCCTTGAAGCACCCCCAGAGCTGGGTGTGATGTGTCCGGACTGGCAGAAGTAAACGTTGAGTTTTTGTTTGTTTTGTTGTGCTTGTTGTGCCCTCTCTGCTGGAAAGCAGGAATATGCCAAGGAACTGAACACAGAATATATGCAACTGCAGCAACAAACTGTACCTGGGACAGGCAGTGCATCTAACATTTAAGGGCAGAATTCAGTTTAAAGGTAGGGGGACGCGTCCCTTAAGAACAAAAAACTGTTGAACTCATGGAAAAGGTCATATGCTTGTAAAATATGTTGATTTGCCTACTGTGGGTGTCACCTGGAGGACTGTGTGCCAGGCACTCGATTTTTTCTTCAAAGGAAAGTGGAAAAAAAAAAATAATCATGAAAAAATCATGAAAAAATCTAAATAAATAGCCCGAACATAGACGGGAGAGGCAGCAATTATTGCAGCAATGGCACTTAAAGACGAAGGCAAAGTCCAGAAGTATATGTATATATTTTTTCAATTCATAAAGAAGACACATAATAAGATAACAGTTGTTCCCAAGGCAAAGGCACAATAACGCCACAATAAAAAACAAGGAGAAAGTAGCAGAAGTAGTAATTTACAACATTAGAAACACACTGGAATAATTGCTGGGAACCCTAAAAGCATATGCAAGGAAGGCAACCCAAGCGCAGCCAACGCATGCGCAAATAATAAAAGAGATGACATCTGGCCAGTACCCAACCACCCCTGCTTTTATATTGAGGTTGTTCCCGAGTGTGTCCCACCGTTGCTGCTGCACTGGTGGCTACTGCCTTGTTTTTATTCTATATTTATGTATATTCAATAAAATCTATACATTTTTGTCATATTTCTTGGTCCTTTTGTGAAGGGTTTTTTCATTTTGGTATTTTCATTATTGTTCCTTCATGGTCCTGTTAGGGATATTATTTGGTGTTTTTTTTTTTATATAGCTGCACTTTGTAAATTGTTTCAGTATAGGGAAAGTGCAGTACCCATTTCTGGCCACTAGATGGGGGCATTATAGTGGGCATAATATAGATTGGTGGTACATATAGTAAATTGTTAATATAGTAATATAGGAGGCGTCTGCTGTGTGGGTAAGCCAGAAGTATTTCCTGATAGTGGGCAAAGGGCCCATGGAGTCTGGACAGTCCAGATGGGCTTAATGTCCGGGACAGCAAAGTGACCCTGTAATCTCAACAAGAGAGAATCCCAGCCATCCAAGGCCAGGAGTCCAGAATAGCAGCAGAGATAGCAGTGATAACAGTAGTAGGAATTGGAACTGCAGGAGAAGTCACAGCAGTACCAAAGGGCAGGTCACTCACCATGTGGCAAATCATCACATGAGCTGATGCCCTCAGATGCAGTGCAAAATGGCTGAGGGAACACCCAATCACAGAGAGTCTGAATAGGGAGGACGCTGAGGAACCGTATGATATGGTCCGACCCGTGCACGTGCTGTGTGACAAGAAGAAGAGTACACAGAAAGAGGAAGAAATATGTAGTGTGGAATCTGTTGTTGAAGCTGTGCCGAACATGGATGTGCTGCAAATACAAGAGAGTAAAGTTTTGCATTTGAAGTTTGAAACAGACTCTGTGTCTTTTTATGCAACAATGGCAGGAGGGGACCTTCAGCTAGGCCGATGGGACCCTGACGGTGCAGAAAGCAAAGCAGAAGGTATGCCGCATAAGGGACATTATAGTCATGAGACGGCAGACCAGGGCACGTTAAGGCACAAACTCTCAGTCATGACTATGGCCCTGGCCCTCTCTCAAACAGGCAGCTGTGGGCTGTTATTAATAGCCTAGGAAGGGGTCATGGATATTGGTCCCCCTGGCTACAAACATCAGCTCTCAACCACCTCAGAAATAGCACATTTCTAAGATGCGTCAATTCTGGCACTTAGCCTATCTCTTCCCACTTGCCCTGTAGTAGTGGCAAGTGGGGTAATAGTTGTGGGGTTGATGTCACCTTTGTATTGTCAGATAACATCAAACCCATGGCTTAGTAATGGAAAAGAGTCAACAAGAGACCTATCCATTACTAATCCTATAGTTGTTATAGGTTAAATTAAGACACAGCCAGAATAGTCTTTTAATGAAATAAAACACCACAGTTTCCCATATTTATTATACAGCTAATCCATGCGACGCCCTCAATCTCCTGCAAAAAAAATAAAATAATAAACCAACACAAATACTCCCTGTTCCGATATAGTCCATTTAATAACAAGTGTCCCACGGTGATCACCCATGTAGAGCAGTGGCATCGGGAGATGTCACTGTTCTAGAGGGCCCCTGGCGATGCACTGACAGGAGGCAATGGCTCCTGCAGTGCATCACTGAAGAGGTCACCAGGGTTTGTGCTCTTGCAGCGCCCCAGAGACTTGGTCGTTGCAGTAATGTCGCTCTGCCGCTAAGGAGGGTGATGTTATGTCTGATTGCACTAAAGGAGTTCATCTGACCAGGCATCACAGCACACATTACACTTCACACTCCGGCCACTAGGGGGAGCAAAAGGCTCTATGTATTAGGCCACTCCTCACACTGGTAAAACTAGGGGTCGGATAGGAAGTTAGAACAGAACGCAGCCTGGGAGAGCTCCAGGGAGGACCTGTCAGGGGTGGGTTCCTGACAGGGGCCTAGCAGAACGAACAGAAACCCACGGAACCGCGCCTGCACTACCTTAGAAAGGACACGAAGAGAAGGATATTGTGGAAAGTGAGAAACGAGATCAAGCACAAAGGAGAGCCAGTAGGAGTCGTGCCCCGAGAACGGCAACTTCCTACTGAGGCACGTAGCCGGTGACCGGAACACCGAGGAAGAAACTGACTCTATGCCTTACTTCAAATACCGCAGGACAGTTAATTATAGGTTGGCTGTCTACCATATATCACCTAAGCAGACATAGGGGGCAAGCGTGGAGAGGGGCGTCTCTAGGGTCCCAGTATAGCTCCGAGCCTTCCCGTCAAACGGGTGCGTCCTATCCAGATAAACTTGGGGGACGGAGAGAGAGAGAGAGAAAGAGAAAGAACGAGAACAGAAGTTGTGAGGACTATCCCGAATGCTCAGCAGGGAAGAACTACAACACACAGGCGCTAGTGGTAGGCAACGATTTCCACCTGCAAAGGGAACTCTGGATGTGCCTTCGGACCGGCAGGTCTCAGCCAGCCCTGTTAACAGTGCTCTGGATTGCGGATCCCGAAGTCTTCAGTAAAAGGTAAAGAGACTGCCACCCTGTGTCCTCGTTATTGACTGCACCTCACACCATCACCATCTACACTACTGGGAAGCCCTGGGGACATACTTCACCTGTGAGAAGGTATACCATCTAGCTGCCATCACATCACCCCAATGGACCCCAAGCAGCGTCGGTCACCCTGACCGAGTACCACAGGTGGCATCACGAAACCTTAGCCGACTTTCATCACCCCTTTCATTGGACGCCCCTTAGCAGGGTCACGGACCGGGTCCAGCCACCATGACAACCCTAGAACCGAGACAGAGAGGACTGGTACCGAGTAACCCGCGTCCCTGCGTCTGGGGGCGCTCCACACTCACTTTACGGCTCCGCTGCGTGAGAATTTTCTTACAGCGTTGCCGGTGACAGCATGAACTCAGGTGACCTCTCTCCCGGCGGCAGAGGGATACGCTGCGGAGGATTACCTCCTGTCAGTATATATCGCCGGAGCCCTGTAGAACAGTGACCTCTCCCGATGTGACAGCTCTACACGGAAGATCGTTGTGGGACACTCATTATTAAATGGATTACATCGGAACAGGGAGTATACTGTTGGTTTATTATTTTATTTTGTTACAGTAGACATAGCCGGATGGGAGCAGTAGTCCCATCAGACGATGCCTGCCTACACAGACCCGCACACACACAGATACACGCAGACCCCTGCAGACACACACAGATACACACAGACACGACCAGACACCCGCACACAGACACGCACATAGTCTCCGCCCACACACAGCCTCTGCCCACACACTCTTCCTCCTTCCTTTCTGCAGCGTTTTTGGCACACTACTCCGCAGCAAAACTGCAAATCTTTTTACACCTGTGGTTTTGCATTGGATTTGACTGACTCAATGGTAGTCAATGGGTGCAGAAACGCTGCAGATCCGCAAAAAGTATTGACATGCTGTGGAAAATAAAACGCTGCAGGTCTGCGTGGATTTTTCTGCAGCATGTGCACACCAATTCTGTAATTCCCATTGATTAACATTGGTTGTGCACTATATTGTGGATTTGGTGCAATTCCACGGGTCCAAAAATGCTGCGGATCCGCAACAAAATCCGCAACGTGTGTGTGCACATAGCCTTACATGTACAAAGAGTTATTCACCACAGAAATGAAAAAATGAGAATAAATGAAGGTTATGCTTCGACCCAGCCTGGGTCTTTTTCAAACCTCACTAGCTATCAGGAAAATGACTGCTGTAGGAAGGAGGGAAATAGGAGCGAAGAAAAGGCCAGACATATGTTGGTCATAAGGGACTCTATAATTAGGCGGACAGACAGGGTAATCTGCCACAGAGACCGTGATTGCCGAACAGTATGTTGTCTGCCGGGTGCTCGGGTTCGACATATTGCGGATCGGATAGACAGATTGCTGGGTGGGGCTGGGGAAAACCCAGCGCTCATGGTACACATCGTACCAATGACAAAGTTAGAGGGAGGTGGAGGTCTTTAAGAATGATTTTAGGGAACTAGGAGAGAAGCTGAAGGCCAGGACCTCCAAAGTGGTGTTTTCAGAAATACTGCCAGTGCCACGAGCGTCACTAGATAGGCAGGGGGAGCTTAGGGAGATAAATAAGTGGCTTAGAAATTGGTGCAGGATGGAAGGGTTTGGGTTCCTGGAGAACTGGGCTGACTTCTCTGTCGGCTACAGGCTCTATAGTAGGGACGGGCTGCACCTCAATGAAGAGGATGCAGATGTAACATAGTAACATAGTTAGTAAGGCCGAAAAAAGACATTTGTCCATCCAGTTCAGCCTATATTCCATCATAATAAATCCCCAGATCTACGTCCTTCTACAGAACCTAATAATTGTATGATACAATATTGTTCTGCTCCAGGAAGACATCCAGGCCTCTCTTGAACCCCTCGACTGAGTTCGCCATCACCACCTCCTCAGGCAAGCAATTCCAGATTCTCACTGCCCTAACAGTAAAGAATCCTCTTCTATGTTGGTGGAAAAACCTTCTCTCCTCCAGACGCAAAGAATGCCCCCTTGTGCCCGTCACCTTCCTTGGTATAAACAGATCCTCAGCGAGATATTTGTATTGTCCCCTTATATACTTATACATGCTTATTAGATCGCCCCTCAGTCGTCTTTTTTCTAGACTAAATAATCCTAATTTCGCTAATCTATCTGGGTATTGTAGTTCTCCCATCCCCTTTATTAATTTTGTTGCCCTCCTTTGTACTCTCTCTAGTTCCATTATATCCTTCCTGAGCACCGGTGCCCAAAACTGGACACAGTACTCCATGTGCGGTCTAACTAGGGATTTGTACAGAGGCAGTATAATGCTCTCATCATGTGTATCCAGACCTCTTTTAATGCACCCCATGATCCTGTTTGCCTTGGCAGCTGCTGCCTGGCACTGGCTGCTCCAGGTAAGTTTATCATTAACTAGGATCCCCAAGTCCTTCTCCCTGTCAGATTTACCCAGTGGTTTCCCGTTCAGTGTGTAATGGTGATATTGATTCCCTCTTCCCATGTGTATAACCTTACATTTATCATTGTTAAACCTCATCTGCCACCTTTCAGCCCAAGTTTCCAACTTATCCAGATCCATCTGTAGCAGAATACTATCTTCTCTTGTATTAACTGCTTTACATAGTTTTGTATCATCTGCAAATATCGATATTTTACTGTGTAAACCTTCTACCAGATCATTAATGAATATGTTGAAGAGAACAGGTCCCAATACTGACCCCTGCGGTACCCCACTGGTCACAGCGACCCAGTTAGAGACTATACCATTTATAACCACCCTCTGCTTTCTATCACTAAGCCAGTTACTAACCCATTTACACACATTTTCCCCCAGACCAAGCATTCTCATTTTGTGTACCAACCTCTTGTGCGGCACGGTATCAAACGCTTTGGAAAAATCGAGATATACCACGTCCAATGACTCACCGTGGTCCAGTCTATAGCTTACCTCTTCATAAAAACTGATTAGATTGGTTTGACAGGAGCGATTTCTCATAAACCCATGCTGATATGGAGTTAAACAGTTATTCTCATTGAGATAATCCAGAATAACATCCCTCAGAAACCCTTCAAATATTTTACCAACAATAGAGGTTAGACTTACTGGCCTATAATTTCCAGGTTCACTTTTAGAGCCCTTTTTGAATATTGGCACCACATTTGCTATGCGCCAGTCCTGCGGAACAGACCCTGTCGCTATAGAGTCACTAAAAATAAGAAATAATGGTTTATCTATTACATTACTTAGTTCTCTTAGTACTCGTGGGTGTATGCCATCCGGACCCGGAGATTTATCGATTTTAATCTTATTTAGCCGGTTTCGCACCTCTTCTTGGGTTAGATTGGTGACTCTTAATATAGGGTTTTCATTGTTTCTTGGGATTTCACCTAGCATTTCATTTTCCACCGTGAATACCGTGGAGAAGAAGGTGTTTAATATGTTAGCTTTTTCCTCGTCATCTACAACCATTCTTTCCTCACTATTTTTTAAGGGGCCTACATTTTCAGTTTTTATTCTTTTACTATTGATATAGTTGAAGAACAGTTTGGGATTAGTTTTACTCTCCTTAGCAATGTGCTTCTCTGTTTCCTTTTTGGCAGCTTTAATTAGTTTTTTAGATAAAGTATTTTTCTCCCTATAGTTTTTTAGAGCTTCAATGGTGCCATCCTGCTTTAGTAGTGCAAATGCTTTCTTTTTACTGTTAATTGCCTGTCTTACTTCTTTGTTTAGCCACATTGGGTTTTTCCTATTTCTAGTCCTTTTATTCCCACAAGGTATAAACCGCTTACACTGCCTATTTAGGATGTTCTTAAACATTTCCCATTTATTATCTGTATTCTCATTTCTGAGGATATTGTCCCAGTCTACCAGATTAAGGGCATCTCTAAGCTGTTCAAACTTTGCCTTCCTAAAGTTCAATGTTTTTGTGACTCCCTGAAAAGTCCCCCTAGTGAAAGACAGGTGAAACTGCACAATATTGTGGTCGCTATTTCCTAAATGCCCAACCACCTGCAGATTTGTTATTCTGTCAGGTCTATTAGATAGTATTAGGTCTAAAAGTGCTGCTCCTCTGGTTGGATTCTGCACCAATTGTGAAAGATAATTTTTCTTGGTTATTAGCAGAAACCTGTTGCCTTTATGGGTTTCACAGGTTTCTGTTTCCCAGTTAATATCCGGGTAGTTAAAGTCCCCCATAACCAGGACCTCATTATGGGTTGCAGCTTCATCTATCTGCTTTAGAAGTAGACTTTCCATGCTTTCTGTTATATTTGGGGGTTTGTAACAGACCCCAATGAGAATTTTGTTACCATTTTTCCCTCCATGAATTTCAACCCATATGGACTCGACATCCTCATTCCCTTCGCTAATATCCTCCCTTAAAGTGGACTTTAGACAAGACTTTACATAGAGACAAACCCCTCCTCCTCTCCGATTTTTACGATCCTTTCTAAACAGACTGTAACCCTGTAAGTTAACTGCCCAGTCATAGCTTTCATCTAACCATGTCTCGGTTATTCCCACTATGTCAAAGTTACCTGTAGATATTTCTGCTTCTAGTTCTTCCATCTTGTTTGTCAGGCTTCTGGCGTTTGCGAGCATGCAGTTTAGAGGATTTTGTTTTGTTCCAATCTCCTCACTGTGGATTGTTTTAGAAATGTTCTTACCTCCCTTCTGAGTATGTTTTCCTGGGTCGTCTTTGTTCGAGTCTAATGTTTTTCTTCCCGTCCCCTCTTCTTCTAGTTTAACGCCCTCCTGATGAGTGTAGCGAGTCTTCTGGCGAATGTGTGTTTCCCAGGTTTGTTGAGGTGTAGTCCGTCTCTGGCGAGGAGTCCATCATACCAGTAATGTGCTTGGGGAACAAATGGTAAGATGGATGGAGGAGCTTTTAAACTAAGATCTGGGGGGAGGGAGGGTAGTTGTTCCAATAAGGGGATAGATAGAGTAGACAGAGAGAGGGAGGCAGTAGGGGTAAATGAGGATTTAGGGGGGATGGGATATGTAAGGAAAGCAGGGAGCTGAATAGGAGTAACAAATGTGCTAATAATATTAAATGTTTGCTGGCAAATGCAAGAAGTCTAGCAAACAAAATGGATGAACTGGAGACTCGTGACGGTCACAGAATACAATGTGGTGGGCATTACGGAAACCTGGCTTGATGAGAGCCATGACTGGGTGACAAATGTAGAGAGGTACACTACATTTAGAAAGGACAGGAAAGATAAAAAAAAGGTGGAGAGGTGTGCATCTTCGTAAAATCCGCATTAAAACCTGTGCTCAATGAAGACATTGGGGGGAGTCACAGCAATGTAGAGTCACTATGGGTAAATGTACATGTGGATGGTAATAATGGAAAGCTGCTAACTGGAGTTTAAGCCTCCTAATATAGCTGAACAGGCAGAGGATGAAATGCTGCAGCAAATTAAAAAGGCAGCAAACAGTAATAGTGTTCTTATAATGGGGGATTTTTAACTATCCAGACATTCAATGGGACATAGAATCTTCTGGTTGTGTTAAAAGCTACAAAGGTAATCTGCTGCATCTGGTTCTGTCAAATAGACCAGATACAATTTCTGATCTACAGGTCAGGGAGTATTTGGGAAGCAGTGACCATAACATGGTAAGTTTCAATGTAATTTTCAATCAAACATTCAAAAGGGGAACTGCAAAATCATGGAACTTTAAGAAAGCTGAATTTAACAAATTTAAGGGGAGAGCTTATTCGTATAGACTGGGACAACGTCATGGTAACTGGGGATACCGAACATAAATGGGGCATTTTTAAGGAAATACTACTAGAATCCTGAAAAAACTTACACCCTCTGGTAATAAAATGTCAAGGAATAAAAAGAAACAGGACTGTACAAAGTTTAATAAGACAGAGGGCATTCAAAATCTTGAAAGCCGAGAATGCTGAAATAATAATTTTCTAATAATAATAATTTTATTTATATAGCGCTAACATATTCCGCAGAGCTTTACAAATTATAGAGGGGGTTTGTACAGACAATAGACATTACAGCATAACAAAAATCAGTTCAAAATAGATACCAAGAGAAGTGAGGGCCCTACTCGCAAGCTTACAAACTATGAGAAAAAAGGGGAGACACGAGAGGTGGATGGTAACAATTGCAATCGTTGTTTGGACCAGCCATAGTGTAAGGATCGGGTGTTCATGTAAAGCTGCATGAACCAGTTAACAGCCTAAGTATGTAGCAGTACAGACACAGAGGGCTATTAACTGCATAAAGTGTATGAGAACATGATGCGAGGAGCCTGATTATGGTTTAAGTTTTTTGAATGGGCCACACAGGGATAGTTAGGTTAATGCATTGAGGCGGTAGGCTCAAACTGTGGGGATTGGGGATTAATCGTATTAACCTGGGTAGTGCATTCCAAAGAATTGGCGAAGCACGTGAAATGTTTTGGAGACGGGAGTGGGAGGTTCTGATTATTGAGGATGCTAACCTCAGATCATTAGCGGAGCGGAGGGCACGGGTAGGGTGGTAGACTGAGACCAGAGAGGAGATGTAGGGTGGTGCTGAGCCATGGAGTGCTTTGTGGATGAGGGTAATAGTTTTGTACTGGATTCTGGAGTGGATGGGTAATCAGTAGAATGACTGGCACAGGGTAGAGGCATCGGTGTAATGGTTGGCAAGGAATATAATCCTGGCAGCAGTATTCAGGACAGATTGGAGCGGGAAAAGTTTGATAAGAGGGAGGCCGATTAAGAGAGAGTTACAATAGTCCAGACGAGAATGAATGAGTGAAACAGTGAGAGTTTTTGCAGAGTCGAAAGTAAGAAAAGGGCGAATTCTAGAAATGTTTTTGAGATGCAGATAACAAGAGCGAGCCAGTGATCGAATGTGGGGGGGGGGGGGGGAGGGGGCGAATGAAAGCTCAGAATCAAGGATGACCCCAAGGCAGCAGGCATGTTGCTTGGGAGTAATGGTGGAACCACACACGGAGATGGCAATGTCAGGCAAAGGTAGGTTAGTAGAGGGAGAGAACACAAGGAGTTCAGTTTTTGACAGGTTCAGTTTCAGATAGAGGGAGGACATGATGTTAGAGACAGCAGTAAAGGTACCTTCACACTGAGCAACTTTACAACGAGAACGACAACGATCCGTGACGTTGCAGCGTCCTGGATAGCGATCTCGTTGTGTTTGACACGCAGCAGCGATCAGGATCCTGCTGTGACATCGCTGGTCGTAGCTGAAAGTCCAGAACTTTATTTGGTCGTCAGGTCGGCGTGTGTCGTCATGTTTGACAGCAAAAGCAACGATGCCTGCAATGTTTTTTCACAGAGCTAACAACCAGCGAGAACGATAAATACGTCACTGGATCGCTCCTGCA
Source organism: Ranitomeya imitator (assembly GCF_032444005.1). Lineage (NCBI taxonomy): Eukaryota > Metazoa > Chordata > Amphibia > Anura > Dendrobatidae > Ranitomeya > Ranitomeya imitator. The sequence goes on from NC_091283.1 coordinate 561,056,394, forward strand.
TCGTTCTGGAGTTGCTGTGTTTGACATCTCTACAGCGACCTAACAGCGACGCTCCAGCGATCTAGTTTAGGTCAGATCGTTGTCTATATCGCTGGAGCGTCGCTAAATGTGACGGTACCTGGTGTTTTCTAAAAAGGCAGGCGTGATATCAGGAGAAGTGTATAATTGGATGTCATCACCATAAAGATGGTACTGGAAACCAAATCTACTGATTGTTTGTCCAATAGGGGCGGTATACAAAGAGAAGAGGAGGGGGCCTAGAACTGAACCTTGAGGAACCCCAACAGTAAGGGGAAGGTGAGAGGAGGAGGAACCAGTAAAAGATACAGTGAAGGAGCGGTCAGAGAGATAGGAGGAGAACCAAGAGAGAACGGTGTGCTTGAGGCCGATGTAGCGGAGCATAGTGAGGAGGAGCTGATGATCCAAAGTATCGAATGCTGCGGAGAGATCCAAGAAAATTAGCATGAAGTAGTGACCATTAAATTTAGCTGTTAGTAGATCATTAGAGACTTTAGTGAGGGCAGTTTCAGTAGAGTGTAAACAGTGGAAACCAGATTGAAGAGGGTCGAGAAGAGAGTTATCTGAGAGATAGCGGATAAGACGAGAGTGGACCAGACGTTCGAAGAGTTTAGAGATGAAGTGAAGATTAGAGACCGGTCCATAATTAGCGGCACAGTTTTGATCGAGGGATGTTTTTTTAAGTAATGGATGTATGATGGCATGCTTAAATGAGGAGGGAAAAATACCGGAAGAGAATATTTTTGTTAGGTGAGAGGTGACAGCAGGGGAAAGGGACTGGAGGAGATGTGTTGGAATGTTGTCTGTGACTGAATGGGGTCACTGGTGCAAGTGGTCGGGAGAGAGGATGCAAGGAGCCTGATTACTTCTTCTTCTGCATTTCAGTAGTATAAGGTAGTATAAAAATCAAAATAAGAAATGTAAAAAAGAAATCAAGCTGACAAAGTTATCTACAGAGAAACAAATTGCCAACAACATTAAAATAAATCCTAAATTTTTTTTTATAATTACATCAATGCTAAAAAGAAAAAAATAGATGGTATCGGCCCACTAAAAGATGACAATAACAAGATAATCACAGAGGACAAAGAAAAGGCAAAGATATTAAATAGGCACTTTTCATCCATGTTCACCAATGAATTGTCTTTTACAGTGATCAATCAACAAGGCAAAAATCAAATTTCACAACCTGATATAACTAGTTTAACACAACAAGAAGTGCATTTACATCTGAGCAACTTAAAGATTGACAAATCCCCGGACCAGATGGCATTCATCCATGGATACAGAGGGAATTGAGCTCAATAATTGACAGACCACTGTATCTCATATTCTTAGACTCTTTTGTAACAGGGTTGGTGCCACAGGATTGCAGGATGGCTCAAGTGGTATCAATATTTAAGAATGGTAAGAAGGTGGATCCGGGCAACTACCATCCGGTAAGCTGGACTTCGGTAGTGTGGAAAATTTTTGAGTGCATTATAAGAGATGACCTGCAGAAATATATTGCAGAGAATAATATAATAACTGACAACCAGCATGGATTCATGAAGAATAAGTCGTGTCTAACTGACATGTTGGCGTTCTATGAGGAGGTGAGTGCAAATCTGGATGTAGGTAATGAGGTTGATGTGATTTATCTGGACTTTGCAAAAGCATTTGATACAGCCCCACATAACAGACTTATACTTAAGCTACAGAAGCAAGGACTGGGGGAAACAATATGCAGATGGGTAAGGAATTGGCTAAATGACTGGAAACAGAGAGTTGTCATAAATTGTACGTTCTCTAAATGGGATATAGACAGCAGTGGTGTACCACAGGGTTCGGTGCTAGGACCGATTCTCTTTAGCCTCTTTATTAATCACCTTGTGGATGAGATTGAGAGTAAAGTGTCAGTCTTTGCTGATGACACCAATCTATGTAGGATATTAACCCCTTTACCCCCAAGGGTGGTTTGCACATCAATGACCAGGCCAATTTTTACAATTCTGACCACTGTCCCTTTATGAGGTTATAACTCTGGAACGCTTCAACGGATCCCAGTGATTCTGACACTGTTTTCTCGTGACATATTGTACTTCATGATAGTGGTAAAATTTCTTTGATATTACCTGCATTTATTTGTGAAAAAAATGGTAATTTGGCAAAAATTTTAAAAATTTCGCAATTTTCCAAATTTGAATTCTTATGAAATTAAATCACAGAGATATGTCACCCAAAATACTTAATAAGTAACATTTCCCACATGTCTACTTTACATTTTGGAACCAAAATTTTTTTTTGTTAGGGAGTTATAAGGGTTAAAAGTTGACCAGCAATTTCTCATTTTTACAACACCATTTTATTTTAGGGACCACATCTCATTTGAACTCATTTTGAGGGGTATATATGATAGAAAATACCCAAGTGTGACACTATTCTAAAAACTGCACCCCTCATGGTGCTCAAAACCACTTTCAAGAAGTTTATTAACCCTTCAGGTGTTTCACAGGAATTTTTGGAATGTTTAAATAAAAATGAACATTTAACTTTTTTTCACAAAAAATTTACTTCAGCTCCAATTTGTTTTATTTTCCCAATGGTAAGAGAAGAAATTGGACCACAAAAGTTGTTGTACAATTTGTCCTGAGTACGCCGATACCCCATATGTGGGAGTAAACCACTGTTTGGCGCATGATAGAGCTCGGAAGCGAAGGAGGGCCATATGACTTTTCAATGCAAAATTGACTGGAATTGAGATGGGACGCCATGTTACGTTTGGAGAGCCACTGATGTGCCTAAACATTGAAACCCCCCACAAGTGACACCATTTTGGAAAGTAGACCCCCTAAGGAACTTATCTAGAGGTGTGGTGAGCACTTTAACCCACCAAGTATTTCACAGAAGTTTATAATGCAGAACCGTAAAAATAAAAAATCATTTTTTTCACAAAAATTATCTTTTCGCCCTCAATTTTTTATTTTCCCAAGGGTAAGAGACAAAATTGGACCCCAAAAGTTGTTGTGCCATTTGTTCTGAGTACGCCGATACCCCACATGTGGGGGTAAACCACTGTTTGGGCGCATGGCAGAGCTCGGAAGGGAAGGAGCGCCGTTTGACTTTTCAATGCAAAATTGACAGGAATTGAGATGGGACGCCATGTTGCATTTGGAGAGCCACTGATGTGCCTAAACATTGAAACCCCCCACATGTGACAGCATTTTGGAAAGTAGACCCCCTAAGGAACTTATCTAGAGGTGTGGTGAGCACTTTGACCCACCAAGGGCTTCACAGAAGTTTATAATGCAGAGCCGTAAAAATAAAACAAAAATTTTTTCCCACAAAAATTATTTTTTAGCCACCAGTTTTATATTTTCCCGAGGGTAACAGGAGAAATTGGACTCCAAAAGTTGTTGTACAATTTGTCCTGAGTACGCTGATACCCCATATGTGGGGGGGAACCATCGTTTGGGCAAATGGGAGGGCTCGGAAGGGAAGGTGTCATGATCCCAATGGCAGGGGATCACTAAAGGACAAGCACAGATACAAACAAGCTCTAGGGCGATGGAACCTGAGCTGACCGTGACCCTGAACCTAACACACAAATAAAAGTAGCCTGGGAACGTGCCTACGATGATCCTAGACGTCTCGCTCCAGCCGAAGATCTAACTACCCCTATTAGAAGAAACACAGACCTCTCTTGCCTCCAGAGAAATACCCCACAGAAATAGCAGCCCCCCACATATAATGACGGTGAAATGAGAGGAAAGCACATACGCAGTATGAAAACAGTTTCAGCAAAATGAGGCCCGCTAAAGCTAGATAGCAGAGGATACAAAAGTGAACTGCGCGGTCAGCGAAAAACCCTTCAAAAAACCATCCTGAAATTACTTGAACTCATGTGCCAACTCATGGTACATGAGGAGCAATTTCAGCCCACTAGAGCAACCAGCAGCAGAGAATCACATATCTGCAGGCTGGACTAAAAACCAAATAAAGCAAAACACCAAAACAGGAAAATCCAAACTTAGCTTGACCAGAAGGTTCTAGGAGCAGGGAGCAGAGGTAACAAGACACACTGGATACATTGATAACCGGCGAGGAAATGCCAGCAAAGCCAGGTTAAATAGGAAACTCCCATATCCTGATGGAACAGGTGGAACCCAGAGACCCAGGAAAGACAAGTCACCCAGTACCATCAGTAACCACCAGAGGGAGCCCAAAAACAGAACTCACAACAGTACCCCCCCCTTGAGGAGGGGTCACCGAACCCTCACGAGAACCACCAGGGCGACCAGGATGAGCCCTATGAAAAGCGCGAACCAAATCATCAGCATGAACATCAGAGGCAACCACCCAAGAATTATCCTCCTGACCATAACCCTTCCACTTGACCAAATACTGGAGTTTCCGTCTGGAAACACGAGAATCCAAGATCTTCTCCACAACATACTCCAATTCTCCCTCCACCAGCACTGGAGCAGGAGGCTCAAGCGAAGGAACAACAGGTACCTCATACTTCCGCCACAACGACCGATGGAACACATTATGAATAGCAAACGATGCCGGGAGATCCAAACGAAACGACACAGGGTTAAGAATTTCCAAGATCCTATAGGGACCGATGAACCGAGGCTTGAACTTAGGAGAAGAGACCTTCATAGGAACAAAACGAGAAGACAACCACACCAAGTCCCCAACAAGAAGTCGAGGACCCACGCGGCGACGGCGATTAGCAAACTGCTGAGCCTTCTCCTGGGACAACTTCAAATTGTCCACCACATGACTCCAAATCCGATGCAACCTATCCACCACCATGTCCACTCCAGGACAATCAGAAGGTTCCACCTGACCAGAGGAAAAACGAGGATGAAACCCCGAATTACAAAAGAAAGGAGAAACCAAGGTAGCAGAACTAGCCCGATTATTAAGGGCAAACTCGGCCAGCGGCAAAAAGGTAACCCAGTCATCCTGATCAGCAGAAACAAAACACCTTAAATAAGTTTCCAAGGTCTGATTAGTTCGTTCAGTCTGGCCATTCGTCTGAGGATGGAATGCAGATGAAAAGGACAAATCAATGCCCATCTTAGCACAGAACGTCCGCCAAAATCTAGACACAAACTGGGATCCCCTGTCAGAAACGATGTTCTCAGGAATCCCATGCAAACGAACCACGTTCTGAAAAAACAGAGGGACCAACTCAGAGGAGGAAGGTAACTTAGGCAAGGGGACCAGATGAACCATTTTAGAAAAGCGATCACACACAACCCAGATGACGGACATTTTTTGAGAGACAGGGAGATCCGAAATAAAGTCCATGGAAATGTGCGTCCAAGGCCTCTTCGGGATAGGCAAAGGTGACAACAATCCACTGGCCCGAGAACAGCAAGGCTTAGCCCGAGCACAAACCTCACAAGACTGCACAAAAGAACGCACATCCCTCGACAAGGAAGGCCACCAAAAAGACCTGGCCACCAAGTCTCTAGTACCAAATATTCCAGGATGACCTGCCAACGCAGAAGAATGGACCTCGGAGATGACTCTACTGGTCCAATTATCCGGAACAAACAGTCTCTCAGGCGGACAACGATCAGGTTTACCCGTCTGAAACTCCTGCAAAGCACGTCGCAAGTCTGGGGAGACAGCAGACAAAATCACCCCATCCCTAAGGATACCAGTGGGTTCAGAATTTCCAAGGGAGTCAGGCACAAAACTCCTAGAAAGAGTTTGAACCTGGCAGGTATGAAACCACAAAATTGAAACGAGAGAAAAACAGTGACCAACGAGCCTGTCTAGGATTCAGACGCCTGGCAGACTCAAGGTAAATCAAATTTTTGTGATCAGTCAAGACCACCACACGATGTCTAGCACCCTCTAGCCAATGACGCCACTCCTCAAATGCCCACTTCATGGCCAAAAGTTCCCGATTACCAACATCATAATTCCGCTCAGCTGGCGAAAACTTTCTAGAAAAAAACGCGCATGGCTTCATCACTGAGCAATCGGAGCTTCTCTGTGACAAAACCGCCCCCGCTCCAATCTCGGAAGCATCAACCTCAACCTGAAAAGGGAGCGAAACATCTGGCTGACGCAACACAGGAGCAGAAGAAAACCGGCGCTTAAGTTCCTGAAAGGTCTCCACAGCCGCAGGAGACCAATCAGCAACATCAGCACCCTTCTTAGTCAAATCCGTCAAAGGCTTAACAACACTAGAAAAATTAGTTATAAAACGACGATAGAAATTAGCAAAGCCCAAGAACTTCTGTAGACTCTTAAGAGATGTAGGCTGCGTCCAGTCACAAATAGCCTGAACCTTGACGGGATCCATCTCAATAGTAGAAGGGGAAAAAATATACCCCAAGAAAGAAATCTTCTGGACTCCAAAGAGACACTTTGAGCCTTTTACAAACAAGGAATTGGCCCGCAGGACCTGAAACACCTTCCTGACCTGCTGAACATGAGACTCCCAGTCATCAGAAAAAAACAAAATATCATCCAAATACACAATCATAAATTTATCCAGATATTCACGGAAAATATCGTGCATAAAGGACTGGAAGACTGAAGGAGCATTAGAAAGTCCGAAAGGCATTACCAAATACTCAAAATGGCCCTCAGGCGTATTAAATGCGGTTTTCCACTCATCACCTTGCTTTATTCGTATAAGATTATACGCACCCCGAAGATCAATCTTAGTGAACCATTTAGCCCCCTTAATGCGAGCAAACAAATCAGTCAACAATGGCAAAGGATACTGATATTTTACGGTAATCTTATTCAAAAGACGATAATCTATACAAGGCCTCAAGGAACCATCTTTTTTGGCCACGAAAAAAAAACCTGCTCCCAAAGGGGACAAAGATGGACGGATATGTCCCTTTTCCAAGGACTCCTTAACATAATCCCGCATAGCAGTATGCTCTGGCACTGACAGATTGAACAAACGACCTTTAGGAAATTTACTGCCTGGAATTAAATTTATAGCACAATCGCAATCCCTGTGAGGAGGAAGCGAACTGAGCTTAGGCTCCTCAAAAACATCCCGATAATCAGACAAAAACACAGGAATCTCAGAAGGAGTAGATGAAGCGATAGAAATTGGAGGTGCATCATCATGAACCCCCTGACAACCCCAGCTTAACACAGACATTAATTTCCAGTCAAGGACTGGATTATGAGTTTGTAACCATGGCAGACCAAGCACTAGGACATCATGCAAATTATACAGTACCAGGAAGCGAATCACCTCCTGATGAACGGGAGTCATACGCATGGTCACTTGTGTCCAGTACTGAGGTTTATTCATAGCCAAAGGTGTAGAGTCAATTCCCTTCAAAGGAATAGGGACTTCCAGAGGCTCCAGACTAAACCCACAGCGATTGGCAAATGACCAATCCATAAGACTCAGGGCAGCGCCTGAATCCACATAGGCATCGACGGAAATGGATGATAATGAACAAATCAGAGTCACAGACAGAATGAACTTAGACTGTAAAGTACTAATGGCAACAGACTTATCAACCTTTTTTGTGCGTTTAGAGCATGCTGATATAACATGAGCTGAATCACCACAATAAAAGCACAACCCTTTTTTCCGCCTATACTTTTGCCGTTCACTTCTGGACTGAATTCTATCACATTGCATTATCTCAGGTGACGGTTCAGACGACACCGCCAAATGATGCACAGGTTTGCGCTCCCGTAAACGCCGATCAATCTGAATAGCCATAGTCATAGACTCATTCAGACCAGTAGGCGCAGGGAACCCCACCATAACATCTTTAATGGCCTCAGAAAGGCCATCTCTTTGCAGCCAGAGCGCACTCATTCCACTGACTAAGCACCGACCACTTCCGAAATTTTTGACAATAAATTTCTGCTTCATCTTGCCCCTGAGAGAGGGCCAACAAAGCTTTTTCAGCCTGAATCTCTTGGTTAGGTTCCTCATAGAGCAAACCCAATGCCAGAAAAAACGCATCCGCATTAAGCAACGCAGGGTCCCCTGGTGCCAATGCAAATGCCCAATCCTGAGGGTCACCCCGCAGGAAAGATATAATAATCTTGACTTGCTGAGCAGGGTCTCCCGAGGAGCGAGATTTCAAAGAAAGAAACAACTTGCAATTGTTCCTAAAATTCAGAAAACGAGATCTATCTCCAGAAAAAAACTCTGGGACAGGAATTCTAGGTTCAGACATAGGAGCATGTACAACAAAATCCTGTATATTTTGAACCTTAGCGGCAAGATTATTCAGGCTGGAAGCCAAACTCTGGACGTCCATGATAAACAGCTGAGATCAGAGCCATTCAAAGATTAAGAGGAGGAGGAAGTAGCCAGGCTGCAATAAGGCTAGGCAGCAAACTCTGAGGGAAAGAGGGAAAAAAAAAAAAAAACTTCCTCAGACTACTTATCCTCCTACTTCAGCCAATACAATTAACACTTTGTAGGCCGGTTATACTGTCATGATCCCAATGGCAGGGGATCACTAAAGGACAAGCACAGATACAAACAAGCTCTAGGGCGATGGAACCTGAGCTGACCGCGACCCTGAACCTAACACACAAATAAAAGTAGCCGGGGAACGTGCCTACGATGATCCTAGACGTCTCGCTCCAGCCGAAGATCTAACTACCCCTATTAGAAGAAACACAGACCTCTCTTGCCTCCAGAGAAATACCCCACAGAAATAGCAGCCCCCCACATATAATGACGGTGAAATGAGAGGAAAGCACATACGCAGTATGAAAACAGTTTCAGCAAAATGAGGCCCGCTAAAGCTAGATAGCAGAGGATACAAAAGTGAACTGCGCGGTCAGCGAAAAACCCTTCAAAAAACCATCCTGAAATTACTTGAACTCATGTGCCAACTCATGGTACATGAGGAGCAATTTCAGCCCACTAGAGCAACCAGCAGCAGAGAATCACATATCTGCAGGCTGGACTAAAAACCAAATAAAGCAAAACACCAAAACAGGAAAATCCAAACTTAGCTTGACCAGAAGGTTCTAGGAGCAGGGAGCAGAGGTAACAAGACACACTGGATACATTGATAACCGGCGAGGAAATGCCAGCAAAGCCAGGTTAAATAGGAAACTCCCATATCCTGATGGAACAGGTGGAACCCAGAGACCCAGGAAAGACAAGTCACCCAGTACCATCAGTAACCACCAGAGGGAGCCCAAAAACAGAACTCACAACAGGAAGGAGCGCCGTTTGACTTTTCAATGTAAAATTGACTGGAATTGAGATGGGACGCCATGTTGCGTTTGGAGAGCTCCTGATGTGCCTAAACATTGAAACCCCCCACAAGTGACACCATTTTCGAAAGTAGACCCCCTAAGGAACTTATCTAGATGTGTGGTGAGCACTTTAACCCACCAAGTGCTTCACAGAAGTTTATAATGCAGAGCCATAAAAATAAAAAATCATATTTTTTCACAAATATGATTTTTCGCCCCCAATTTTTTATTTTTCCAATGGTAAGAGAAGAAATTGGACCCCAAAAGTCGTTGTTCCATTTGTTCTGAGTACGCCGATACCCAACATGTGGGGGTAAACCACTGTTTGGGCGCATAGCAGAGGTCGGAAGGGAAGGAGCGCTGTTTGACTTTTCAATGCAAAATTGACTGGAATTGAGATGGGACACCATGTCACGTTTGCAGAGCCCCTGATGGGCCTAAACATTGAAACCCCCACAAGTGACACCATTTTGGAAAGTAGACCCCCTAAGGAACTTACCTAGCTGTGTTTTGACAGCTTTGAACCCCCAAGTGTTTCACTACAGTTTATAATGCAGAGACGTGAAAATAAAAATTATTTTTTTTTCACAAAAATTATTTTTTAGCCCCCAGTTTTGTATTTTTCCAAGGGTAACAGGAGAAATTGGACCCCAAAAGTTGTTGTCCAATTTGTCCTGAGTACGCTGATACCCCATATGTGGGGGGGAACCACCGTTTGGGTGCATGGCAGAGCTTGGAAGGAGCGCCATTTGGAATGCAGACTTAGATGGATTGGTCTGCAGGCGTCACGATGCATTTGCAGAGCCCCTGATGCACCTAAACAGTAGAAACCCCCCACAAGTGACACCATTTTGGAAACTAGACCACCTAAAGAACTTATCTAGATGTGTTTTGACAGCTTTGATCCCCCAAGTGTTTCACTACAGTTTATGTTATGGCTGGCAATCAGGCAACACAGCGTGCAGTAATCAGCGCACATACAGAGATCTGGCAATAACCAAAAACAATAGGACGAGCTCTGAGACGTGGAATCTCTGTAGACTGCAGTACCTGATCTATCCTCACACAACTATAAGCAGCAGTGGATTGCGCCTATCACTACCTATGCAGCGCCAAAACATGCAAACTTGAAAACACAAAATTTGAACTGCATTACTGCACTGAAAATATGAAAATTGAGAGCTTTTAGCGCATAAAAATGGCCAATTTTATGTGTACCTCGTAGCCACGATAAGGCATCTCTCTTATACGAGGCCCTACACTTGACCTACCTCTCTGAGAATAAACGTCTCCATCTGAATGGGTACATGTGAAACCTCTCCTTGGACTCAAATTCTCTCTCACTGTGGAGGGGTATTGGACCTATTATAATTAAAACACCTGAAGCTAGGAGGCGGGGAGTGCACGATCAGAAGGCTAGAGAATACATTTCAAAAAACCTGATCTGCACATCCAAACATAGACACAGTGTGAACAGGTGCTGAACCCAGAGTCGCCAACTCGTATATATTTAAGTAAATAGGGCAGCACACTGCAGCGCCAAAACATGCAAACTTGAAAACACAAAATTTGAACTGCATTACTGCACTGAAAATATGAAAAATGAGAGCTTTTAGCGCATAAAAATGGCCAATTTTATGTGTACCTCGTAGCCACGATAAGGCATCTCTCTTATACGAGGCCCTACGCTTGACCTACCTCTCTGAGAATAAACGTCTCCATCTGAATGGGTACATGTGAAACCTCTCCTTGGACTCAAATTCTCTCTCACTGTGGAGGGGTATTGGACCTATTATAATTAAAACACCTGAAGCTAGGAGGCGGGGAGTGCACGATCAGAAGGCTAGAGAATACATTTCAAAAAACCTGATCTGCACATCCAAACATAGACACAGTGTGAACAGGTGCTGAACCCAGAGTCGCCAACTCGTATATATTTAAGTAAATAGGGCAGCACACTGCAGCGCCAAAACATGCAAACTTGAAAACACAAAATTTGAACTGCATTACTGCACTGAAAATATGAAAAATGAGAGCTTTTAGCGCATAAAAATGGCCAATTTTATGTGTACCTCGTAGCCACGATAAGGCATCTCTCTTATACGAGGCCCTACGCTTGACCTACCTCTCTGAGAATAAACGTCTCCATCTGAATGGGTACATGTGAAACCTCTCCTTGGACTCAAATTCTCTCTCACTGTGGAGGGGTATTGGACCTATTATAATTAAAACACCTGAAGCTAGGAGGCGGGGAGTGCACGATCAGAAGGCTAGAGAATACATTTCAAAAAACCTGATCTGCACATCCAAACATAGACACAGTGTGAACAGGTGCTGAACCCAGAGTCGCCAACTCGTATATATTTAAGTAAATAGGGCAGCACACTGCAGCGCCAAAACATGCAAACTTGAAAACACAAAATTTGAACTGCATTACTGCACTGAAAATATGAAAAATGAGAGCTTTTAGCGCATAAAAATGGCCAATTTTATGTGTACCTCGTAGCCACGATAAGGCATCTCTCTTATACGAGGCCCTACGCTTGACCTACCTCTCTGAGAATAAACGTCTCCATCTGAATGGGTACATGTGAAACCTCTCCTTGGACTCAAATTCTCTCTCACTGTGGAGGGGTATTGGACCTATTATAATTAAAACACCTGAAGCTAGGAGGCGGGGAGTGCACGATCAGAAGGCTAGAGAATACATTTCAAAAAACCTGATCTGCACATCCAAACATAGACACAGTGTGAACAGGTGCTGAACCCAGAGTCGCCAACTCGTATATATTTAAGTAAATAGGGCAGCACACTGCAGCGCCAAAACATGCAAACTTGAAAACACAAAATTTGAACTGCATTACTGCACTGAAAATATGAAAAATGAGAGCTTTTAGCGCATAAAAATGGCCAATTTTATGTGTACCTCGTAGCCACGATAAGGCATCTCTCTTATACGAGGCCCTACGCTTGACCTACCTCTCTGAGAATAAACGTCTCCATCTGAATGGGTACATGTGAAACCTCACCTTGGACTCAAATTCTCTCTCACTGTGGAGGGGTATTGGACCTATTATAATTAAAACACCTGAAGCTAGGAGGCGGGGAGTGCACGATCAGAAGGCTAGAGAATACATTTCAAAAAACCTGATCTGCACATCCAAACATAGACACAGTGTGAACAGGTGCTGAACCCAGAGTCGCCAACTCGTATATATTTAAGTAAATAGGGCAGCACACTGCAGCGCCAAAACATGCAAACTTGAAAACACAAAATTTGAACTGCATTACTGCACTGAAAATATGAAAAATGAGAGCTTTTAGCGCATAAAAATGGCCAATTTTATGTGTACCTCGTAGCCACGATAAGGCATCTCTCTTATACGAGGCCCTACGCTTGACCTACCTCTCTGAGAATAAACGTCTCCATCTGAATGGGTACATGTGAAACCTCTCCTTGGACTCAAATTCTCTCTCACTGTGGAGGGGTATTGGACCTACTATAATTAAAACACCTGAAGCTAGGAGGCGGGGAGTGCACGATCAGAAGGCTAGAGAATACATTTCAAAAAACCTGATCTGCACATCCAAACATAGACACAGTGTGAACAGGTGCTGAACCCAGAGTCGCCAACTCGTATATATTTAAGTAAATAGGGCAGCACACTGCAGCGCCAAAACATGCAAACTTGAAAACACAAAATTTGAACTGCATTACTGCACTGAAAATATGAAAAATGAGAGCTTTTAGCGCATAAAAATGGCCAATTTTATGTGTACCTCGTAGCCACGATAAGGCATCTCTCTTATACGAGGCCCTACGCTTGACCTACCTCTCTGAGAATAAACGTCTCCATCTGAATGGGTACATGTGAAACCTCTCCTTGGACTCAAATTCTCTCTCACTGTGGAGGGGTATTGGACCTATTATAATTAAAACACCTGAAGCTAGGAGGCGGGGAGTGCACGATCAGAAGGCTAGAGAATACATTTCAAAAAACCTGATCTGCACATCCAAACATAGACACAGTGTGAACAGGTGCTGAACCCAGAGTCGCCAACTCGTATATATTTAAGTAAATAGGGCAGCACACTGCAGCGCCAAAACATGCAAACTTGAAAACACAAAATTTGAACTGCATTACTGCACTGAAAATATGAAAAATGAGAGCTTTTAGCGCATAAAAATGGCCAATTTTATGTGTACCTCGTAGCCACGATAAGGCATCTCTCTTATACGAGGCCCTACGCTTGACCTACCTCTCTGAGAATAAACGTCTCCATCTGAATGGGTACATGTGAAACCTCTCCTTGGACTCAAATTCTCTCTCACTGTGGAGGGGTATTGGACCTATTATAATTAAAACACCTGAAGCTAGGAGGCGGGGAGTGCACGATCAGAAGGCTAGAGAATACATTTCAAAAAACCTGATCTGCACATCCAAACATAGACACAGTGTGAACAGGTGCTGAACCCAGAGTCGCCAACTCGTATATATTTAAGTAAATAGGGCAGCACACTGCAGCGCCAAAACATGCAAACTTGAAAACACAAAATTTGAACTGCATTACTGCACTGAAAATATGAAAAATGAGAGCTTTTAGCGCATAAAAATGGCCAATTTTATGTGTACCTCGTAGCCACGATAAGGCATCTCTCTTATACGAGGCCCTACGCTTGACCTACCTCTCTGAGAATAAACGTCTCCATCTGAATGGGTACATGTGAAACCTCACCTTGGACTCAAATTCTCTCTCACTGTGGAGGGGTATTGGACCTATTATAATTAAAACACCTGAAGCTAGGAGGCGGGGAGTGCACGATCAGAAGGCTAGAGAATACATTTCAAAAAACCTGATCTGCACATCCAAACATAGACACAGTGTGAACAGGTGCTGAACCCAGAGTCGCCAACTCGTATATATTTAAGTAAATAGGGCAGCACACTGCAGCGCCAAAACATGCAAACTTGAAAACACAAAATTTGAACTGCATTACTGCACTGAAAATATGAAAAATGAGAGCTTTTAGCGCATAAAAATGGCCAATTTTATGTGTACCTCGTAGCCACGATAAGGCATCTCTCTTATACGAGGCCCTACGCTTGACCTACCTCTCTGAGAATAAACGTCTCCATCTGAATGGGTACATGTGAAACCTCTCCTTGGACTCAGTTCAGCACCTGTTCACACTGTGTCTATGTTTGGATGTGCAGATCAGGTTTTTTGAAATGTATTCTCTAGCCTTCTGATCGTGCACTCCCCGCCTCCTAGCTTCAGGTGTTTTAATTATAATAGGTCCAATACCCCTCCACAGTGAGAGAGAATTTGAGTCCAAGGAGAGGTTTCACATGTACCCATTCAGATGGAGACGTTTATTCTCAGAGAGGTAGGTCAAGCGTAGGGCCTCGTATAAGAGAGATGCCTTATCGTGGCTACGAGGTACACATAAAATTGGCCATTTTTATGCGCTAAAAGCTCTCATTTTTCATATTTTCAGTGCAGTAATGCAGTTCAAATTTTGTGTTTTCAAGTTTGCATGTTTTGGCGCTGCAGTGTGCTGCCCTATTTACTTAAATATATACGAGTTGGCGACTCTGGGTTCAGCACCTGTTCACACTGTGTCTATGTTTGGATGTGCAGATCAGGTTTTTTGAAATGTATTCTCTAGCCTTCTGATCGTGCACTCCCCGCCTCCTAGCTTCAGGTGTTTTAATTATAATAGGTCCAATACCCCTCCACAGTGAGAGAGAATTTGAGTCCAAGGAGAGGTTTCACATGTACCCATTCAGATGGAGACGTTTATTCTCAGAGAGGTAGGTCAAGCGTAGGGCCTCGTATAAGAGAGATGCCTTATCGTGGCTACGAGGTACACATAAAATTGGCCATTTTTATGCGCTAAAAGCTCTCATTTTTCATATTTTCAGTGCAGTAATGCAGTTCAAATTTTGTGTTTTCAAGTTTGCATGTTTTGGCGCTGCAGTGTGCTGCCCTATTTACTTAAATATATACGAGTTGGCGACTCTGGGTTCAGCACCTGTTCACACTGTGTCTATGTTTGGATGTGCAGATCAGGTTTTTTGAAATGTATCACTACCTATGCAACTCGGCACTGCCTGAGGAGCTGACCAGCCTGAAGATAGAAATACAAGCCTGACTTACCTCAGAGAAATACCCCAAAGGAATAGGCAGCCCCCCACATATAATGACTGTTAGCAAGATGAAAAGACAAACGTAGGAATGAAATAGATTCAGCAAAGTGAGGCCCGATACTCTAGACAGAGCGAGGATAGCAAAGAGAACTATGCAGTCTACAAAAAACCCTAAAACGAAAACCACGCAATGGGGCAAAAAGACCCACCGTGCCGAACTAACAGCACGGCGGTGCACCCCTTTGCTTCTCAGAGCTTCCAGCAAAAGTTAATAGCAAGCTGGACAGAAAAAACAGAAAACAAACTAGAAGCACTTATCTAGCAGAGCAGCAGGCCAAAGGAAAGATGCAGTAGCTCAGATCCAACACTGGAACATTGACAAGGAGCAAGGAAGACAGACTCAGGTGGAGCTAAATAGCAAGGCAGCCAACGAGCTCACCAAAACACCTGAGGGAGGAAGCCCAGAGACTGCAATACCACTTGTGACCACAGAAGTGAACTCAGCCACAGAATTCACAACAGTACCCCCCCCTTGAGGAGGGGTCACCGAACCCTCACCAGAACCCCCAGGCCGACCAGGATGAGCCACATGAAAGGCACGAACAAGATCTGGGGCATGGACATCAGAGGCAAAAACCCAGGAATTATCTTCTTGAGCATAACCCTTCCATTTGACCAGATACTGGAGTTTCCGTCTAGAGACACGAGAATCCAAAATCTTCTCCACAATATACTCCAATTCCCCCTCCACCAAAACAGGGGCAGGAGGCTCCACAGATGGAACCATAGGTGCCACGTATCTCCTCAACAACGACCTATGGAATACATTATGTATGGAAAAGGAGTCTGGGAGGGTCAGACGGAAAGACACCGGATTGAGAATCTCAGAAATCCTATACGGACCAATAAAACGAGGTTTAAACTTAGGAGAGGAAACCTTCATAGGAATATGACGAGAAGATAACCAAACCAGATCCCCAACACGAAGTCGGGGACCCACACGGCGTCTGCGATTAGCGAAAAGTTGAGCTTTCTCCTGGGACAAGGTCAAATTGTCCACTACCTGAGTCCAGATCTGCTGCAACCTGTCCACCACAGAATCTACACCAGGACAGTCCGAAGACTCAACCTGTCCTGAAGAGAAACGAGGATGGAACCCAGAATTGCAGAAAAAAGGAGAGACCAAGGTAGCCGAGCTGGCCCGATTATTAAGGGCGAACTCAGCCAACGGCAAAAATGACACCCAATCATCCTGGTCAGCGGAAACAAAACATCTCAGATATGTTTCCAAGGTCTGATTGGTTCGTTCGGTCTGGCCATTAGTCTGAGGATGGAAGGCCGAGGAGAAAGATAGGTCAATGCCCATCCTACCACAAAAGGCTCGCCAGAACCTCGAGACAAACTGGGAACCTCTGTCAGAAACAATATTCTCAGGAATGCCATGTAAACGAACCACATGCTGGAAGAACAAAGGCACCAAATCAGAGGAGGAAGGCAATTTAACCAAGGGCACCAGATGGACCATTTTAGAAAAGCGATCACAGACCACCCAAATGACCGACATTTTTTGAGAAACGGGAAGGTCAGAAATGAAATCCATCGAAATATGTGTCCAAGGCCTCTTCGGGACCGGCAAGGGCGAAAGCAACCCACTGGCACGTGAACAGCAGGGCTTAGCCCTAGCACAAATTCCACAGGACTGCACAAAAGCACGCACATCCCGTGACAGAGACGGCCACCAGAAGGATCTAGCAACCAACTCCCTGGTACCAAAGATTCCTGGATGACCGGCCAGCACCGAACAATGAAGTTCAGAGATAACTTTACTAGTCCACCTATCAGGGACAAACAGTTTCTCGGCCGGACAACGATCAGGTTTATTAGCCTGAAATTTCTGCAACACTCTCCGCAAATCAGGGGAGATGGCAGACACAATGACTCCTTCCTTGAGGATACTCGCCGGCTCAGATAACCCCGGAGAGTCGGGCACAAAACTCCTAGACAGAGCATCCGCCTTCACATTTTTAGAGCCCGGAAGGTATGAAATCACAAAATCAAAACGAGCAAAAAATAACGACCAACGGGCCTGTCTAGGATTCAAGCGCTTGGCAGACTCAAGATAAGTAAGGTTCTTATGATCAGTCAAAACCACCACGCGATGCTTAGCACCCTCAAGCCAATGACGCCACTCCTCGAATGCCCACTTCATGGCCAGCAACTCTCGGTTGCCCACATCATAATTACGCTCAGCAGCAGAAAATTTCCTGGAAAAGAAAGCACATGGTTTGAACACTGAGCAACCAGAACCTCTCTGTGACAAAACCGCCCCTGCACCAATCTCAGAAGCATCAACCTCGACCTGGAACAGAAGAGAAACATCAGGTTGACACAACACAGGGGCACAGCAAAAACGACGCTTCAACTCCTGAAAAGCTTCCACGGCAGCAGAAGACCAATGAACCAAATCAGCACCCTTCTTGGTCAAATCGGTCAATGGTCTGGCAATGCTAGAAAAATTACAGATGAAGCGACGATAAAAATTAGCAAAGCCCAGGAATTTCTGCAGACTTTTTAGAGATGTCGGCTGAGTCCAATCCTGGATGGCCTGAACCTTAACCGGATCCATCTCGATAGTAGAAGGGGAAAAGATGAACCCCAAAAATGAAACTTTCTGCACACCGAAGAGACACTTTGATCCCTTCACGAACAAGGAATTAGCACGCAGTACCTGGAAAACCATTCTGACTTGCTTCACATGAGACTCCCAATCATCAGAGAAGATCAAAATGTCATCCAAGTAAACAATCAAGAATTTATCCAGATACTCACGGAAAATGTCATGCATAAAAGACTGAAAAACAGATGGAGCATTGGCAAGTCCGAACGGCATCACCAGATACTCAAAATGACCCTCGGGCGTATTAAATGCCGTTTTCCATTCATCTCCCTGCCTGATTCTCACCAGATTATACGCACCACGAAGATCAATCTTAGTAAACCAACTAGCCCCCTTAATCCGAGCAAACAAGTCAGAAATCAATGGCAAGGGATACTGAAACTTAACAGTGATCTTATTAAGAAGGCGGTAATCAATACACGGTCTTAGCGAACCATCCTTCTTGGCTACAAAAAAGAACCCTGCTCCCAATGGTGACGACGATGGGCGAATATGTCCCTTCTCCAGGGACTCCTTCACATAACTGCGCATAGCGGTGTGTTCAGGTACGGACAAATTAAATAAACGACCCTTAGGGAATTTACTACCAGGAATCAAATCGATAGCACAATCACAATCCCTATGCGGAGGTAGGGCATCAGACTTGGACTCTTCAAATACATCCTGAAAGTCCGACAAGAACTCTGGGATGTCAGAAGGAATGGATGACGAAATAGACAAAAATGGAACATCACCATGTACTCCCTGACAACCCCAGCTGGTTACCGACATAGAGTTCCAATCCAATACTGGATTATGGGTTTGTAGCCATGGCAACCCCAACACGACCACATCATGCAAATTATGCAGTACCAGAAAGCGAATAACTTCCTGATGTGCAGGAGCCATGCACATGGTCAGCTGGGCCCAGTACTGAGGCTTATTCTTGGCCAAAGGTGTAGCATCAATTCCTCTCAACGGAATAGGACACCGCAAAGGCTCCAAGAAAAACCCACAACGTTTAGCATAATCCAAATCCATCAGATTCAGGGCAGCGCCTGAATCCACAAACGCCATGACAGAATACGATGACAAAGAGCACATTAAGGTAATGGACAAAAGGAATTTGGACTGTACAGTACCAATAACGGCAGAGCTATCGAACCGCCTAGTGCGTTTAGGACAATTAGAAATAGCATGAGTAGAATCACCACAATAGAAACACAGTCTGTTCAGACGTCTGTGTTCTTGCCGTTCTACTTTAGTCATAGTCCTGTCGCACTGCATAGGCTCAGGTTTACTCTCAGACAATACCGCCAGATGGTGCACAGATTTACGCTCGCGCAAGCGACGACCGATCTGAATGGCCAAGGACATAGACTCATTCAAACCAGCAGGCATAGGAAATCCCACCATTACATCCTTAAGAGCTTCAGAGAGACCCTTTCTGAACAAAGCCGCTAGTGCAGATTCATTCCACAGAGTGAGTACTGACCACTTCCTAAATTTCTGACAATATACTTCTACATCATCCTGACCCTGGCATAAAGCCAGCAGATTTTTCTCAGCCTGATCCACTGAATTAGGCTCATCGTAAAGCAATCCCAGCGCCTGGAAAAATGCATCAACATTACTCAATGCAGAATCTCCTGGTGCAAGAGAAAACGCCCAGTCCTGTGGGTCGCCGCGCAAAAAAGAAATAATAATCAAAACCTGTTGAATAGGATTACCAGAAGAATGAGGTTTCAAGGCCAAAAATAGCTTACAATTATTTCTGAAGCTCAAGAACTTAGTTCTGTCACCAAAAAACAAATCAGGAATCGGAATTCTTGGTTCTAGCATCGATTTCTGATCAATAGTATCTTGAATCTTTTGTACATTTACAACGAGATTATCCATTGAGGAGCACAGAGCCTGAATATCCATGTCCACAGCTGTGTCCTGAAGCACTCTAATGTCTAGGGGAAAAAAAAGACTGAAGACAGAGCTAAGAAAAAAAAATGTCAGGATTTCTTTTTTCCCTCTATTGGGAATCATTGGAGTGGCTCCTTGTACTGTTATGGCTGGCAATCAGGCAACACAGCGTGCAGTAATCAGTGCACATACAGAGATCTGGCAATAACCAAAAACAATAGGACGAGCTCTGAGACGTGGAATCTCTGTAGACTGCAGTACCTGATCTATCCTCACACAACTATAAGCAGCAGTGGATTGCGCCTATCACTACCTATGCAACTCGGCACTGCCTGAGGAGCTGACTAGCCTGAAGATAGAAATACAAGCCTGACTTACCTCAGAGAAATACCCCAAAGGAATAGGCAGCCCCCCACATATAATGACTGTTAGCAAGATGAAAAGACAAACGTAGGAATGAAATAGATTCAGCAAAGTGAGGCCCGATATTCTAGACAGAGCGAGGATAGCAAAGAGAACTATGCAGTCTACAAAAAACCCTAAAACGAAAACCACGCAAAGGGGCAAAAAGACCCACCGTGCCGAACTAACAGCACGGCGGTGCACCCCTTTGCTTCTCAGAGCTTCCAGCAAAAGTTAATAGCAAGCTGGACAGAAAAAACAGAAAACAAACTAGAAGCACTTATCTAGCAGAGCAGCAGGCCAAAGGAAAGATGCAGTAGCTCAGATCCAACACTGGAACATTGACAAGGAGCAAGGAAGACAGACTCAGGTGGAGCTAAATAGCAAGGCAGCCAACGAGCTCACCAAAACACCTGAGGGAGGAAGCCCAGAGACTGCAATACCACTTGTGACCACAGAAGTGAACTCAGCCACAGAATTCACAACAAGTTTATAACGCAGAGCCGTGAAAATAAAAATTATTTTTTCCCACAAAAATGTTTTTTAGCCCCTCAAATTTTTATTTTTCCAAGGGTAACAAGAGAAATTGGACCCCAACAGTTGTTGTCCAATTTGTCCTGAGTACGCTGATACCCCATATGTGGGGGGGAACCACCGTTTGGGTGCATGGCAGAGATCTGAAGGCAAGGAGCGCCATTTGGAATGCAGACATAGATGGATTGGTCTGCAGGTGTCACGTTGCATTTGCAGAGCCCCTGATGAACCTAAAAAGTAGAAACCCCCCACAAGTGACACCATTTTGAAAACTAGACCCCCCGAAGAACTTATCTAGATGTGTTTTGACAGATTTGAACCCCCAAATGTTTCACTACAGTTTATAACGCAGAGTTGTGAAAATAAAAATTTATTTTTTTCCCACAAAATGTTTTTTTAGCCCCCCCAAATTTTTATTTTCCCAAGAGTAACAAGAGAAATTTGACCCCAAAAGGTGTTGACCAATTTGTCTTGAGTACGCTGATACGCCATATGTTGGGGTAAATGTTGTGAGTTCCGTTCTGGAGCTCCCTCCTGTGGTTGCTAATGGTATTTTTGCGAGTTCTGCCCTTGGGCTCCCTCTGGTGGTTTCAAGTGGAACTGCTGCTCCGTTAGGTAGCTGGGGCAGCTGCCTTCACTAATCGCCTTGCCTGGGTTTGTTATTTAAACCTGCTCTGGGCCTTAGTCCATGCCTGCTGTCAATGTTCTTGGTTGGATTTGATTCTTCCCTTGGATTTCTCATATGGCCAGTCCTTGTCTGCAAAAGATAAGTTTTGCTAGTTTTGTTTGTCCATTTGCTTGGACTCTATTGCTTTGCATTTTGTCTCTTTTGTCCAGCTTGTCACTATGTCTTATTCAGGCTAGCTGGAAGCTCTGGGAAAGCAGATTTGCCCCTCCACACCGTGAGTCGGTGTGGAGTTCATTTTTGTAAACTCTGCGTGGATTTTGTAGTTTTTAATACTGACCGCACAGTATCCTTTGCTCTCTGTCTATCTAGTTTAGTTTTGGCCTCCCTTTGCTGAAATCTAATTTCATTTCTGTGTTCGTCATTTCCCTCTCCTTTCACAGTCAATATTTGTGGGGGGCTGTCTTTCTTTTTGGGGGTTTCTCTGAGGCAAGATAGCTTTCTATTTCCTTCTTTAGGGGTACCGTTATAATAAATGAAATGTGGATTACATCTGCGCTGCTGCGACAAATAATAGATCCAGATATACTGTTAGGGTGTTCGGGTGGTTTATTCAACGCGTTTCGAAGCTCAAAGGCTTCTTCTTCAGGAAGTTTCCACACAAAGATAATCTTTGTGTGGAAACTTCCTGAAGAAGAAGCCTTTGAGCTTCGAAACGCGTTGAATAAACCACCCGAACACCCTAACAGTATATCTGGATCTATTATTTGTCGCAGCAGCGCAGATGTAATCCACATTTCATTTATTATAACGGTTCTGAGAGGTCGCAACGCCTGTGGATCTGCAGCAGCTGACAACTACACGCTTGTACTGTGTACCACCAGGTGAGCAGTTCTCTCACAATTGATTAAGAACAATCCTGGGGATAAGACCCTATTTGCGCTTTTTTTTGTCTCCTATCTTTCAATACTTCTTTAGGGGTAGTTATATCTGAGGCTGTGACGAGGTGTCTAGGGAGTGTCAGGAACATCCCACGGCTATTTCTAGTTGTGTTGTTAGGATTAGGGACTGCGGTCAGTAGAGATACCACCTTCTCAGAGCTCGTTCCATGTTGCGTTTTAGCCACCAGGTCATTTCAGTGTGGCCTCTTAACCACCAGATCATAACAGTACAGCAGGCCAAGAATGAATTGAATGCATCTCAAAAGAAGGAAAAAAGAAGAGTTCTGAACCATTTTTTTTTTCTGTGCTGTGTTCTGTCTTCTTTTTCCTCTTGATATCTGGGTGGTGCTGGATATATGCTCTGGTATGGAGGTTCAGGGTTTGTTTTCTCATGTGGATCAACTTGCTGCAACAGTCCAGAGTATCCAAGATTATATTGTTCAGACTCCGGCTCTAGAGCCAAGAATTCCTACTCCTGATTTGTATTTTGGGGACAGATCCAAGTTTTTGAACTTTAAAAATAGCTGCAAATTGTTTTTTGCTTTGAAACCCCGTTCTTCTGGTGATCCCATTCAGCAAGTGAAAATCATCATATCCTTACTGCGTGGTGATCCTCAAGACTGGGCATTTGCTCTTGAAACAGGGAATCCGGCATTATTGAATGTAGATGCATTCTTTCAGGCGCTCGGATTGTTGTATGACGAACCTAACTCTGTAGAGCATGCTGAGAAAACACTGTTGGCCCTGTGTCAGGGTCAGGAAGCGGCAGAGTTATATTGCCAGAAATTTAGAAAATGGTCTGTGCTCACTAAATGGAATGAAGAGGCGCTGGCTGCTATTTTCAGAAAAGGTCTTTCTGAAACCCTTAAAGATGTAATGGTGGGCTTTCCTACGCCTGCCGGTTTGAGCGAATCTATGTCTCTAGCTATTCAGATTGATCGGCGCTTGCGTGAGCGCAAGGCGGTGCACCATATGGCAGTGTCCTCTGAGCAAAGTCCTGAGCCTATGCAATGTGATAGGATTTTGACTAGAGCAGAAAGGCAGAAATTCAGACATCAGAATGGCCTGTGTTTTTACTGTGGTGATTCAGCTCATGCTATTTCTGACTGCCCTAAGCGTACTAGGAGGGTCCCTAGGTCTGTTACCATTAGTACTGTGCAGCCTAAATTTCTCTTGTCTGTTACCCTGATTTGCTCATTGTCGTCCTTTTCTGTTATGGCATTTGTGGATTCTGGCGCTGCCCTGAACTTAATGGATTTAGAATTTGCCAAGCGCTGTGGTTTTTCCTTGGAACCTTTGCAGAGTCCTATTCCCTTGAGGGGGATTGATGCTGCGCCATTGGCCAAGAATAAACCTCAGTACAGGACACAGTTAACCATGTGTATGGCTCCAGCACATCAGGAAAATATTCGTTTTTTGGTGTTGCATAATTTGCATGATGTTGTTGTGCTGGGTTTTCCATGGTTACAGGAACATAATCCAGTGCTGGATTGGAGATCTATGTCTGTGACTAGTTGGGGTTGTCAGGGGATACATAGTGATATTCCTTTGATGTCCATTTCCTCGTCCCCTTCTTCTGAAGTTCCTGAGTTTTTGTCGGATTTCCAGGATGTATTTGATGAGCCCAAGTCCAGTTCCCTGCCTCCTCATAGGGACTGCGATTGTGCCATTAATTTGATTCCTGGCTGTAAGTTCCCTAAGGGCCGACTTTTCAATCTGTCTGTGCCAGAGCATGCCGCTATGCGGAGTTATGTAAAGGAGTCCTTGGAGAAAGGGCATATTTGCCCGTCTTCGTCACCGTTGGGAGCGGGATTTTTTTTTGTTGCCAAGAAGGATGGCTCCTTGAGACCCTGTATAGATTATCGCCTTCTCAATAAGATCACTGTCAAATTCCAGTATCCGTTACCTTTGCTTTCTGATTTGTTTGCTCGGATTAAGGGTGCTAGTTGGTTTACTAAAATCGACCTCCGAGGGGCGTATAATCTTGTGCGTATTAAACAAGGTGATGAATGGAAAACAGCATTTAATACGCCTGAAGGCCATTTTGAATATCTTGTAATGCCATTCGGGCTCTCTAATGCTCCATCGGTATTTCAGTCCTTTATTGATGATATCTTCCTGAATTATCTGGATAAATTTATGATTGTGTATTTGGATGATATTTTGGTTTTCTCCGATGATTGGGAGTCTCATGTGAAGCAGGTTAGGATGGTGTTTCAGGTCTTTCGTACTAATGCGTTGTTTGTGAAGGGGTCTAAGTGCCTCTTTGGAGTTCAGAGGGTTTCTTTTTTGGGTTTCATTTTTTCTCCCTCGGCTATTGAAATGGACCCTGTTACAGTCCAGGCCATTCATGATTGGACTCAACCTACATCTGTAAAGAGCCTTCAGAAATTTTTGGGCTTTGCCAATTTTTATCGTCGCTTTATTGCTAATTTTTCTAGTGTGGTGAAGCCTCTGACCGATTTGACGAGGAAGGGCGCTGATGTGGTGAATTGGTCCTCTGCGGCTGTTGAGGCCTTTCAGGAGCTTAAACGTCGTTTTACTTCTGCCCCTGTGTTGCGTCAGCCAGATGTTTCTCTCCCTTTTCAGGTTGAGGTTGATGCTTCTGAGATTGGGACAGGGGCCGTTTTGTCTCAGAGAAATTCTGATGGCTCTTTGATGAAACCTTGTGCCTTCTTCTCCAGAAAATTTTCGTCTTCTGAGCGTAATTATGATGTCGGCAATCGGGAGTTGTTGGCTATGAAGTGGGCATTTGAGGAGTGGCGACATTGGCTTGAGGGAGCCAAGCATCGCGTGGTGGTCTTGACTGATCACAAGAATCTGATTTACCTCGAGTCTGCTAAGCGGTTGAATCCTAGACAGGCTCGGTGGTCTTCGTTTTTCTCACGTTTTGATTTTGTGGTCTCGTATATTCCTGGATCTAAGAATGTGAAGGCTGATGCCCTTTCTAGGAGTTTTTTGCCTGATTCTCCGGGAGTTCTTGAGCCGGCTGGGATCCTCAAGGAGGGGGTGATTCTTTCTGCCATCTCCCCTGATTTACGGCGGGTACTTCAGGAGTTTCAGGCTGATAAACCTGACCGCTGTCCTGTGGGGAAATTGTTTGTTCCTGATAGATGGACTAGTAGGGTAATTTCTGAGGTTCATTGTTCGGTGTTGGCTGGTCACCCTGGGATTTTCGGTACCAGAGATTTGGTGGCTAGGTCCTTTTGGTGGCCTTCCTTGTCGCGGGATGTGCGTTCGTTTGTGCAGTCCTGTGGGACCTGTGCTCGGGCTAAGCCTTGCTGTTCCCGTGCCAGCGGGTTGCTTTTGCCTTTGCCTATTCCTAAGAGGCCCTGGACGCATATTTCCATGGATTTTATTTCTGATCTTCCTGTTTCTCAGAAGATGTCTGTCATCTGGGTGGTTTGTGACCGGTTTTCTAAGATGGTCCATTTGGTGCCGTTGCCTAAGTTGCCTTCCTCTTCTGATTTGGTTCCATTATTTTTTCAGCATGTGGTTCGTTTGCATGGTATTCCGGAGAATATTGTGTCTGACAGAGTTTCCCAGTTCGTTTCTAGGTTTTGGCGGTCCTTTTGTGCTAGAATGGGCATTGATTTGTCTTTTTCTTCTGCATTCCATCCTCAGACAAATGGCCAAACGGAGCGAACCAATCAGACCTTGGAAACCTATTTGAGATGCTTCGTGTCTGCTGATCAGGATGATTGGGTGACCTTTTTTCCGTTGGCCGAGTTTGCCCTTAATAATCGGGCTAGTTCGGCTACCTTGGTTTCGCCTTTTTTTTGTAACTTTGGTTTTCATCCTCGTTTTTCTTCAGGGCAGCTTGAGCCTTCTGACTGTCCTGGTGTGGATTCTGTGGTGGACAGGTTGCAGCAAATTTGGACTCATGTGGTGGACAATTTGACGTTGTCTCAGGAGAAGGCTCAGCGTTTTGCTAACCGCCGTCGGTGTGTTGGTCCCCGGCTTCGTGTTGGGGATTTGGTCTGGTTGTCTTCTCGTCATGTTCCTATGAAGGTTTCTTCCCCTAAGTTCAAGCCTCGCTTTATTGGGCCTTATAAGATTTCTGAAATTATCAATCCAGTGTCTTTTCGTTTGGCCCTTCCAGCTTCCTTTTCCATTCATAATGTGTTCCATAGATCCTTGTTGCGGAGATATGTGGTACCTATGGTTCCCTCCGTTGATCCTCCTGCTCCGGTGTTGGTTGAGGGGGAATTGGAATATGTGGTAGAGATGATTTTGGATTCTCGTTTTTCGAGGCGGAAGCTTCAGTATCTGGTCAAGTGGAAGGGTTATGGCCAGGAGGATAATTCTTGGGTTGTTGCCTCCGATGTTCATGCTCCCGATTTGGTTCATGCTTTCCACTTGGCTCGTCCTGATCGGCCTGGGAGCTCTGGTGAGGGTTCGGTGACCCCTCCTCAAGGGGGGGGGGGGGGGGGTACTGTTGTGAGTTCCGTTCTGGAGCTCCCTCCTGTGGTTGCTAATGGTATTTTTGCGAGTTCTGCCCTTGGGCTCCCTCTGGTGGTTTCAAGTGGAACTGCTGCTCCGTTAGGTAGCTGGGGCAGCTGCCTTCACTAATCGCCTTGCCTGGGTTTGTTATTTAAACCTGCTCTGGGCCTTAGTCCATGCCTGCTGTCAATGTTCTTGGTTGGATTTGATTCTTCCCTTGGATTTCTCATATGGCCAGTCCTTGTCTGCAAAAGATAAGTTTTGCTAGTTTTGTTTGTCCATTTGCTTGGACTCTATTGCTTTGCATTTTGTCTCTTTTGTCCAGCTTGTCACTATGTCTTATTCAGGCTAGCTGGAAGCTCTGGGAAAGCAGATTTGCCCCTCCACACCGTGAGTCGGTGTGGAGTTCATTTTTGTAAACTCTGCGTGGATTTTGTAGTTTTTAATACTGACCGCACAGTATCCTTTGCTCTCTGTCTATCTAGTTTAGTTTTGGCCTCCCTTTGCTGAAATCTAATTTCATTTCTATGTTCGTCATTTCCCTCTCCTTTCACAGTCAATATTTGTGGGGGGCTGTCTTTCCTTTTGGGGGTTTCTCTGAGGCAAGATAGCTTTCTATTTCCTTCTTTAGGGGTAGTTATATCTGAGGCTGTGACGAGGTGTCTAGAGAGTGTCAGGAACATCCCACGGCTATTTCTAGTTGTGTTGTTAGGATTAGGGACTGCGGTCAGTAGAGATACCACCTTCTCAGAGCTCGTTCCATGTTGCGTTTTAGCTACCAGGTCATTTCAGTGTGGCCTCTTAACCACCAGGTCATAACAGGTAAACCCCTGTTTGGGTGCATGGGAGAGCTCAGAAGGGAAGGACCACTGTTTTACTTTTTCAACACAGAATTGGCTGGAATTGAGATTGGACGCCATGTCGCGTTTGGAGAGCCCTGATGTGCCTAAACAGTGGAAACCCCCAAATCTAACTGAAACCCTATCCCAAACACACCCCTAACCCTAATCCCAACCATAGCCCTAACCACACCCCTAACCCTGACACACCCCTAACCCTAATCCCAACCGTAAATGTAATCGAAACCCTAACCCTAACTTTAGACCCAACCCTAACTCTAACTTTAGCCTCAACCCTAACTTTAGCCCCAACCCTAACTTTAGCCCCAACCCTAACCCTAACTTTAGCCCCAACTCTAACTTTAGCTCCAACCCTAACCCTAACTTTAGCCCCAACCCTAACTCTAACTTTAGCCCAAACCCCAACTTTAGCCCCAGCCCTAACCCTAACTTTAGCCCCAACCCTAACTGTAGCCCTAACCCTAGCCGCAACCCTAACCCTAGCCGCAACCCTAACCCTAGCCCAAACCCTAGCACCAACCCTAGCCCCAACCCTAGCCCTAACCCTAGACCCAACCCTAGCCCCAACCCTAACCCTAGCCCTAACCCACACCCTAGCCATAACCCTAGCCCTAACCCTAGCCCTAACCCTAGCCCTAACCCTAACCCTAGCCCTAACACTAGCCTTAACCCTAGCCCTAACCTTAATAGGAAAATTGAAATAAATACATTTTTTTTATTTTTTATGTTTCCCTAACTAAGGGAGTGATGAAGGGGGGTTTAATTTACTTTTATAGCGGGTTTTTTAGCAGATTTTTATGATTAGCAGTCGTCACACACTAAAAGACGCTTTTTTTTGCAAAAAATATTTTTTGCGTTACCACATTTTGAGACCTATAATTTTTCCATATTTTGGTCCACAGAGTCATGTGAGGTCTTGTTTTTTGCGGGACGAGTTGACGATTTTATTGGTAACATTTTCGGGCACGTGACATTTTTTGATCGCTTTTTATTCCGATTTTTGTGAGGCAGATTGACCAAAAACCAGCTATTCATGAATTTATTTTGGGGGGAGCGGGGGGGCGTTTATACTGTTCCGCGTTTGGTAAAATGGATAAAGCAGTTTTATTCTTCCGGTCAGTATGATTACAGCGATACCTCATTACATCATTTTGTTATGTTTTGGCGCTTTTTATACGATAAAAACTGAGGACTGTAACTTTTTTATTTTTTTGCTGATGATGCTGTATGGTGGCTTGTTTTTTGCGGGACAAGATGATGTTTTCAGCGGTACCATGGTTATTTATATCCGTCTTTTTGATCGCGTGTTATTCCACTTTTTGTTCGGCGGTATGATAATAAAGGGTTGTTTTTTTGCCTCTTTTTTTTTTTACGGTGTTCACTGAAGGGGTTAACTAGTGGGACAGTTTTATAGGTCGGGTTGTTACGGACGCGGCAATACTAAATATGTGTACTTTTATTGTTTGTTTATTTTTATTTAGATAAAGAAATGTATTTATGGGAACAATATTTTTTTTTCTTTATTTAGGAATCTTTTTTTTTTTTTTTACACATCTAAAAAAAATTTTGTTTTTACTTTTTTACTTTGGCCCAGGGGGGCATCACTATATAGTGACAGATCGCTGATCTGACACTTTGCAGAGCACTGTGTCAGATCAGCGATCTGGCGTGCCCTGCTGCAGGCTTGCAGGCGCCTGCTCTGGACCCGGAAGTACTCCCTGCAGGACCCAGAAGTAGCCCCGTGGTCATGTTGGATCTGGTGCCTGCAGGGAGGAGACGCTCGGTACAAGGTGAGCACATCGCCTTGTACCGATGGTCTCAGGGAAGCCCGCAGGGAGCCCCCTCCCTGGGCGATGCTTCCCTATGCCCCCGGAACACCGCGATCATGTTTGATCGCGGTGTGCTGGGGGTTAATGTGCTGGGAGCGGTCCGTGACCACTCCTGGCACATAGTCAGCTGACACCCGGCCGCGATCGGCCGCGCTCCCCCCGTGAGCGCAGCCGATCGCATATGACGTACTATCCCGTCACTGGGAATTAAGTCCCAGGTAACATAGTAACATAGTAACATAGTTAGTAAGGCCGAAAAAAGACATTTGTCCATCCAGTTCAGCCTATATTCCATCATAATAAATACCCAGATCTACGTCCTTCTACAGAACCTAATAATTGTATGATACAATATTGTTCTGCTCCAGGAAGACATCCAGGCCTCTCTTGAACCCCTCGACTGAGTTCGCCATCACCACCTCCTCAGGCAAGCAATTCCAGATTCTCACTGCCCTAACAGTAAAGAATCCTCTTCTATGTTGGTGGAAAAACCTTCTCTCCTCCAGACGCAAAGAATGCCCCCTTGTGCCCGTCACCTTCCTTGGTATAAACAGATCCTCAGCGAGATATTTGTATTGTCCCCTTATATACTTATACATGCTTATTAGATCGCCCCTCAGTCGTCTTTTTTCTAGACTAAATAATCCTAATTTCGCTAATCTATCTGGGTATTGTAGTTCTCCCATCCCCTTTATTAATTTTGTTGCCCTCCTTTGTACTCTCTCTAGTTCCATTATATCCTTCCTGAGCACCGGTGCCCAAAACTGGACACAGTACTCCATGTGCGGTCTAACTAGGGATTTGTACAGAGGCAGTATAATGCTCTCATCATGTGTATCCAGACCTCTTTTAATGCACCCCATGATCCTGTTTGCCTTGGCAGCTGCTGCCTGGCACTGGCTGCTCCAGGTAAGTTTATCATTAACTAGGATCCCCAAGTCCTTCTCCCTGTCAGATTTACCCAGTGGTTTCCCGTTCAGTGTGTAATGGTGATATTGATTCCCTCTTCCCATGTGTATAACCTTACATTTATCATTGTTAAACCTCATCTGCCACCTTTCAGCCCAAGTTTCCAACTTATCCAGATCCATCTGTAGCAGAATACTATCTTCTCTTGTATTAACTGCTTTACATAGTTTTGTATCATCTGCAAATATCGATATTTTACTGTGTAAACCTTCTACCAGATCATTAATGAATATGTTGAAGAGAACAGGTCACCTTGACGGGATACTACGTCATATGGGATTAAGGGGTTAAGGATGGACTGGAGAGGGGAAAGTCGAGTGAGGGGAAGGCCAATTAAAAGAGCGTTGCAGTAGTCTAGGTGGGAGTGGATCAAGGCGACAGTGAGGGTTTTTGTTGTCTCCATGGGGAGAAAAGGACGGATTCTAGAGATGTTCTTTAGGTGTAAGCGGCACGATCGGGCAAGAGATTGTATGTGGGAGGTGAAGGAGAGGTCGGAGACAAACATAACACCCAGACAGCGTGCCTGCTGCTGGGGTGTTATTATGGTGCCACCCACAGAGAGGGAAAGGTCAGATTTAGGGAGGTTAGTAGAAGGCGGGAGCAGAAGAAGTTCAGTTTTGGAGAGGTTGAGTTTCAGATAGAGAGCGGACATGATGTTGGAGACTGCAGACAGACAGTCAGTGGCGTTCTGTAGTACAGCGGGGGTAAGGTCAGGGGATGACGTGTATAGTTGTGTGTCATCAGCATAAAGATGGTACTGAAAGCCAAATCTGCTGATGGTCTTTCCAATTGAGGCTGTGTAGAGGGAGAAGAGAAGGGGGCCAAGGACTGAGCCCTGAGGTACCCCAACAGTGAGAGGAAGAGGAGATGAAGTGGAGCCAGAGAACAGAACACTGAAGGAGCGGTCAGAAAGGTAGGAGGAGAACCATGAGAGAGCAGTGTCCTTAATGCCTAGTGACTGGAGCCTAGAGAGTAGGAGAGGGTGGTCAACAGTGTCGAAAGCTGCAGAAAGGTCAAGGAGAATGAGCAGAGAGTGGTCACCGTTACATTTTGCTGTCAGAAGGTCATTGGTCACCTTGATGAGTGCAGTTTCTGTCGAATGTAGGGGGCAGAAACCGGACTGTGAAGGGTCTAGGAGGGAATGAGTGGAGAGGTAACGGGTAAGGCGGGAGTAGATCAGGCGCTCCAGGAGTTTTGAGATGAAGGGGAGATTGGAGACCGGTCTGTAGTTGTTTGTGCAGGATGGGTCGAGGGTAGGTTTTTTTTAGTAATGGAGTAATGATAGAGTGTTTGAAGGAGGAGGGGAAAATGCCAGAGGAGAGGGAGAGATTAAAAATTGTAGTTAGGTGAGTTGTGACAACTGGAGAGAGAGTTTGGAGGAGGTGTGAGGGAATGGGGTCGGTGGTGCATGTAGTTGGACGAGAAGAGGAGAGGAGCTTGAAGACTTCTTCTTCTGTGATGGGATCGAATGTGGAGAGTGAGCCAGGGGAGATGCAGGAGGGATGGGAGTCATTACACTTGGTGTCTGGGAGCGGATTTCCTGATGGATATTGTCTATTTTCTCTATAAAGTGGGAAGCCAGGTCATCAGCACAAATGTCCGTGATTGGTTCTTGTACTTTTGGCCTGAGGAGGGAGTAACATAGTAACATAGTTAGTAAGGCCGAAAAAAGACATTTGTCCATCCAGTTCAGCCTATATTCCATCATAATAAATCCCCAGATCTACGTACGTAGGAGTGAAAGGTGTTAAAAAGTTTCTTGGGGTTGTTGGATAGTGAGGAGATTAGGGTGGTGTAGTAGGTCTGTTTGGCGAGGTGAAGGGCAGAGTTATAGGTCCTTAACATAAATTTGAAGTGTATGAAGTCTTCTGGTGTGTGAGTTTTCCTCCATAAGCGTTCAGCACTTCTAGAGCATCGCTGGAGAAATCGGGTTTGCGATGTGAGCCAGTGCTGTTTCACTCTGTGTTTGGAGGTTCTGAGGGTGAGGGGAGCTACTTGGTCAAGGGTGCTTCTAAGTGTGTCATTGTAGTGATATACAGCCAGATCAGCACAGGAAAAAGAGATTGGGGACAATGATGAGTGTAAGGAGTCTGAAAGTGTATGAGGGTTAATGGCATGTAGATTTCTGAATGTGGTAGGTAGGAGAGTGCTGGGGTGGGCGAAGAATTGTGAGTGTGAAGGATAGAATGTTGTGGTCAGAGAGGTCATCTGTCCCATGATCCTGCCCCATCTGTCTCCATCGTATCCATCCTGCCCCATGATCCGGCACCATCTGTCTCCATCCTGCCCCATGATCCTGCAAATCTGTCTCCATCCTGTCCCATGATCCTGCACCATTTTTCTTCATCCTGCCCCATCTGTCACCATCCTGCCCCATGATTCTGCACCATATGTCTCCATCCTACCCCATCTGTTTCTATCCTGTCCCATGTTCCTGCCTCATCTATCTCCATTGTGTCCCATCTGTGTCCATACCTCCCCATCTGTCTCCATCCTGCCCCATTATCCTGCACCACGTGTCTGCATCCTGCATCATCTGTCTCCATCCTGCCCCATCTGTCTACATTCTGCCCCATGATCCTGCACCATGTGTCTCCATCCGGCCCCATGATCCTACACCAGGTGTCTTTGTCCTACCCCGTCTCCATCCTTCCCCATCTGTCTCCATCCTGCCCCATGGTCCTGCTCCATCTGCCTCCATCCTGTCCCATCCGTCTCCATCCTGCCCCATGATCCTTCACCATCTGTCTCCATCCTGCCCCGTTATCCTGCACATCTGTCTCCATCCTGCTCCATGATCCTGCACCATCTGTCTCCATCCTGACCCATGTTCCTGCCCCATCTGTCTCCATCATGCCCCATGATCCTGCACCTTGTGTCTCCATCCTGCCCCATGATCTTACACCAGGTGTCTTCGTCCTACCCCCTCTGTTTCCATCCTTCCCCATCTGTCTCCATCCTGTGCCATGGTCCTGCTCCATCTGTCTCCATCCTGTCCCATCCGTCTCCATCCTGCCCCATGATCCTTCACCATCTGTCTCCATCCTGCCCCGTTATCCTGCACATCTGTCTCCATCCTGCTCCATTATCCTGCACCATCTGTCTCCATCCTGACCCATGTTCCTGCCCCATCTGTCTCCATGATGCCCCATGATCCTGCACCTTGTGTCTCCATCCTGCCCCATGATCTTACACCAGGTGTCTTCGTCCTACCCCCTCTGTTTCCATCCTTCCCCATCTGTCTCCATCCTGTGCCATGGTCCTGCTCCATCTGTCTCCATCCTGTCCCATCTGTCTCCATCCTGTCCCATGATCCTTCACCATCTGTCTCCATCCTGCCCCATGATCCTGCACCATCTGTCTTCATCCTGCTCCATAATCTTGCACCATCTGTTTCCATCCTGACCCATGTTCCTGCCCCATCTGTCTCCATCATGCCCCATAATCCTGCACCATGTGTCTCCATCCTGCCCCTTCTGTCTCCATTCTGCCCCATGATTCTGCACTACGTGTCTCCATCATGCCCCATGTTACCTGGTGCAGGATCATGGGGCAGGTTGGAGACAGATGGGTCAGGATGGAGATGGTCCATGTGGCTCCATTCTGCCTCGAAACATATCGCAGCTTGCCGTTTTCATTAATAAAAAAAAAAACACTCTCCTTACCTGGCCGCAGACCAGTGGTGACGTCGCCTTCAGGCATTTCAAGAGCGGACTCGCCGGAGAATGACAATGACATCATACACTGGCGACGTGCGCACTGACGTCAACTGCCAGCCTCCGATTGGCTGCCGGCTTTTACCTATTACCATGCGGGCCCACACGGCAATAGAGTTTATCTGAACCTGTGTCTTGGACACAGGTTTAGTTACTGCACCTGCAGAATCCTGCCCCATCTGTCTCCATCCGGCCCCATCTGTCTCCATCCTGTCTCCATCCTGCTCCATGATCCTGCCACATCTGCCTCGATCCTGCCCCATGGTCCTGTTCCATCTGTCTCCATCCTGCCCCATGATCCTGCACCATGTGTCTCCATCCTGCCCCATGATCCTGCACCATGTGTCTCCATCCTGGCCCATCTGTCTCCATCCTGCCCCATATTCCTGCTGCCCCATTTGTCTCCATCCTGCCCCATGTTCCTGCCACATCTGTCTCCATCCTGTCCCATCTGTCTCCATCCCTCCCTATCTTTCTCCATCCTACCCCATGATCTTTCACCATGTGTCTCCATCCTGCCCCATGATCCTGCCCCATTTGTCTACATCCTGCCCCGTGTGTCTCCATCCTTCCCCATCTGTCTCCATCCTGCCTCCATCCTACCCCATCTGTCGCCTTCCTGACCCATCTGTCTCCACCCTCTCCCATCTGTCTGCATCCTGCCCCATGATCCTGCCCCATCTGTCTGCATCCTGCCCATTGTTCCTGCCCCATCTGTCTCCACCCTCTCCCATCTGTCTGCATCCTGCAGGTTGCTAAATTGAAAATTTTCATTTTTTTTTCATGACAATGTTGCTTTAGCCTCACATTTATTACTTTTGCAAGAGGTAACATGAAAAAGTGGAGCATGCACTTTGTAACCGTTTCTTCTGAGCGTAGCAAAACCCAATATGTAGTCAAACAATAGAAAAACCCTAAAACTGACCCCATTGTAGAAATTACACCTCTTAATGAATTAATCTACTGTACTTCTTCATTGACTATTTTGTAACATCCACACCACCTTTTTTTCTGGAAAATCGCAAATCTGCCAGTTTAGTGCCCATACATTGTGCAAATCTTCCCAGCATGGGAAGACGATCAGGATTTCAGGACTTCATGGGAACTATGTTTACTAAAATGTTCCACAATAATTCTTGACTCAAATTTCAACTAGACAGACAAGACTTTGACAATAAAAGAGAATACAAGTGGACCCACGAGGGCAATATTAGACCACTAAAATCCAATCCTAAACAGAGGAAGGGGCGGAGTCAGACGAGATGGCGCCGGTACAAGGAAGAGATTGGCACCTGAAGTAGGCCCGGGCCGAAGCCGGGGCCTAAGTTAGAGGCCGGCGACCGCCGGAAGAAAAAGGCCGAGGCGCCAAGCAGTGCGCCGCAGGGTGAAGTGGCGCGGCAGCCGACAGGGCTGCCGCACCGGAGAAGTAGTGCGACCCCATTAACCCCGCGGCGCCGGAGCAGTGTGCCGCAGGGAGAAGCGGCGCAGCAGCCTGTCAGGGCTGTCGCGCTGGACAATGTAGAGCGCATTAAAACCGCGGCACCGGGTAGTGTGCCGCAGGCAGAAGCGGCACGATAGCCTGTCAGGGCTGGAACCGCGGCACCGGGGATAGGAAGCGGCGCGGTAGCCTGTAAAGGCCCCGCGCCGGATAGAAGGCAGAGGGCCGCAGTGCCGCATGGAGAAGAAAAGCACCTGCCCGCGAAGGCCACTGCACGACGCAGCAATCCCGGGCCATGCCGTTGCATCAGATGCAAACAACGACCAGGTATTCTGGGAGCCCCTAGAAAACCCCCCCCCTATGAAGGATCTGGGATGGGATGGGATGGAAATACTCATCTTAAACATACTAACCTGAAAGAGGTATGAGACGTCCAGGGGGCTGGTGATGGACGTCCTCGTCTCCGCAACTGACAGGCTCTGGTGGGCGAGTGGGTGGGGGACGGAGCCAGGGCCGGACTTCTGAGCATGCTTGTGTGCCAGGATCATGGACCTGCTGAGGGATCTATGAGGATACGGGGTGGTAGTATACCCCGTACTCATAGTCCGCCTTGTGGGACTACAGGTGTGACTGCTCACCCTGTATCCATCCGGAAAAACCTGAAAAGAAACGACACACATTGAGGTAGATAAGGGTCTAATGAAAGACCCGTGTCCACCTCCTACTGACACTAAGCTAAACTGAAGAGTATAATGCCAGTCGGTGGAGTGTATACTGCAGAGGAGGAGCTAACTTTTTTTGTGCGTAGTGTCAGCCTCCTAGTGGCAGCAGCATACACCCATGGTTCATGTGTCCCCCAATGAGAGGCGATAAAGAAAGGAAGGTACTTCGTGGATAAATTGGCCAATGTATGTGAGCCCAATTGCCATGTCAAGGCGTCCTTCATAATTGGGTCCCTGTCCTGTTTTTTGTCACCTCTCCTCCATACATTGGCCAATTTATGCACAAAATACCTTCCTTTTTTCATAGCAATTTTTGCAGATAAATATTTCATGTGTACATTATATAGCGCTTTTCCCCCATTTTCTATGGCATTAATGCATTTTCAATGTTCTAGAGTAAGCATGAGTACGTTTGATAAGTTTACATTAACTAAAGATTTATAACTCTTTGTAGACAATTGACATTCAAACCTTTTTGTTCCATCAACCATCTATTATCAATACCTTACCTGAAATGAAAAAAACGCTGTATCGTAATTTTATTGAATTATTGACAGAAAACGAAGAGGGTCCAGGCAAGAAGATCAGATTTCCTGGCAGATTACCATCTACAGCAGAGGTGTCAAACTGCATTCCTCGAGGGCCGCAAACAGGTCATGTTTTCAGGATTTCCTTGTATTGCACAGGTGATAATTTAATCACTTGCACAGAACGATTCCAGCACCTTGTGCAATACAAGGAAATCCTGAAAACATGACCTGTTTGTGGCCCTCGAGGAATGCAGTTTGACACCTTTGATCTACAGCCACTCCTTCCTCCTTTCTCTTTCCAGCAGTACAAATTTTCTTTGACACCACTTGCAGGGATATTCAGTAACTGAAGAGTGATACTGGTAGATCTAATAATCTATTCTAGATAAATGAATGAAGGGCACTTAGTAATTTGAGGGAGAATACTTCCTTTACCATTAAGGTAGCTGACAAAGGAGGAAATATTGTGTTTGTGGCCTATTGAGATATATATAAAGGAAGACAGACAACAACTAAAGACACTTCTTGTTATCAGACATTTCCATCAGATGCCACTTTCCATTTCAAACCAAGAATGGATAGACTACTATCTAGGGCGCTACACCATAACATCATCAATAAGAAAGAGCGTGATTTCCTCTCTACTGATCATCTGGTTATCTCAAAATTTTACATGCTCCCCAAAATACACAAATCCCTCCAAGAACCACTGGGCAGATCAATTGTTTCAGGTATTGGGGGGATTGTTTGAGCAACCTTGTGTGTATGTGTGTAATTGGATCACCATTTACAACATCTGGTTCTGTCTTTAGGATCTTACATCAGAAACTCATCACATTTGATACAACAATTGGAGAAGGTGCTCATCCCAGCAGGTACGTTCTTGGTGACCTTAAATGTAGAAGCTGTATACACGAGTATTAGGCATGATCTGGGTTTAAAGGCAATCTCTCACTTCCTCAGTGCGCATAGCACTGGCAACAAATATGCAAATCTTTTTTTAGGATGGTGAGTGGAGACAGTGGTGGAACTCAGCTGGCTTTTCAAGAACTCGCCATGTTTTGGTTTAGATTTATAGACGACATCCTGATGTTGTGGACTGGAATCCTTGAAGATTCCCAAATCAACACAACACAATGATTTCAGGGTGAAACAAAAATATACAAAAAGGTATAATTTATTAATTAAAATGACCACACATGAGATCAAACAACAACTCCATTTAGTAGAAAGCCGTGTAAGGGAAGTATGGAAAGAGTGGAAAAAGCATTATGGAATATTACAGAATGTCAGGACACACCGGGACATTGGGAAGAAATTGAGGCTAGAATGTGCAGGCAGGATACAATAAAGCCATATAAATCTCTGCACAAGATGTAAGGGATAACCCACTATTACTGCCCACAAGTGCCTATGCTCAATATGGTAGTGACTCTCCTCAGCACATTGCTAATTTTAGGGTGACCGCCTCCCTCTAATACATAACCACAATTACCTGTAGATCGGCGACACCCGGCACCACAGAGTCCCAATGACCCGGTCCGTCCGCCCCGACGCGCGTTTCGGACCTTCCTTCTTCCAAGGGGGCCTGCTATCCCATACCGTGTCCCACCTTATATACTGTTATGAACTGGTGGCCTAGGAGCAACATGAGACGTTCTCTGGAGAAGGTGGAACCTGTACTGACCGCAGACCTGAACTTAACACCACAACTAGCAGTAGCCGTGGAATGTACCTAACGCTCCCTAGACATCTTGACACAGCCGAAGGACTAATTAACCCTAAAGACAGAAAAGGAAAACCTATCTTGCCTCAGAGAAAATCCCCAAAGAATAGACAGCCCCCCACAAATATTGACTGTGAGAGAAGAGGGAAAAAACATACGCAGACTGAAGTCAGAATTTAGCAAAGGAGGCCATACTAGCTAGATAGAAAGGATAGGACAGAATGCTATGCGGTCAGTATTAAAATACTAGAAAATATCCACCGCAGAAAATACAAAAATCTCCACATCTGACTAAAGACATGGAGGGTAAATCTGCATCTCCAGAGACACAGCTTGGCTGCAAAAATCCTTTACAGACAAAGCTGGACAAGACAAAACATGAAAAAGCACTGAACTATAAGGTCCACAGCCTGTTGACAGCAAAAACAAAGCCAGAACTTATCTTTGTAGAAAAGAACCGCAAACAGGAGAGACCAGGTATGGATGTGAATCCTCCAAAAACAATGGACAACTGGCACTGACTAAAGGATAAAGCAGGACTAAATAGCCCAGCCCAAATTGCAAAAAGTGGATACACCTGATAAATGCTGCGATCCAAAGACAGCAGCACTACCACTCATAACCACCGGAGGGAGTCCAAGAGCAGAATTCACAACAATATACCCGTGCTGCAAAAAATGCCGGCCGGCTCAGCGTGGCTGAAACCGGAAGCTGCAGACCCGACCGGAAGTGACGCGCGCGTCTCCCTAGCAACTGCGACGCCGGACTGCGTCATGTGACGGCAGGTCCTCACAGGACACCGCTCACCACCAGAGACGCCGAAAGCCGTCCAGAGGCGCAGAGCCAGAGAGACAGGCGTGTACAGGTCCGGGAGCACAGCTTATCAGGCAACACGGCAACAGATGTAAGTACATCCTGCAGACACATCCTCCCATCGTGGCCACATGGTCCAATCGGTCCCCACCGGACAATTCCTGCGCCTTCGGAGGCTGTGTTCTACGGACACGGACTTCTATAAACAAGCAGATGATCTTAGAGACCGTCTCATTGAACGCGGTTATAGTAATCGGAAAATAAAGAAGGCGTTTAATAGAGCAAGATTTTCCACTCGGCACACTTTGCTCTATGAGACAAAGAGGGACAAAAGTAAGGATGAGGTGGTGCGTTTTGTTACCAACTTCCATTCTCATTTCTCCCATATGAGAAGGGCACTAGAGAGATCCTGGCACATCCTGAAAGTGGATCCGGTAATCTCTAGGTTTCTCCCTGTGAGAGCATCCGTCACAGCAAGAAGATCCAAAAATTTACGTGACCATTTGGTCCATAGTCATTACGTCAGTGAGAGAACTACCACCTTTTTGGATAAAGTGGCGGGGAAATATGGATGTGCTCCATGTGGCCACTGTGTGGCGTGCTCCAATATTGACAAGTGTAATACATTCCGGAATGCTGAGGGTACGCGCCAGTTTAATATCCGTAAATGGATTACGTGCACGGACAAAAATGTGATATACTATGCCGTATGCCTGTGCGACAAAATCTATGTGGGAATGACGACACGGCAATTGAAAATACGGGTCAGGGAGAACGTGCGCGGTATTATGGCAGCAGCTACAGAATTGGACACATCCATGCTAAAAACTCTTCCTCGCCACTTTAGGGATCATCATAACTGTGACGGTGCCCTCTTAAAATTTCGTGGGATTGACAAGATTGATGCTGGTATCCGGAGTGGGGGGATTTCCAGACCCAACTTAAGTCCAGATGGATTTGGACCTTGAACACGGTCCATCCATCTGGACTCAATGAAAACATTAGTTTTGCTCCATTCTTATGATGATTTGTCCCCGCATTACCATCGATTCGTTTATCTATTGGTGCTGTTGGCCCTGTGGACGTTACAAATGTTACCCTGCGTTTTTGTTTTTAACAGTTGTTTCTTTTATACACATTTTTATTTTAGTTCCTACGTGTCTCCTTTATGTCT
The DNA here is from genome assembly GCF_032444005.1 of Ranitomeya imitator. Lineage (NCBI taxonomy): Eukaryota > Metazoa > Chordata > Amphibia > Anura > Dendrobatidae > Ranitomeya > Ranitomeya imitator. Next base: position 561,097,075 of record NC_091283.1, read on the forward strand.
TGATTTGACCGAATATCTGGTGCTAGGATACTGATGGACAAATGACGGGGATTACCTCAAGAAAGAAACTATGAAAATCAACGGATATTATTTAATGTTCTAAAGTCCTATGGTTGTTGTATTTATTGCGCCATTGTTGATTCGGCTTTATATATATAGTGTTTCACATTTTGTTTTTTTGTTTGTCTATGTGCTTTCACTTTGTTCCCCAGTAAGCATGCTTTATACCCGCATGTATGGTAGTGGTCACGTAGTGGGACTTCATCAGTGTCTGCAGGATGTACTTACATCTGTTGCCGTGTTGCCTGATAAGCTGTGCTCCCGGTCCTGTATGCGCCTGTCTCTCTGGCTCTGCGCCTCTGGACGGCTTTCGGCGTCTCTGGTGGTGAGCAGTGTCCTGTGAGGACCTGCTGTCACATGACGCTGACACCGTCCAGCGTCACGGTTCCTAGGGAGACGCGCGCGTCACTTCCGGTCGGGTCCGCAGCTTCCGGTTTCAGCCACGCTGAGTCGGCCGGCATTTTTTGCACCACGGGTATATAAGGTGGGACACGGTATGGGATAGCAGGCCCCCTTGGATGAAGGAAGGTCCGAAACGTGCGTCGGGGCGGACGGACCGAGTCATTGGGACTCTGTGGTGCCGAGTGTCGCTGATCTACAGGTAATTGTGGTTATGTATTAGAGGAAGGTGATCACCCTAAAATTAGCAATGTGCTGAGGAGAGTCACTACCATATTGAGCATAGGCACTTGTGGGCAGTAATAGTGGGTTATCCCTTACATCTTGTGCAGAGATTTATATGGCTTTATTGTATCCTGCCCGCACATGAGGCTATAGTCCTTTTAGCCTCAATTTCTTCCCAATGTCCCGGTGTGTCCTGACATTCTGTAACATTCCATAATGCTTTTTCCACTCTTTGCATACTTCACTTACACGGCTTTCTACTAACTGGAGTTGTTGTTTGATCTCATGTGTGGTCATTTTAATTAATAAATTATACCTTTTTGTATATTTTCGTTTCACCCTGAAATCATTGTGTTGTGTTGATTTGGATATATTTATTGATGATAGGGGCAGTAGTCCGTATCGCATACACAGGGATCCTTTAACCCCTTCATGACCGGGGGATTTTTCGTTTTTCCGTGTTCGTTTTTCGCTCCCCTCCTTCCCAGAGCCATAACTTTTTTATTTTTCCGTCAATTTGGCCATGTGAGGGCTTATTTTTGTAAAGTTGTACTTTTGAACGACATCATTGGTTTTAGCATGTCGTGTACTAGAAAACGGGAAAAAAATTCCAAGTGCGGTGAAATTGCAAAAAAAGCAATCCCACATTGGTTTTTTGTTTGGCTTTTTTGCTAGGTTCACTAAATGCTAAAAATGACCTGCCATTATGATTCTCCAGGTCAGTACGAGTTCATAGACACCTAACATGACTAGGTTATTTTTTATCTAAGTGGTGAAAAAAAATTCCAAACTTTGGTAAAAAAAAAAAAAAAAAAAAATTGCGCCATTTTCCGATACTCGTAGCGTCTCCATTTTTTATGATCTGGGGTCGGTTGAGGGCTTATTTTTTGCGTGCCGAGATGACGTTTTTAATGATAGCATTTCAGTGCAGATACGTTCTTTTGATCGCCCGTTATTGCATTTTAATGCAATGTCGCGGCGACCAAAAAAACGTAATTCTGGCGTTTCGAATTTTTTTCCCGCTACGCTGTTTAGCGATCAGGTTAATACTTTTTTTTAATTGATAGATCGGGCGATTCTAAGCGCGGCGATACCAAATATGCGTAGATTTGATATTTTTTTATCGATTTATTTTGATTGGGGCGAAAGGGGGGTGATTTAAACTTTTATGTTTTTTTTATTTTTTTCACATTTTTTTAAACTTTTTTTTTTAACTCTTGCCATGCTTCAATAGCCTCCATGGGAGGCTAGAAGCTGGCACAACGCGATCGGCTCTGCTACATAGCAGCGATCTGCTGATCGCTGCTATGTAGCAGAAATGGAGGTGTGCTGTGAGCGCCGACCACAGGGTGGCGCTCAGCCACCGGCGATCAGTAACCATAGAGGTCTCTGGGACCTCTATGGTTACAATATACAAGCATCGCCGACCCCCGATGATGTGACGGGGGTCGGCGATGAAGTCATTTCCGGCCGCCCGGCTGGAAGCGGTAGTTAAATGCCGCTGTCTGCGTTTGACAGCGGCATTTAACTAGTTAATAGGTGCGGGCAGATCGCGATTCTGCCCGCGCCTATTACGGGCTTTGATGCGGGCTCACCGCGGAGCCCTGCATCAAAGCAGGGGAGCTGGCATCGGACGGTATAGTACGTCCGATGCCGGTAAGGGGTTAATGGTTACTTGGATCCACTGTGGTATTATGTGGCTTTGTTCGCTAGGAATTGTAAATCCTTGAAGATTGTATACTTTTCTTTGCCTCCTTGAATAACAACCAATGGAATATTACTTTGACTTCCAACTTTTCGTATTCAACTGTAGATTTCCTGGTTCTCAGGATCTCACTGGAAGGCCCAACAGTAAAGACTAATTTATTTCGGAAGCCAACAACTACAAATAGTCTGCTACATTATGTGAGCTTTTAATCTCTCTATAAATGGAACGGTATCCCTAATGGGCAATTTTTATGTTCATACATTGTGCCCTCATATAATATAGTGCCCCCATATATTTTAGCACCCCCTACATTGTGCCCTGTTTGTGCTTCTGGAGATATGCACCCCGTAAATTCTTAATTTGGCTCTCCAGGTCACAATAATGCCAAACATGTGGCTGCTAACTGCGGTTTAATCACAGTGGGGCTCAGAAGAAGGGGGATGGGGATTTGGGATTTCAGATTTCATTGATTTTTATTTGAGAGGGTGGGAGCTATGTTGCTTTTCCAAAGTCTTTGTTCTACCAGTAACGTGGGAACCCCCTATATTTCCAGTGACAGATGATGGACCTCAGTCGGGGCTGGTTTTCTGCAGTATAAGTTAGTGGTTTTATTGGTAACATTTTGTGGTACATAATATTTTTGATCTCTTCAAGAAAAAGGCTGGGATGACATTCTTGTGTTTTATGCTGAGCACTTGAAGGGAACATGTCAGCAGGATTGTGCACAGTAACCTACACACAGTGTCAGGTCGGTGCAGTTATACTGAATAAAATGATACCTTGGATGATGAAATCCGTCTTGTGGTTGTTTCTTAATCTTTATTTTCAGTTTTGTGTTAATGAGATTCTCGTGCCCTTAGGCGGGGTGGATGTATGTGGTGCTCTGATTAGATATTCATAATGCAGATTGCTGACAGGTCACTGATCCCAGACTGACGTTTACAGAAAAAGCACATCTACAAATTCATTACTTCACTCTGCTTCTGCCCACCCTCCTTCCACTATACGTGTGCTGTTCTATGCATGTTGCTACAGTATATTTTACTCTGTATTTTGCTCTGCTGCCACCCAATGGCCTTTTTCCGTATGGCAGCTTGTTATTCATTTATTCTTGTAGGCATGTCTTTACTTCCGGTTCAGGGGTCAAGTCTTCTCTTCCTCTGGCAGCCATTTCAGTTTCAGTTTGATGCTGTTGTGAGAGGACACGCTTTAACCGGGCTTAGGAAGGCATCAGTCTTTCAACCTCTCTTGCTGCTCACACTTGCAGTCATACTTGGTGCTACATCTTACTGTACCTTGTCTACACCTGCATTTCTGGAGAAAGTACTGTATTACCAGTTATACGCTGTATGTCCAGATTTCCAAATAAACAAGTCTGGATTGCACAATCCCTGGTGTGCATCATCTCATCGGACGCTGAGCAGCATTGGTCCTGTCTGCCTCATATCGAGGAAAATACTGAAGGTACGATTCTTTCTTTCACAACCCTTATTAGTCAACCACACCTCCATTCGCCTCATGTGGGGATAGAACAGTCGAAAAACTGCCTTGAAGCCCGGCCAGAATCATCCTTATATCCCTATCCATGTGCCCACACTCTGTCTGCTCACATACTGCAGCCCTGCTCTGCTAAGAAATCTCCTGCAGCATCACCTCAGACCGCATTGTTTATAAAGACTCTCTGTGCATTATATACCACATCGCTGCAGATTGTTGGACTGCAGAATCCCACAATTCTCCAAAAACACCTTGGCAATCTTATAAGGGGGTCGCAACTAAGCTGCACCGTGATTTCCAGCCCCCAATTCAAAAGTTCAGTTTCTTAAAGGGACAGTGCACCTTAAATCAAAATGGCCGAAAAGGACCTTACGCAGTTCCCCAATGCTGAAACAGAGCAAATACAACCTGATACTGTCCATTATGAAGACCAGGAAGCAGAGCCCGCTTCTGCAGTAGACCCAGATGCACGACCAGTACGCTCCCTCAAGCCAACACTAAAGGTCCTTGAGAATTACTGTTCTACAAGGGATGAGTTCAATGACAACCTGGACGACCTGTGGGAATGAGTCGCCTCCCTTTTGTCAAGCGGCCAACGCCACAAAGATGATGCAGCGAGTTTACAGGACATTATAAGACAGCTAGATGTGGCCCACGACAGATACAAGAGACTGTCCGCAAAGTATGCTGCATTCCTAAAAGACTCTAAAATCAACGGAGCCCTATTAGAGTTAAGCAAGGCAGACTGCACAGACAGAGAAAGGGACGCCGCCGTGCAAGACGCCAAAGAAAAAGCAGAGCTTCGTATCGCCCATCTGCAAGAAACTAGATCGCACAGGTCAGCCTCATCTAAACACTCTGTTCGGTCATACAAATCATCCTGCTCAAGAACTTCAGCCCTCAGCGACAGAATCCTGGAGGTCCGTTTAAACGCAGAACGGTCCAAAGTAAGACGTTCATACAAAGAAAAGAAAGCAGAAGCAGAGGCTAAAGCAGAAGCAAAGAAAGCAGAAGCAGAGGCTCGAGGAAATATTCTTCAAACAGAAGTAGAAGCAAAGAAAGCAGAAGCAGAGGCTCAAGCAAGGATTCTTCAAACAGAAGCAGAGGACAGAGCAAAGATTCTTCAAACCGAAATGGAGGAAGAAATCGCATTAGCCAAAGTTAAAATACTCGAGCAAGCATTGAAGCAGAACCTCGACCCAATTTGCCTGCCACCGCAGGAAGAAGATGACCCAGCTACGTGCAGAAACAGATACCTGCAGCGCACACCTTCTCCAGCGACGTTCAACCTAACATTGCGGAAACATCCAAGTCAGCCCAACCTATGGTGCCAGTATCGCCCACAGCCCCTGCCCCTACAGAGACCCAAGACCAATGCTGTGATGCACCCCCTCGGGAGCAGTCATCACCGCAAGACGATCACAAGGCACACTCCAGCCTGCCTCCACGGTTCAAGCAGCAGTCATCAGAATTTCCAGAGGTCAAACCAAAGCTCAACCCTGCAGCAACATCATTCTACCCGGGAACAATTCACCCTTCCACGCCACACAGCTTATACGCCCGAGGGGCACCACAAGCTAATACGGTAACAAGAAGTGAAGGATCAGACATGTCCGAGTTTGCCAGGTTCATGGTGAGCAGAGAGCTAATCAGCACTAGCCTCTCAAAATTCGATGACCGTGTAGAGAAGTACAGAGCCTGGAAAGCAACCTTCAAGGACGCCATTGCTGATCTCAACATATCCGCGGAGCAGGAGCTCGACCTCATGGTAAAATGGTTGGGTCCTGAATCCACAAACCGTATCAAGAGTCTTAGGACTGTCTATGTGGGGCAAGCTGAAGCAGGTCTCGCTGCGGCTTGGCAGAGACTCGAAATAACCTACGGCAGCGCTTAAGCCATAGAAAAGTCCCTATTCAAGAGACTGCAGAATGTTTCAAGGATCAACCAGTAAGGAAGCCCATAAGCTTCTGGACTTAAGTGACCTGCTTATGGAGCTGGAACTTGCTAAATTGACCCTCGTCTGTCTGGACTGTGCTACCTGGACACTGCCCATGGGGTGAACCCAATCATCTCAAAGCTGCCACATAGTCTGCAAGAGAAGTGGGCAGTGTGCGTCTCCAGGTATAAAAGGTCACATGACGTCACCTTTCCTCCGTTCATTCAGTTCTGCAAGTTCATTGACGAACAAGCCCAAATGAGGAACTACCCTAGCCTCGACTTCCTGGAGTCTAACTGCAGCTCCAGCAACACCTTCATCAAGGTATGAAAGCATCGCACATAGACGCAAGGACTCGAGGAACAGTGTAAGCGTCAGAAAGACTAACCTGCCTGTTCTGTTTGTTGAATCGTGTGATCAGTGGGGCCCACAGTCAGATCCACATACAGTGTAAACTCTTCCTTCCAATGTCTCCAAGTCTGGGACAGATTACATGAAGTGACATCCAGTCTCTGAGGGGGCTTCAGACCAGTCTCCATTTTTCTGTACTGTCAGGGAATCTGTACTTACAGTTGCAGTGATCTGTGCAGTTCCAGCCTCATATAAGCTCTAAGAATTTGCAGGTTCTGTGCCCGGCTGCCACCATGTTCTGTTTGATGAATCCTGTCATAAATCACACTCTGTGAGTATCTCCAGGCTCTTTATTCACATCATGTCTCAACCTCCATTACATGAAATCCGAGTACAACAACATCCAACAAGTTCCAAACCAAGAATATAGAACACACATAAAAGTAGTGAGACCCCTAGAGGCCACATGAACATATAACATATTGCTACACTGCCATCACCTGTAGTACCTGCCGATAAGCAATACACTATTCCGTCGAGGGATAAGTCTTTCAATCGTGAGTGTCCCATTCACAGAAAACCACACTCACTTAACAAATGTAGAGGCTTCAGGTCCAAAACCATGCAGGAGTAAAAGAAAATCCTCAGCGAACTTGGGGTATGTTTCAAGTGCTGCGCTTCATCAGAACACATGGCCAAAAACTGTAAATCTCCCATTAAGTGTGAAGAGTGTCACAGCGACAGACACCCATCAGCCTTGCACCCAGCCTCAGCCACCAGCGATACAGCAGTCGCAGTTACCTCTAGTCCCGCTATAAGCCATGGCGGGGAGCCACAGAATCACGCCAAGTCCACCACAGCAGTTTCCTGCTCATGCTCAGAGGTATGTGGGGAGAGTCAAAGTGCTAAATGCTGTGCCAGGATATGCCTAATCAGAGTTTAGAAGGGCAACCAGAGAAGGCAGTAAAAATGTATGCCATCATTGACGATCAGAGCAATCGATCCCTAGCTGGACCTAAGTTCTTTGAAGCCTTTAGAATCAAGGGACCAGCAACGCCCTATATTCTGAATACTTGCTCGGGGCGCATAGAGACTAGCGGCAGAAGAGCACAAGGTTTCATTGCTTCTCCCGTCAATGGAGACGTAGAAATACCCCTACCTACGCTAATCAAATGCGATCAAATACCAGACCAAAGGGATGAGATTCCTACCCCGGAAGCTGCTTTCCACCAACCACACTTAAAGGGAACCTGTCACCCCCTCCAGCCGTTAGAAACTAAAAGAGCCACCTTGTGCAGCAGTAATGCTGCATTCTGACAAGGTGGCTCTTTTAGTTATTGGTACAGTCAAAGCAGAAATAAAGCGTTTTATAATTTTGCAAAAATACCTGTCTTTATTCCTGGAGGCAGGTCTCCCCCCCCCCCCCCCCTGCTGCACACGCCACACTGCCGTCACTCAAGGCTTCTTCGGCGCCGCGCTATTTTCAAATCAAATCCGGCGCCTGCACTGTTTTGTTCTGCCTGGGGCAGGCGCAGAGAGCGCTGCCCGTCTGACCTCAGATGCAGTCTCGCAGACTGCGCCTGTGCGGCCACCCAGCTTGTGAATCCCAGCCCCGCAGTGTGTTATGCATTATGCACAGTGCGGGGCTGGGATTCACAAGCTGGGTGGCCACACAGGCGCAGTCTGTGAGACTGCATCTGAGGTCAGACGGGCAGTTCTCACTGCGCCTGCCCCATGCAGAACAAAACAGCACAGGCGCCGGATTTGATTTGAAAACAGCACTGAGGGGGCGGCGCCCAGCACCGAAGAAGCCTTGAGTGACGGCAGTGTGGCATGTGCAGCAGGGGGTTAAGACCTGCCTCCAGGACTAAAGACAGGTATTTTTGCGAAATTATAAAACGCTTTATTTCTGCTTTGACTGCACCAATAACTAAAAGAGCCACCTTGTCAGAATGCAGCATTACTGCTGCACAAGGTGGCTCTTTTAGTTTCTAACGGCTGGAGGGGGTGACAGAGTCCCTTTAAGGCACCTAGCCAGCGTTATCCAACCTTTGGACACAGACGCTGAAATCCTACTTCTGCTCGGCAGAGATAATTTAAGGATACATAAGGTCCGCCAACAGTGTAATGGTTCTGACTATGCCCCCTATGCCCAGAGACTTGACTTGGGGTGGGTAGTCATAGGAAATGTATGCTTGGACCGAACAGGAGTCCATTCCTTTAAGACCTACGTACGCCAAGACGGGCGCACTACTTTCTGCAAACCATGTCCTCATCACTATGAGGTGAAAAGCTTCCAGATCCTGTACAGCTGCCTGATGTTATCCCTTCTCCCTATGCAGACGACTTGGGAAGATCGGTGTTTCGTACCACTAAGGATGACAACAAGTTAGCCCAGTCTATGGAAGACAAGGAATTCGTCAGGATAATGGATAATGAGTTCCTTAAGGACGAGACTAATCACTGGGTTTTTCCCTTACCCTTCCAAGCTACCAGGGTAAGGCTCCTGAACAATTGTGAACAAGCCTTGTCCAGATTCAACTCCCTCCAGCGCACACTAAGCAATAAACCGGAGATGAAAGAACACATCGTTACCTTTATGGGCAAAATATTCCATAACAACCATGCGGAGCCAGCGCCTCCCTTAAAGGAAAACGAGGAGTGCTGGTACCTACCCTCATTTGGAGTATATCACCCGGAAACCTAAGCAAATTAGAGTTGTCTTTGATTCAAGTGCCAAACATCAAGGCGTATCGCTCAATGATGTCCTCCTCACAGGTCCTCATCTGACAAACAACCTAGTAGGAGTGTTGATGAGGTTCAGGAAAGAGCCCATTGCCATCACTACCGACATTGAACAGATGTTCTACTGTTTCATAGTCAGAGAGGACCACAGGAATTTTCTCAGGTTCCTGTGGTACAAGGACAATGACCCCAGCAAAGAGATGGTGGAGTATCACATGCGGGTGCACGTATTCGGGAACAGCCCTTCACCAACAGTGGCAACATATGGCCTGCGGAGAACCGCACTAGAAGGAGAGTCCAAGTATGAAACAGACGCCAGAGACTTTGTAGAGAAAGACTTCTACGTAGATGATGGACTAAAGTCTCTACCCACAGAAGAAGCAGCAATCAACCTTCTTTAAAGGACCCAACGTATGCTGTACCGAGCCAAGCATAGACTGCACAAAATTGCTTCAAACAGCCTGGCTGTCATGAGAGCCTTTGAGTCAAGTGACCACGCACCTGGATTCAAGGACATAGACCTGGGACCAGACCGTCCGCCTGTGCAGAGAAGCTTAAGCCTGAGGTGGAACCTGTCAGCCGACACCTTCGGTTTCCAAATCAACTGTGCAGACATACCATTCACTAAACATGGGGTCCTGTCAGTGGTAAATAGCCTATATGACTCACGAGGATTCGTGGCACCAATTACCATACAAGGTAAATCCCTTCTGAGACAGCTATCCGAAACCGTCAAGGACTGGGATGCCCCACTATCTCCTGATAAGGAATCGAAATGGGAAACCTGGAAGCAGTCTGTGTGCGCTTTGGATGAAATCCATATACCGAGATGCTACGCCAGAATCTCACTTGCTGCTAGCACTAGGACGGAACTCCATGTGTTCTCCGATACATCCACGGAGGCCATTGCAGCTGTTGCGTACCTGAAGGTGACGGGATCCGACAATCAAGATCACGTTGGTTTTGTTTTCGGCAAGGCCAAGTTGGCTCCCAAGCCTGACCACACTATTCCCAGGCTGGAACTCTGTGGGGCTGTGCTTGCAGTAGAACTTGCAGACTTTATTCAGCATGAGCTGGACACTCACATAGATGATGCACAATACTACAGTGACAGTAAAGTTGTTTTAGGTTACATCTACAACCAAACAAGGTGCTTCTACATGTACGTCAGTAACTGCATTGAGAGAATAAGAAGGTCTTCCAAACCTGAACAGTGGCACTATATCCCATCTGAACTTAATCCAGCCGACCATGCCACTAGACCTATGTCTATAAATTCCTTTGCTAACTCTTCTTGGCTTTTAGGTCCAAAGTTTCTGCTGGAACAGAAGGGAAGAGAATGTTTCCAGGAAGTCTTCAGCCTCCAGGATCCGGATGATGATCCAAAAGTCCGCTTCGAGGTCAGTGCTCTGGCCACGAACGCTAAACCAACCTCCACCCTCGGTTGTCAGCGCTTCGAATGCTTCTCCAATTGGATGAAACTCATTAAGACTATCGCAAGGTTAGTCCACATTGTGAGATCTTATCACAATTCACATGGAGACAAAGACTGGCATGGTTGGCATGTCTGCCAAAAACCACTCTCTGCTGAGGACATTTCGGGAGGATAAACTATGAACAGAACTCTGCAATAGTACTTTGTCCATTGGATTACAGTTGGATCGGAGATAGTTTGGCCTAGTGCAGCTTCTCTGATCCGAAGATGGGTTTTCCTTTGGATTATCGCAGGAACTGACGTAAATTAATGTCTTATCTTATTTACAGTTTGCATACATTAGTTAGGACTGCTCTGATAAGGGTATACCGTGAAGATTGGTAGAGCAGCTTAGTATACATTTTTTGCAAAAAACGTATCAACCAAATACCCTGTTTTTTACATCTTTTACTAGCACTTGCGGATTACTGCAACATTTTTTCAAACTGAGTGTTTTTGGTTTTACTATTCTCTTTTGTGTCTTCTTATTTACAGTTGTTGTTATTGCATTACATGCATGTTTGGTTTCATTTTCTAGGTTGTTGGACTTTATTTCAAGGACATTAATATAGTGAAATCCCTTACGGAATTTCAGACGGGGAGTGTGCTGTTCCAGGTATGTTGTTGCATTTTGCTGTGCTGCCACCCAATGGCCCTTTTCTGTATGGCAGCTTGTTATTCATTTATTCTTGTGGGCATGTCTTTACTTCCGGTTCAGGGGTCAAGTCTTCTCTTCCTCTGGCAGCCATTTCAGTTTCAGTTTCAGGCTGTTGTGAGAGGACACGCTTTAACTGGGCTTAGGAAGGCATCAGTCTTTCAACCTCTCTTGCTGCTCACACTTGCAGTCATTCTTGGTGCTACCTCTTACTGTACCTTGTCTACACCTGCATTTCTGGAGAAAGTACTGTATTACCAGTTATACGCTGTAAGTCCAGATTTCCAAATAAACAAGTCTAGATTGCACAATCCCTGGTGTGCATCATCTCTTTGGACACTGAGCAGCATTGGTCCTGTCTGCCTCATATCGAGGAAATTACTGAAGGTACGATTTTTTCTCTCACAACCCTTATTAGTCAACCACACCTCCATTCGCCTCATGTGGGGACAGAACAATACGTGCCATCCCTACGGACCAGATCTATAGAATGAAACGCATATGTTCTACCTCGGATCTGTTTGAAAATCAAGCGACCAATTTATTAGATTCGAGACTCGAGGTTATAGCCATAGGAATATTAAACAGGCATATCAGAGAGCTAGAAAGACCTCTCAAGACAAACTCTTAATTCCAAGTAGACATACTAAATATATTAACACTAACTCAAACATACATTTCATTTCCACTTATAACTGTCAAAGAAACAAGGTTCATCAGATTCTAAGCAAGCACTGGTCCATTTTAAAAACAGATTTGACTTTAGCAAATTATTTACCAGAAAGACCTCTCATGACAGCAAGGAGAAACAGGAATTTGAGTTACTTCTTGGTTAGAAGTCACTGTGTAGCTAAGCCAAAAAAGCCCAAAAGTAGACTGCATGACCTGCAAGAATATTTGCAGGGCCACAACCTTTACATCTTCACATGGCCAAAAAACATTTCAGATTCGAACGTTCATTTCTTGCAGTACAACTCAGGTCATCTATAACGCTACATACCCCTGTGGTAAAATTTATGTGGGCCTTACCCAGGGCCATATTTAGAGTTTCTGCTGCCCTAGGCACTTTTAGTGCTGCCTCCCCCATTGGTGAGTATGACACTATCGGCATAGACTTTGGGAAGAATCACTGATGTGAAAGTAGCCTTTTGCAGAAGATCGGGCAGTTTTTCTGCATCTGCTGCGTAACAGATCACTTATGGCAACAATGTGTTCGGCCTCATTCATTCACCATGGGATTTGTGGCACTTGCAGTGATCTGGTAAATGTGGTACCTCCCAACTTTTAAGAAGGGAAAGAGGTATAAAGTTTGCGGCGCATGTAGTGCACCGCGGCAAATTTTAGGCCACGCCTCTGACCACACCCATTTCACAACTAGTCACACCAATATCCACGTCCCAACCACACCCATTTAGCACTGCTGATCGCACTGTTTCATATACAATAATTATAAACAAAAATAAATATGGCCACACAGTGCTCCATACTGTATAATGGCCACACATGATGCTCCATACTCTATAATGGCCACACATGATGCTCTATACTGTATAATGGCCACACATGATGCTCCATACTGTATAATGGCCACACATGATGCTCAATACTGTATAATGACCATTGGCCACACATGATGCTCCATACTGTAAAATGGCCACACATAATGCTCCATACTGTATAATTACCCCACTTGATGTTCAATACTGTATAATGGCCACACATGATGCTCCATACTGTATAAAGGCCACACAAAAGACCCAGGACTTTAATAAAAAAACCTTGCTCAGGTGCCACCCCCCGCATCGTCCCCGCCCTAGGCACGTGCCCTCAAGTGCCTAGTGGCAAATACGGCCCTGGATCTAACCTTCATTAAAATGAACCAATCATGGATTTCATAGTAACATAGTAACATAGTAACATAGTTAGTAAGGCCGAAAAAAGACATTTGTCCATCCAGTTCAGCCTATATTCCATCATAATAAATCCCCAGATCTACGTCCTTCTACAGAACCTAATAAATTATTTTGCCCCACCTTCCCCTGCTGACACGTAGCTTGCCTGAAAAATGTCTTGCTTTTGGCCTCCTCTTACTGACTTCTCCAATTCCTCCATTTGCAGTTGCTGAATGTCCACCATAGTCCATTTTTATACCTCCCTAAATGGGCTGACTCCCCACACAGGGCCGTGGTCACCACCTGGCGCAAGCACCCGTGCGAGTGCCGTTTGCCTGAACAGGTGGGGGGGGCCCACTCTTGGGCGACGGCACTGGCACAGGGTCCCTCATAGTACAATGAAGTGTCTCTGATGGTGGTGGTGCACAACCAATGTCAGACACACCATCGTAATATGAGGGGCCCTGTGCCAGAACCGCCGCCCACGAGAGAGTGTTCCCCCCAGCTCGAACAGTGCTCTACCACTTGCAATACTTACCTCTCCCTGCTCCACCACTGTGTAGTCTGTGCTGTTAAATCCTTCAATGGCACTGCCAATACAAATTTGTTGAAATGATAGATGATAGTTAAAATATACAGGGGCCCCGGCCTCCATTTAGACCAGTTAATACTTTGCGCCTACTACCACTGTCTGCTACTCAGCAGAGGAGCCCACCCCTGTACCTAGCTATGCCACCTGTTTATTTATGAACAATATTTTGGCAGACATTTAGCCCACTATTTGGGCCTACTAACTTAGTCTGCTACTCATTACAATTTTCCGACACTGAGCAAAGCAATGTCGCCTGTTTATTTATGAACAATTTTTTGGCAGACATTTAGCCCCTTTATTATTAGGGCCCACTAACTGTGTCTGCCACTCATTACAGTTTTCCTCCACTGAACAAAGCAATGCCGCCTGTTTAGTCCTGTTACCAATTTTGAACTGCATTTAGCCTACTTTATTATTTGGGCCTACTAACTGTGTCTGCCACTCATTACAGTTTTCCTCCACCGAACAAAGCAATGCCGCCTGTTTAGTCCTGTTACCAATTTTGAACTGCATTTAGCCTACTTTATTATTTGGGCCTATATCTGTGATTCCTGCTCATCCTGCCCATTGCCCAGCCCCTGCTAGATGAGTCTGCTGGTACATTTACCCAGACCACTACATTCCCCTTGCAGTCTACACAGCCAGAATCTGACCCTGCTGAAAGTCAGGTTCCCCTTCCCGCATACTATACCACCTTAAACGGGGACAAAGAGGAAGGTGCAGATAAAAGTGCAGGTTCCTTCATCAGGTGGGGGGGACATACTCGTTGGCGACGTCACTGGCACAGGGCCCCTCATAGTACGCAAAAGTGTCTCTGCCAGTGGGAGGCACCACCCTCCGTCAAACACACCGCCGTACTATGAGGGGCCCTGTGCAAGTGCCAACGAGTGGGCCCCCCCTGCTTGCTCAGGATCACAGCACTTGCAAAGTTGAAATACCTCTACCTGCTCCACCGCCGTGACGTATTCCGCGTTTCCTGGGCCCACGAAAATCTTGAGCCAGCCCTACCCCCCACAACTTTAGCCAAATGACCCCCAGTTTTCAATGCCTAACTATTATTATAAAGTAAATTAAGATTGACAAGCTTAAGTAATTAGAATTTATGTTTTTGGCATTAAAATGGGCACTGTAGGTGTTTTCCTGTCCTCCACTCACTGACTAATTTGATTCCCTATTGACTTGCATTGGGTTTCGTGTTTCAGTTGGCCCCCAACTTTTCGCAATAATCGTCCGATTTCACCCGACCCGACTTTTGACAAAGTAAAAGTAAAAGTCACTCAACTCTAGTTCTGACAGCTGGGAGGCTTCATTCCCAACACAAACAAAAGGCATTGGTGGCCCAGAGGTTTGAGGCAGTGGTCTTGGTGCGGGGGGGATTGAAAGGTGTTTCCATACAAATGACGCCCCATTGCAGACAGTTTGAAAACTTGGGAATAATTAGAGCGGCCATATGCGCCAATATCCACCGCTACAAATTTGTAATCCACATTGGCGATGGCCATCAGCACAATGGAAAAGTACTTTTTATAGTTAAAATATTCTGATCCAGATGCAGCCAGTTTCACAATACTGATATGTTTCCCGTCCACCGCACCCAAGCAATTGGGAAACTGACACACTTGCTGGAATTTCTCGGCTACTTCCAACCAATTCTCCATTGTGGGATGTGGTATAAATTAATCGTGCAAAGAGTCCCACAGTGCATGGCAAGTGTGCTTTACAATTCCAGAGATGGTGGAAATTCCCAATCTGAACTGGAAATGTAGTGACGAAAGGGATTCTCCTGTAGCAAGGAATCTGTGATCAAAATCAAGGCAGAAATTACTACAAAATCAAATTACAATCAATTAAAGTGTACTACAGGAGTACATACAATAAAAATGGCTTACCGAAGAGCGACCATCAGACGCTCGGCCGGTGAAATAGAGAATCGGCACTACGTATCACTTTTTCGGATGAGATGTTCAATTCGGTCCACCTATAGATCAAAGTTCTCCGCTTTCATCCGCACATATGAGAAAAATTTCTCTGGGTTTCCTCGTAGCTCCATGTGCAGAGTAGAAAACACCCCACGTGTCATTCTCTGTGCGGTGGTGGAGTGGATCCACAAACGGCGTCGGCGCAGACGCATGATGCGTTGTCTCTCTCGCTCCTTCTCAAGAACAATTGCTTTCAAGCGATTCGCCTCCACAATGAAATCCACGTTGTTCTGCAGAATCTTCGCAATAACGGCATCCATCTTCTCTCCAAACACTTGCTCCTCTCCAACCTGTCACTGATGGGCTGTAGGAAGAATGTATATATAGTTTTGAGGGGGCCAATCACATTTTGGAGCCTCCCAGGGGCCTTCTTAAAAACCGGATCCGTCAAAAACCGGATGGAAAACCGGACGAAACGGATGCCAACCGGATGGGACGGATCCGGTTTCTCGCCGGATCCAGACATCGGATCCGGCTGAAAACCGGATCCGTCCCATCCGGTTTTCATAAATTATGCCGGATCCAGTGCTGCGGCGTGACGCCGAAATTAGCAGGTGGCGAAAAAACTGATGTGTGAAAGTAGCCTTACTGTACGTAATCCATGTCTCATATCCTGTCGGGTTTGATAAGGAGACAGCAAAAGCTAGTGCTGTATTAAATAGATAAATATATATATATATATATATATATATATATATATATACTAGATGTTGGCCCGATTCTAACGCATCGGGTATTCTAGAATATGCATATCCATGTAGTATATTGCACAGCCCACGTAGTATATTGCCCAGCCACATAGTATATTGCCCAACCACATAGTGTATTGCCCAGCCACGTAGTATATTGCCCAGCCACGTAGTATATTGCCCAGCTACATAGTATATTGCCCAGTCATGTAGTATATTGCCCAGTTACGTAGCATATTGCCCAGTGACGTAGTATATTGCCCCGCCACGTAGTATATTGCCCAGCCACGTAGTATTTTGCACAGCGACGTAGTATACAGCACAGAGCCACGTAGTATACAGCACAGACACGTAGTATACTGCCCAGTCACGTAGTATATTGGCCAGTCACGTAGTATATTGCCCAACTACGTAGTATATTGCCCAGCCACATATGTAACAGGTTAAAAAATAAAAAAGAAACATATACTCACCTTCCGAAGGCCCCTTGTAGTCATGTCGCCTGTGTGCGGTGCACGCGGCAGCTTCCGGTCCCAGGGTTGGTATGAGCGCAGGACCTGTGATGACGTCGTGGTCACATGACCATGATGTCATGGCAGGTCCTTCTCGCATTGCATCCTTAGCACCGGAACCTGCCGCCTGCACTGCCGAGGACATGGCGCAACGTCGGAGGGTGAGAATAACTTTTTTTTTATTATTATTATTAGTAATATTAGATCTTTTTACTATTGATGCTGCATACACAGCATTAATAGTAAAAAGTTGGTCACACAGGGTTAATAGCTGCGTAACCGGAGTGCGTTACACCGCGCTCTGGTAACGCTGGTATTAACCCTGTGTGAGGGCTGACTGGATGACTGGAGGGGAGTATGGAGCGGGCACTGACTGTGGGGAGGAAAGAGCGGCCATATTGCCGCCGGACTGTGGCCGTCACTGATTGGTCGTGGCAATGGTCGTGGGCGTTTTGCCACGACCAATCAGCGACTTGGATTCCATGACAGACAGAGGCCGCGACCAATGAATATCCGTGACAGACAGACAGAAAGACAGACAGAAGGACAGACAGAAAGACGGAAGTGACCCTTAGACAATTATATAGTAGATATATTTGTGTCTCACTGACATATATATATATATATATATATATATATACCTATACTATGTGTAGACATTAATTTTATCTATTCTATTCTAACCTGTCAGCGTGATTTTACTGTACACTGCACTGAATTGCCGGCTTTTCACAGGACACCGTTGCATAAAAATCGGACAGCACTCGCATGGTCCGAGTGCTGTGCGATTTTTTTTCTTGCACCCATTGACTTACATTGGCGAGTCTCGTCCAAGAATCGCAGCAATGCGCAGCATGCTGCAATTTTTTTCTCAGTCCGATTTCAGCTGAGAATAAAATCGTAGATGAGATGTCACCCATTTAATAACATTGGTCCGAGTGCAATCCGATTTTTTTATCTGATTGCACTCGTCCTTTTTTCTCGCAAGTGGAAATGAGCCCTTAGTCATAGGCTACACATTCTCAGCATGGTTAGCTCCTTCGTCCCTCCTCCTCTCCCTGCATCTCACATCTAACAGTTTTCAATCAAAGCACATACCTGAAAATAATAATCCATGCTTTCAATATTGTTTATCAATAATTAAACAAACCATTAAGTGGTCAATCAATAAAGCATGGTTAATTATGTCTAATTCAGGCCATACACTGTATAATTAATTTTGTCCAGTGGTAAATGGGTGGAACCTATTTGCATTTATATATGTATACAAGTATATCTCTCATACATGAATAAACAGTGCCTGCAATAGTTTCACTAAATCCTCTAGACCAGTCCTAACATCAGTAATTTGAAAACTTCAAAGATATTACCTGAAATACTGTAGATAATTAAGGAAAATCTCGATGTGGATGGGAGCCACGTTCCTCCAGCCCGACGCACTTTTCGCCATCACTTTTTCACATTCTACAGTGCTTGTATGACTCATTTCTTATATAACGGTTTTTAAATGCTGTAGTTATGAGTTTTGACCAACGTATTTTGTTATGAAAGGCAATTCAGTATCACAATGGACATGGAGGTCAGAGCACATACAGTGATCTGACAATAACCCAAAATAATAGAACGAGCTCTGAGACGTGGGAACTCTGCAGACCGCAATCCCTGATCCTCTCCAAACACAACTAGAGGCAGCCGTGGATTGCGCCTAACGCTACCTATGCAACTCGGCACAGCCTGAGAAACTAACTAGCCTGAAGATAGAAAAAATAAGCCTACCTTGCCTCAGAGAAATACCCCAAAGGAAAAGGCAGCCCCCCACATATAATGACTGTGAGTAAGATGAAAAGACAAACGTAGGGATGAAATAGATTCAGCAAAGTGAGGCCCGATATTCTAGACAGAACGAGGATAGGAAAGATAACTTTGCGGTCTACACAAAACCCTAAATAAAACCACGCAAAGGGGCAAAAAGACCCTCCGTACCGAACTAACGGCACGGAGGTACACCCTTTGCGTCCCAGAGCTTCCAGCAAATCAAATAGACAAGCTGGACAGAAAAAATAGCAACAAATAGCAAGAAGCACTTAGCTATGCAGAGCAGCAGGCCACAGGAATTATCCAGAGAAACACAAGTCCAACACTGGAACATTGACAGGAAGCATGAACCAAAGCATTAGGTGGGGTTAAGTAGAGAAGCACCTAACGACCTCACCAGATCACCTGAGGGAGGAAACTCAGAAGCAGCAGTACCAGTTTCCTCCACAAACGGAAGCTCCCAGAGAGAATCAGCCGAAGTACCACTTGTGACCACAGGAGGAAGCTCTGCCACAGAATTCACAACAGTACCCCCCCCTTGAGGAGGGGTCACCGAACCCTCACCAGAGCCCCCAGGCCAACCAGGATGAGCCACATGAAAGGCACGAACAAGATCGGGAGCATGGACATCAGAGGCAAAAACCCAGGAATTATCCTCCTGAGCATAACCCTTCCATTTAACCAGATACTGGAGTTTCCGTCTTGAAACACGAGAATCCAAAATCTTCTCCACAATATACTCCAATTCCCCCTCCACCAAAACCGGGGCAGGAGGGTCAACAGATGGAATCATAGGTGCCACGTATCTCCGCAACAATGACCTATGGAAGACATTATGTATGAAAAAAGAATCTGGGAGGGTCAGACGAAAAGACACAGGATTAATAACCTCAGAAATCCTATAAGGACCAATGAAACGAGGTTTAAACTTCGGAGAGGAAACCTTTATAGGAATATGACGAGAAGATAACCAAACCAGATCCCCAACACGAAGTCGGGGACCCACACGGCGTCTGCGATTAGCGAAACGTTGAGCCTTCTCCTGGGACAAGGTCAAATTGTCCACTACATGAGTCCAAATCTGCTGCAACCTGTCCACCACAGTATCCACACCAGGACAGTCCGAAGACTCAACCTGTCCTGAAGAGAAACGAGGATGGAACCCAGAATTGCAGAAAAATGGCGAAACCAAGGTAGCCGAGCTGGCCCGATTATTAAGGGCGAACTCGCCAAAGGCAAAAAGGACACCCAGTCATCCTGATCGGCAGAAACAAAGCATCTCAGATAGGTTTCCAAGGTCTGATTGGTTCGTTCGGTCTGGCCATTAGTCTGAGGATGAAAAGCCGAGGAAAAAGAAAAGTCAATGCCCATCCTACCACAAAAGGCTCGCCAAAACCTCGAAACAAACTGGGAACCTCTGTCAGAAACGATATTCTCTGGAATGCCATGCAAACGAACCACATGCTGGAAGAACAATGGCACCAAATCAGAGGAGGAAGGCAACTTGGACAAGGGTACCAGATGGACCATCTTAGAAAAGCGATCACAGACCACCCAAATGACTGACATCTTTTGAGAGACGGGAAGATCTGAAATAAAATCCATAGAGATATGTGTCCAAGGTCTCTTCGGGACCGGCAAGGGCAAAAGCAACCCACTGGCACGAGAACAGCAGGGCTTAGCCCGAGCACAAATCCCACAGGACTGCACAAAAGAACGCACATCCCGTGACAGAGACGGCCACCAAAAGGATCTAGCCACTAACTCTCTGGTACCAAAGATTCCAGGATGACCAGCCAACACCGAACAATGAACCTCAGAGATCACTTTATTTGTCCACCTATCCGGGACAAACAGTTTCTCCGCTGGACAAAGATCAGGTTTATTAGCCTGAAATTTTTGCAGCACCCGCCGCAAATCAGGGGAGATGGCAGACACAATTACTCCTTCCTTGAGGATACCCGCCGGCTCAGATAAACCCGGAGAGTCGGGCACAAAACTCCTAGACAGAGCATCCGCCTTCACATTTTTAGAGCCCGGAAGGTACGAAATCACAAAGTCAAAACGGGCAAAAAACAGCGACCAACGAGCCTGTCTAGGATTCAAACGCTTAGCAGACTCGAGATAAGTCAGGTTCTTATGATCAGTCAATACCACCACGCGATGCTTAGCTCCTTGAAGCCAATGACGCCACTCCTTGAATGCCCACTTCATGGCCAGCAACTCTCGGTTGCCCACATCATAATTCCGCTCAGCAGGCGAAAACTTCCTGGAAAAAAAAGCACACGGTTTCATCACTGAACAATCAGAACCTCTCTGCGACAAAACAGCCCCTGCTCCAATCTCAGAAGCATCAACCTCGACCTGGAACGGAAGAGAAACATCAGGTTGACACAACACAGGGGCAGAAGAAAAACGACGCTTCAACTCTTGAAAAGCTTCCACAGCAGCAGAAGACCAATTGACCAAATCAGCACCTTTCTTGGTCAAATCGGTCAATGGTTTGGCAATACTAGAAAAATTGCAGATGAAGCGACGATAAAAATTAGCAAAGCCCAGGAACTTTTGCAGACTTTTCAGAGATGTCGGCTGAGTCCAATCATGGATGGCTTGGACCTTAACAGGATCCATCTCGATAGTAGAAGGGGAAAAGATGAACCCCAAAAATGAAACCTTCTGCACACCAAAGAGACACTTTGATCCCTTCACAAACAAAGAGTTAGCACGCAGGACCTGAAAAACCGTTCTGACCTGTTTCACATGAGACTCCCAATCATCCGAGAAGATCAAAATGTCATCCAAGTACACAATCAGGAATTTATCCAGGTACTCTCGGAAGATGTCATGCATAAAGGACTGAAACACTGATGGAGCATTGGCAAGTCCGAATGGCATCACTAGATACTCAAAATGACCCTCGGGCGTATTAAATGCAGTTTTCCATTCATCGCCTCGCCTGATTCGCACCAGATTATACGCACCACGAAGATCAATCTTGGTGAACCAACTAGCCCCCTTAATCCGAGCAAACAAATCAGATAACAAAGGCAAGGGGTACTGAAATTTAACGGTGATCTTATTAAGAAGGCGATAATCTATACAAGGTCTCAGCGAACCATCCTTTTTGGCTACAAAAAAGAACCCTGCTCCTAATGGCGACGATGATGGGCGAATATGCCCCTTCTCCAGGGATTCCTTCACATAACTGCGCATAGCGGTGTGCTCAGGCACGGATAAATTAAACAGTCGACCTTTTGGGAATTTACCACCAGGAATCAAATTGATAGCACAATCACAATCCCTATGCGGAGGTAGGGCATCGGACTTGGGCTCATCAAATACATCCCGGTAATCAGACAAGAACTCTGGAACCTCAGAAGGGGTGGATGACGAAATTGACAAAAATGGAACATCACCATGTACCCCCTGACAACCCCAGCTGGACACCGACATGGATTTCCAATCCAATACTGGATTATGGGCTTGTAGCCATGGCAACCCCAACACGACCACATCATGCAGATTATGCAACACCAGAAAGCGAATATCCTCCTGATGTGCAGGAGCCATGCACATGGTCAGTTGGGTCCAGTATTGAGGCTTATTCTTGGCCAAAGGCGTAGCATCAATACCTCTTAATGGAATAGGACACTGCAAGGGCTCCAAGAAAAACCCACAACGCTTAGCATATTCCAAGTCCATCAAATTCAGAGCAGCGCCTGAATCCACAAACGCCATGACAGAATATGATGACAAAGAGCAGATCAAGGTAACGGACAGAATAAATTTTGACTGTACCGTACCAATGGTGGCAGACCTAGCGAACCGCTTAGTGCGCTTAGGACAATCAGAGATAGCATGAGTGGAATCACCACAGTAGAAACACAGCCCATTCAGACGTCTGTGTTCTTGCCGTTCAACTCTGGTCAAAGTCCTATCGCACTGCATAGGCTCAGGTTTAATCTCAGGTAATACCGCCAAATGGTGCACAGATTTACGCTCACGCAAACGTCGACCGATCTGAATAGCCAAAGACATAGACTCATTCAAACCAGCAGGCATAGGAAATCCCACCATGACATCCTTAAGGGCTTCAGAGAGACCCTTTCTGAACATAGCTGCCAGCGCAGATTCATTCCATTGAGTGAGCACTGACCATTTTCTAAATTTCTGGCAATATACCTCTATCTCATCCTGACCCTGACAAAGAGCCAGCAAATTCTTTTCTGCCTGATCCACTGAATTAGGCTCATCGTACAGCAATCCGAGCGCCAGGAAAAACGCATTGATATTACTCAATGCAGGATCTCCTGGCGCAAGAGAAAATGCCCAGTCCTGAGGGTCGCCGCGCAAAAAATAAATAATAATCAAAACCTGTTGAACTGGATCACCAGAGGAACGAGGTTTCAAGGCCAGAAATAACTTACAATTATTTTTGAAACTCAGAAACTTAGTTCTATCTCCAAAAAACAAATCAGGAATAGGAATTCTTGGTTCTAACATAGATTTCTGATCAATAGTGTCTTGAATCTTTTGTACTCTTGCTGAGAGCTGATCCACAAATGAAGACAGACTTCTAATGTCCATCGCTACACCTGTGTACTGAACCACCCAAATGTCTAGGGGAAAAAAAAGACAAAACACAAAGCCAAGAAAAAAAAATGGTCTCAGAACTTCTTTTTTCCCTCTATTGAGAATCATTAGTACTTTTGGCTTCCTGTACTGTTATGAAAGGCAATTCAGTATCACAATGGACATGGAGGTCAGAGCACATACAGTGATCTGACAATAACCCAAAATAATAGAACGAGCTCTGAGACGTGGGAACTCTGCAGACCGCAATCCCTGATCCTCTCCAAACACAACTAGAGGCAGCCGTGGATTGCGCCTAACGCTACCTATGCAACTCGGCACAGCCTGAGAAACTAACTAGCCTGAAGATAGAAAAAATAAGCCTACCTTGCCTCAGAGAAATACCCCAAAGGAAAAGGCAGCCCCCCACATATAATGACTGTGAGTAAGATGAAAAGACAAACGTAGGGATGAAATAGATTCAGCAAAGTGAGGCCCGATATTCTAGACAGAACGAGGATAGGAAAGATAACTTTGCGGTCTACACAAAACCCTAAAGAAAACCACGCAAAGGGGCAAAAAGACCCTCCGTACCGAACTAACGGCACGGAGGTACACCCTTTGCGTCCCAGAGCTTCCAGCAAAACAAATAGACAAGCTGGACAGAAAACGACCTCACCAGATCACCTGAGGGAGGAAACTCAGAAGCAGCAGTACCAGTTTCCTCCACAAACGGAAGCTCCCAGAGAGAATCAGCCGAAGTACCACTTGTGACCACAGGAGGAAGCTCTGCCACAGAATTCACAACAGTATTTGTTTTCATATAATTTGCACTGTTTTTGGTCTAGTTTGCTGATCTATGGTACCTTGCTTTTCATTCCTTTTTACCCTTTTCTATGTTCTTAGATGTATGTTCTTTGTATCAATAAACATTTTTGCTTTTATAACATTTCCTTTAGGCCTACTTCAATCTCTTTAGTATATACTGTAAATAATATCAGATTTATATTGCTATTTTAATTTTTTTTAAAACTCCCTCCAAACGCGACATGGTGTCCGCTAAAGATTGGAGCCAATTTTTCATTGAAAAAGTCAAATGGCGCTCCTTCCCTTCCGAGCCCTGTCGTGCACCCAAACAGTGGTTCCCCCCCACATATTGGGTATCAGCGTACTCAGGACAAAGTGTACAATAACTTTTGGGGTCCAGTTTCTCTTTTTACCCTTGGGAAAATAAAAAAATTGTTGCTAAAAGATCATTTTTGTGACTAAAAAGTTAAATGTTAATTTTTTCCTTCCATGTTGCTTCTGCTGCTGTGAAGCACCTGAAGGGTTAATAAACTTCTTGAATGTGGTTTTGAGTACGTTGAGGGGTGCAATTTTTAGAATGGTGTCACTTTTGGGTATTTTCAGCCATATTGACACCTCAAACTGACTTCAAATGTGAGGTGGTCCCTAAAGAAATGGTTTTGGAAATTTCGTTGTAAAAATGAGAAATCGCTGGTCAAATTTTAACCCTTATAACTTCCTAGAAAAAAAAAAATTTGTTTCCAAAATTGTGCTGATGGAAAGTAGACATGTGGGTAATGTTATTTATTAACTATTTTGCGCCACATAACTCTCTCGTTTAACAGAATAAAAGTTCAAAATTTAAAAATTGCGAAATTTTCTAAATTTTAGCCAAATTTCCATTTTTTTCACAAATAAACACAAAAAATTTTCGACCTAAATTTACCACTAACATGAAGCCCAATATGTCACGAAAAAACAATCTCAGAACTGCTAGGATCCGTTGAAGCATTCCTGAGTTATTACCTCATAAAGGGACACTGGTCAGAATTGCAAAGAACGGCCAGGTCATTAAGGTCAAAATAGGCTGGGTCATGAAGGGGTTCAAAAATATTATTAAGAATAATTTCAACTGGCAAAACAAGCTTATTGCTTCTTGATCAGGTAATTGACAGCTTGATTACACTCAGGAAATGAGTGTTCTAAGAATAATTGGTCAGTGTAAATGCAACCTTTGATTTGGCAATCTGAGGATATGAGAAGCAAAAGTTTATAAAACACCAAATAATTTTGGCGCAATGCCATTTTTTTTATGGCAATCATTCTAAAATTCTGGTGAACTTCCCTTAGCAAATACTGTCCATTTTGTCTGCCTGTCATCTACATCTGAAAAGTGCAGTTGAGCAGCGGATCCCAGGAGATTGTCAGAGAACACAGTGCTGAGTATGGAGGAGCGATGCTTGTTCGGGAAGTATATATATATATCTTTTACCACTCTGGGATCATTAATTAGTAGCGAACAATCCCTTTTAGTTGATAATTTTGGTATGGTAACATGCGGAAGCTGGTTTTTTTTTTGAATAGCACCAGGGCCGGCTCCAGGTTTTCGAGGGCCCCGGGCGAAAGAGTCTCAGTGGGCCCCCCCCCCCTTTAACACATACCCCGATTTATGATGCACAGATACAGCAGAGAAATGTATAGTACAATGCCAGATTTCACTTCTTACATGAGTGACAGCTATTGTAAATTCTGCAGTGTATATATACAGGAGGAAAGGCTCTGTGCAGTGTATATATACAGGAGAGGTGCTGTGCAGTGTATATATACAGGAGGAAAGGTGCTGTGCAGTGTATATATACAGGAGAGGTGCTTTTCTGTTTTGAGTTTTTCTATGAAACAAAGACTTTTCTACATAAACAACGTTGTTTGGTTTTGCGGCCCTAACAGATCTGTGCTACAAAGTAACAGGCGGCTCGGGCATTAATGAGGGACCTGATGCTGAATCCTTTCCACAAACCCTAATGACCCAATTAGTGCCCCGTCATTAGAAGCTCATTAAACGCCTCCCTGTCCCGAGCAGTCATGTACAGTATGGGGGGATCCTGCAGCCCACCCCCTGACTGCTCCATACCATACACTGCCCTCTGTCGCGCTCACTATTATCCTGTGCATTTCTCTGTCATCGTTACCCCATGTTACACTTGTCACCCCCCACTACAGAGTAGCAGGGCAGCCAATGTCACCCCCTCCCGGACCCTAATGACAGCAGGAAATGTCTGCTCCTCTATTGGGTTGGAACCTGATTTAATCAAGGAATAATGTGGATTTGTTGCCGGTGGCTGCAGGGGAAGGGTTAAGTGATGCCATGTCCGTGGTGGGAGCAGTGGCAGCTGCTGGGACCTGGACAGAGACAACCAATGTTGCTGTGACTGCACAGTGTGATGTGGAGGAGAGAAGCTGAGACTCCGGAGCAGAAATCACCCACATGCCAGCACTGGGCAGAGTCCCTCCAGTCACCAGCCTGGGGCCACGGGGCCCCAACGTACAGCCCACAGCTCAGATTTATCCATAGCAGCAACTCCCCTTCCTCCTGGCATCTGGTTAACCCCATTTATGCGGGTCGGATTGTTATCTTTAAGGTTTAGCAATAACCTTCATACAGATGGGAAGGGGTTAAGCTTCTTCCTACCCCACTGGTGCAGGTTTGGTGCAGCATGCATGTATTCTGGGTGAGCTGGGCGGCTACAGGCTGCACCCCACCAGCTGCTCCTCCAGACATCACCCACATTTTTAGGCAGCAGAGACAGACAGCAGCAGACTGAGCCACAACTGCAACCACTGCTGGATACCATAACACTCACTGGGGCATGGGTAGGATGGAGCTCCTCGGAATCTGCCTGATAAACTTCAGCACTGTCTGCAGCCAGCCAGGGGGGAGAGCAGAGAACTGCTCTCTCCGCCCACAAACAGTCACACTGGCTGCCTTCTGTTAACCCCTATGTGTGCCTGCCTGGCTGCACTGACTGAGTGAGAAGATGCTTGTGTTAGAGCTGGCACATAGGGGTTAAGAGAACGCAGCCAGCAGTGACTTTGTGGGGGGAGAGAGCATGTTATCTCCTGCTCTGCTCTCCCAGCTGTATCTATGACAGCATGAGTGGGCCCCCCCCTCTCCCCAGGGCCCCGGCATTTGCCCGCTGTGCCGGGTGCTGACGCCGGCCCTGAATAGCACAGTGGGATACAGTGCTGCAGAATATTTTGGCAGAATTAACCCCTGGGGCCATTTTCCGTTTTTGTTTCTTCCTCCCCTTCTTCTCAGAGCCATTGGTTTTGACATATCGTGTACTGGAAAATGGGAAAAAAATTCAAAGTGCGGTGAAATTGCAATTCCACAATTGTTTTTTATTTTTTGTTTTACCATGTTCACTAAATGCTAAAACTGACCTGCCATTATGATTTTCCAGGTCATTATGAGTTCATAGACACCAAACATGTATAGGTTCTTTTTTATTTAAGTGGTGAAAAAAATCCAAACTTTGGTTAAAAAAAAAATAAAAATCACCATTTCCCAAGACAATTTTTTATGATTTGGGGCTGTGTGAGGGCTTATTTTTTGTGCGCCAAGCTGATGTTTTTATTGATACCATTTTGGTGTAGATATGATCTATTAGTCACCCACTATTGCATTTTATTGCAATGCAGCGGTGACAAAAAAAAAAGGAATTCTGGTGTTTTGTCTTTCTTCTCGTTACGCCGTTTAGCGTCAGGTTAATTGTTTCTTTATATTGATTGTCGGGATCACACTCAGTCGGAGCAGCCTTTGGAAGTGGAGAATCACCAGAAATAATACACAAGACACGTCTTGTATAGTGTATCACTGGGAAGTCTCTGAAGCACGCCTGCCTTCAAAGTGCTATCCCTTCTTTATATAGTTGTTTCAGTAGGTTTAGTGGTTATACAAGTTTTGCATGTTTAAACAAAGAGACAAAACAGGAAAGAAAGAAAAGAAAAGAAAACAGTTTCGTGGGCGGCAGTTTCACAACAAACAGTACAAAGGCAATTCCACAGACAAGAAAAACAGGATTTCATACTATAGCTAAAATGTCCTTGAATGGACAGGTCAATATTTATCACAAATTCTTTTTTTTTATTTTTGTTCATTGAGGTAATCATTTTTGTTCTGCTCTTCACAATCCCCCCTTTGACATATTCCATTCAAAACCTTGTCGATCATTTTAGTCATTCTTTTTGTGATATTACAAAAAAAAAAACTTTATATTCTCGCATCCATTACACAAAATTTATTTGTGCATACCGAGATACCCTTGAGTACAACCTTGAATAATACATATATAATTACAATAACCATAACTGTATGTATTAGGCTTTGCATAATCCCGGTAACCCACCCACCGATCCCTCTGAACCAATTCGCCGGGTTAAGAAAAGAAAAGGTATCTGACCACCAGCTATCCTTATTTTGGTCATTGTCTTTGTCATACTGATCCCTGAGTCGTTGTACGTCTTTTAATTTAAATCTCATACTCATAGTACTATTCGGGTCTGTATAATGACAGCAGGTGGGTCCGATGATTTGACACATACCCCCTTGTGAGGCAGTTAGGTAATCCAATACCAGGGTATGTTGGTTAGTGACTATTATAAGCTGATTCTGTACAGCTATACTAGTATTTAATATGTCCAATATATCCCAAATCTGATCATCTAGATAATTCGTGGCTCTAACTAATTTATCCCACATTTGTGTTAACATAGGATAAATAAAAATGGTACTAGCAATTTTGTTGGGAATTCCCATTTGTACTATATGCGGCCTCCCCGAGGGACGTGGTGAGTTATCTGCAGCTCTTTTATACAGTGTGTGCTTGGGCACGGCTTGCATATTCACTTGTTTATTTGAAATTATGAAAGTAGCCGGGGTTAGGCGTCCTAATGTACAAGTACCCTTTATACCTACGGGAAGCCATTTATATGCTCCTTCTCCGCATATCCAAAATGTACCCTCAGGCAGATCCCACAAAGCTGAGTGCTGCAATACCAATCTGTGAGCCAAATCCACAAAACTAGATACATTCTGAAGCATACACCAAGAGGGTTTTTGTCCCAAGGGGCTACAGTACCCGGCTGCGGGATTCCCACATACATGTATTCCGTTGACATACTCATTGGATTCATTACAAACCAGGTTCCCCGGCTTACTTGTACAACTGTTTGCATCACCTTGGGGGAACAACTCAGAATGTTCCCATTTTCTATTATGTATGTATCTTTCCAATACTGTAGGTTTGAAAGCATCAGAGGAAGGGGTGGTTGTACTGAAACTGAGCTGTAGATTTTCAGTGGGGACCTGTCCTAAATCAGTTAATCCAGTCTTATTCCTAGGTACCCATTTTCCTCCCTTGAATGCTAAATATTGTAAGTTGTCTATTTTTCCTGTAAGATTGCCCTGCCACCAAGGAAATTCTACCCATCCCACAATTGGTATGGCGATTGTAGTATTCCATAGTCTAGTATTGCCAGGTTGGTTGTTGGCCAGGTTGTCTGAACAATTAGGCCAAGCGAATATTTCTTCAGCTGACACGGGAACTGCTAGAAAAGGTATACTTGTGGCTGATACTGGTGAATGGGTACAGATCCAACAATCTGCCAGGGGTTGCGTATTATTTAACAAGTCATGTACTAATTTTCTATGATGTTGTACGAATCTATTGTTCAAAGGGGCTAGAGAATTCAGTCTTTCCCATGCCTCCGTTGAGGTTAACATTATTAACATCAATATCATGAGTCTTATACTGCTTTTTTGCAATGGCTTGCATGTATCCATGATGCCTTTCCTTCAAGCATGACTGCTGTTGGAGTTGTTAACAGGACTTGGAAAAGGTCCGTCAAATCTCGGTTCCAGAGTCTTTCTGGTGTGTCTTTTCACGTAGACTTGATCACCAGGTTCCAACTTGTGGCCTCCTTCGAGATTTTCTGGATCTGGAAGGGAAGCAAAAACTTGCGAATGCACTTTAGTTAAACGTTTTTGTAATTCTTGTACATAAGCAGTTAAAGTCTCAGTATTCAACATCAGTTGTTGTGGAAAATAACAACCCAAATTTGCTGCTCTACCAAAAAGAATCTCATGTGGTGACAGCTTAGCCTTCCCCCTTGGGGTGTTTCGGATGGAATACAGGGCAAGTGGTAGACACTCGGTCCAAGGCTTTCCTGTTTCTGCCATGGCCTTCTGGATTTTTAATTTTATTGTCCCATTTAATCTTTCCACTTTACCTGAACTCTGTGGATGATATGGAGTGTGAAACTGGTTTTCTACTCCCAACATTTTCATAACATTCTGGAATATTTCCCCAGTAATATGGGTACCCCTATCTTACTCGATCACCTCAGGCATGCCGTAACGGGGTATCAGTTCATGTGCTATTTTAATGGCAGTAGTTTTTGCTGAGGCTTTACGAACTGGATAAGCCTCTGGCCACCCTGAGAACATGTCCACACACACAAGCACATATTCGTATCCATTGTACCTAGGAAGTTGGATGTAGTCGATCTGGAGTCTTTGAAAGGGATACAGTGGTCTTACATGATGCTTGGTTGGGGTTTTAATGGCCTGACCTGGATTGTGTGCCAGGCATATAGCGCATGCAGCACACATGTTCCGAGCAAAATTACCAAAGCCTGGAGCCAACCACCTTTCTTTTACCTTGAGCGTCATACCATTTGCCGGCACATGCGTGGGTAGGTGGAGGTCACTTGCCACTGCGGGGTACCAGGCTCTGGGTAAACACAACAAAGTTCCTTTTTTCCATAATCCTTGCTGATCTTCTGCCCCTTTTTTTCTGCCACTGCCCTCGTTCTTCGTCGTCTACCTGTTTCTGAGCTTCCTTCAATCTTTCCTCATCATCTTCAGAGCTATCTAGTGTGTGGGCATGATGTAAGGGTTTACGTGCTGCCTGTTTTGCTGCCTTATCGGCTTTATCGTTACCCCTGGCTTCCTCGGTGTCGAGTCTCACATGTGCAGCTACCTTTATCACCGCTATTTCTTTAGTTTCTTGTGCTGCCTCCAGAATCTGTCTAATGAGGGAGGCATGTTTAACAGGTTGGCCTGAAGCAGTCATATAACCTCTGGCTCTCCATATTACGCCAAAATCGAAAATAATGCCATGTGCATATCTAGAATCAGTGTATATGTTTGCTGTCTGATCTTTGGCTATTTTTAGAGCTTCAACTAATGCCGTAAGTTCTGCTTCTTGTGCAGACTGATTAGCAGGGAGAGGTTCTGCTTTCAGCACTTCATGCTGAGTTACTACCGCATAACCTGTATGAAATTGTCCATTCATATCTGCATATCTACTGCCATCTATGAAAAGTTCAAATGTAGCATTACAGAGTGGCTTGTCACGTACATTACATAAGCCCTGAGTCTCTTGTTCCATTAATTGTACACAATCATGCATTGACTTTGATGGGTCAAAGGAGTTGGAGAGTGCAGTTGCAGTTTCCCCAGGTATGGTACCCCCCTCAGACTCTAAAGGGAGCAAAGACGCGAGATTAAGAGTCTGAATCCTGGCAAAGGAAATGTTGGGCGGCAGTAGTAGGGAACATTGGAGACGGAGGTGTCTGGCCATTGAAATATGTTTAGGTTGGACCTGGTTAAGAATGCCATGTACATCATGAGTGGTCTGAACTAGAAGTGGGTGATCAAGAACAATCTCAGAAGCTTTATCTAATAACAGTGAAATTGCGGCTACTACTCTTACACAAGAAGGTGCGGCTCTAGCTACAGGGTCCAGATGAGCTGATATGTATGCCACAGGTCTCTGTTTGTTTCCATGTTTTTGTGTGAGCACCCCTGTAGCATGTGAGGATATCTCAGCTGCCATCAATTGAAAAGGTTTAGTGTAGTCTGGGAGTCCCAAAGCCGGAGCTGATACCAGTGCTGTTTTCAAAGAGGAAAATGACTGTTTAGCCTCTTCACTGAGTGAATATGGTGTGTTGGCAATACAGTCATATAAAGGCTGCATGAGTTGACTTGCATGTATGATCCACTGTCTACAGTGTGAAACAATACCTAGGAAAGCACGCAGCTGTTTGTGATTCCTGGGTTCAAGCATGTTACGTATGGCTTCCGTACGTTGAGGTGTGAGGTGTCTGATGCCCTGTGATATGCAGTGACCTAAAAACACGACTGTTTGTTGACAAGCCTGGAGTTTCTGTCTATTTACTTTACAGCCTTCTTGCGCTAGGAAAATTAAGAAATTAACAGTTGAGGTAACTGCCGTCTGCTCATCAGGGCAACAAATAAGTAAGTCATCTACATACTGTAGAATGACTACTGGTTCTGGGATGAAATTTTTTAGCACGGTCTGCATTGCTTCAGAGTACAAAGTTGGTGAGTGTACCATACCTTGTGGCAATCTTGTCCATGCTAATTGTTTACCCTTGAATGTAAAGGCAAACAAATGCCAACAGTTCTTATGTAGTGGCACAGAAAAAAATGCGTTTGATAAGTCAATTACCGTAAAATATGCAGCAGTGCTGGGAATTTGAGACAGTAAGGTATGAGGATTCGGTACCACAGGGGTGACCGGTGCCAAAACCTTATTGATTTCCCGTAAGTCGTGCACCATGCGATATTTCACCATAGTTTCTTTGGAGGACACTTTCTTTTTAACAGGATATAAGGGTGTATTGGCGGGTGACCTGATTTCTACCAAAACACCTTGTAACACATAATCCTGAATTTGTTGAGAAATCGCCTGTTCTTGCTGGGCGCTGATGGGGTATTGCCTAAGCTGAGGTAATATGGTTCCCGGGGCAGTTTCTAACAGTATAGGAGCTACTGATAAAAATCCTACATCAGTGTCTCCTTTTGCCCATAGGCTGTCAGGAACCCGAGACAAGTCAATTTTTGCTTGTTGAGTGTAAATTTCGGGAAAATCCTCCATTGCCTGTATTCTAACATATGGTTCCAGAGTTTCTGCATCTTCAGGGATGGTCAGCATAACTGTGCCATCTTCTCTAAAATGGATGTTTGCATGCATTTTACTTAAGACATCAGTACCCAACAAGCAGGTAGGTGCACCTTTAGCAAATAAAAATTTGGATACAAAAGTTTTAGGGCCAAAGCTCACATTTAAAGGTTTTGTAAAGGGCAACGCCTGAATTTTACCATCATACCCTTCTGCATATGTAACCTTTGAGGATATATTGTCAGGATATGGTAAAAAGTCCTGATTTAAAATGGAGGATGTTGCTCCTGTATCTATCAGAAAAGGTACATTTTTACCCTCAACTTCAACTTGTATTATTGGTCTTCTAGAAGGAAGAGAGACCTGCATAAATTTCAGTCATTCTGAGCTGTCTGTTTGATCAGGCACTGGGTTATTTATCCTATTTTTGGGTACAAAGGTTCCTGAATCTATATCTGCTTTTCTCTTCCTACATTCCCTTTGGAAATGTCCTGGCTTCTTACAGTAATGACAAGTAAACTTTTGATTAGCAGAGCCAGTATTAGCCTGTGCAATTCTTACTGGCTTAGAATTTTCTCTTAAGTCCATTTCTATCCCTACAGCTTTCTGTCTAGCCAGGTGTGGGTCTTCCAAGGTTCTCCAATCAGGGGTTGCGGCCTTAAGCTTTTCCTTCACTTTTGGAGACAATCCATCTATAAAGGTTTTTGTAACTAACCTCATCATTCCTGGAGCGGTTAGATCCATGCCTTCATCTCTGAAATTATTTTCTACACTTAGATAATATTCGTCTACTGATTGTCCAGATTTCTGAGCCACCACTCCCGTTGTTCCTCTCTGCCTCTGTCTCTCCCTCATGAAAACCATTAAGTGATCTACAAATTGTGTACCTGATTCTATCGTTTGTAAGGCACCATCTCCTGCTTGGGGCCTATGTACCTGTAGATTTGCTAATAGCTCCTGGAAGAGTCCAGGAGTCATTTTCATTCTACATAATTCTTCTCCATCTGCCCAAACTCCAGCGTGAGTCTGCATAATTTGCTGTATATATTGTGCAAATCTAACTGGACACTGGGTGGGATCTGGTGCGTTATGCAAGAGAGACATGCCTTCAGCGGGGGACCAAGGGAAATATTGTCGAGTTTGGTGATATCTAGTTCCCATTACTCCGTCAGCACCAGGTTCCCTAAAGGGTCTTGGTACTACCCTAACAGGGGCAAGTACAGCGCCATGTCTAGGTGTACCACAGGCTAGGCAATCATTTCTCCAGTCTGGATTTTGTTGTCCACAGTGCAGACATACCCATCCTCCTGGTCCGGCTAAACTTTGAGGTGGTGTTTGGAGAAAAGATGGGGCATGTGGGTTAAGGTATGGGGGTGGGGTATTTTTAGATTCCACATTTTGTTTTTCTCCACAGCCTGTGGGTCTAATACACCACTTTTTACTCTGTTGATTATATGTCCATCCCTCATTTTCTGCTACCCTAGAGACATCAATCAATGCTTGGATCTGATCTATCCATTTCTTGTCTCTGATTATGCCTTTTTTCCTTTCCTGAATTCCTTCCCATAGTTTTCTTCTAAAAGCTTCTGCCCTAGTAACTCCAAACTTACTAAAAATCTTTTTCAGCCCCTTAGTGGCATCTTCACCACTTCTCTCCTTTATGATAGTATAGATATCTAATTCTTCTGGTTCCGACTTTGTTTGCTTATTCCCCATTTTCTTATCCTGAGCTTTCTTGCCCTAGGTGGCGTTTGGGTATGAGAATACCTCGTTACCTTCTTCCTAAGGAGCTAGGATGTCTTTATCTTGCCCTAGGTGGCGTTTGGGTATGAGAATACCTCGTTACCTTCTTCCTAAGGAGCTAGGATGTTTAAACTGTGTTGATGTAAGAAAATCCTGATTCCTACACCTATAGCAAACAACACAAATGCAACCAGACAGAAAAAGAAAAAAGAACATACAACGTATCTTGTCCCAGGCTAATTTATCTGTCCTGGGCTTATACTATCACATACAACGTATTCTTGTCCCAGGCTAATTTATCTGTCCTGGGCTCATACTATCATACACTTATCCGTCACCAGGCTTTTGTCAAAGACAGGATCAGAGATTGAACATAGGCGCGGAGGTCTCCCCGAAAGGACGCAACTACGTTGCCCAGTGGGACAGTCACTTCTTCTGTTTCAACCCCCTGGGCGGCTTATAGGGCTATTCCCAACTTCCACACACCTTCTATTCACATTCACTCTCATTCAATGCCGTACTCCGTGAGGTGATCAATTCCTAAATAGTTCAAGAACCCGAGCTATAGGTATCCTCCTCTACTAGAACTACCCGCTAAAGAACACGACACAGAAAATCTTACGGACAGTGCAGGGCAGATATAAGAGATCTAACAGTGTCTCTTACCTGGCCAGGTTTTTGTTCATCTGCCGTCCATTATCCCAGATTCTCTTTTCGTTCGTATTCTGCCGGTGTTCTTGAAGGAATACACAGACCTCGGGTCCCTGTTCGGGCGCCAGGAAATGTCGGGATCACACTCAGTCGGAGCAGCCTTTGGAAATGGAGAATCACCAGAAATAATACACAAGACACGTCTTGTATAGTGTATCACTGGGAAGTTTCTGAAGCACGCCTGCCTTCAAAGTGCTATCCCTTCTTTATATAGTTGTTTCAGTAGGTTTAGTGGTTATACAAGTTTTGCATGTTTAAACAAAGAGACAAAACAGGAAAGAAAGAAAAGAAAAGAAAACAGTTTCGTGGGCGGCAGTTTCACAACAAACAGTACAAAGGCAATTCCACAGACAAGAAAAACAGGATTTCATACTATAGCTAAAATGTTCTTGAATGGACAGGCCAATATTTATCACAAATTCTTTTTTTTTATTTTTGTTCATTGAGGTAATCATTTTTGTTCTGCTCTTCACATGATAGATCGGGCGATTCTGAACGTGACGACCAAATATATGTGTATTGGATTTTTTTTAAGGGTATGTGCACACGATGCGGATTTTGCCGTGGATTTTTCCGCCGCGTATTTGGAAAATCCGCAGTGCAAAACCGCTGTGGTTTTCACTGCGGATTTGTGTGCAGTTTCTTCTGCGGATTCCTCTGCGGGTTTTCAACTGCACTTTCCTATTGGTGCAAGTTGAAATCCGCTGCGGAATCCGCAGAAAGAAGTGACACGCTCCTTCTTTTTTTCCGCAGAGAATCCGCGTGGATTTTTCTGCATCGTGTGCACTGCGGATTTTGTTTTCCATAGGGTTACATTGTACTGTACACCGCATGGAAAACTGCTGCGGATCCGCAGCGGTCAAATCCGCTGCGGATCCGCGGCAAAATCCGCATAGTGTGCACAAAGCTTAATTGTTTTATTTTGAATGGGGCAAAAGGAGAGTGATTTGAACTTTTATATTTTTCTTTATTTTTTTATATTTTTAAAAACTTTTTTTTTTACTTTTTGCATGTTTCAGTAGTCTCCATGGGAGACCAGAAACTGTCATAATCCAATTGGCTCTGCTACATACAGGCCATGATCAGATCGCCTGTATGCAGCAGAAATGCTCACTTGCTATGAGAGCCGACCACTGGGCGACGCTCATACAATCCGGCTATCACAACCATAGAGGTCTGCTGGAGACCTCTGGTTGTTATGCCAACCCATCGGAGACTCACAATCACGTGATGTGGTCACCGATGGGCAGGATTTCCAGTGCGCTTGCCAGAAGCGCGAGTCAAATGCCGCTGTCTGAGATTGACAGCGGCATTTAATGGGTTAACAGCCGCAGGTGGATCACAATTCCACCCGCAGCTGTTAGAAGCACATGTCAGCTGTTCAAAACACGTGAGTTCAGCGCCGGAGCACACATTAAAGGGAGGGAGTCCAATGTGGGCATATTACTACACCCAATGTCAGAAAGGGGTTAAAGGGAATCAGTCAGCAGGATTTCACACCCCAAAACTATTTATATATGCATGTAGCTCTTTCGCAGACAAGCCAGCAATATCTTTACATGGCCAGTTCATTCGGCCGTGAGTGTGAAAGCTGCATTTGATTTGATATCAAATGAGGCTGAAGAGCTTTTCTAGATCAGAAGCATCTGTCACTCCAGTTCTATTCCCCGCCCAATGCTGCCTCATCCTGCTTGACTCCTTTGTATGAAGTTGTAAGGTGCTAACAAGTACGCAGGATGCAGTGATGAGCAGGAGGCAGAGCAAGAGTTAACTGTGTTTTATGTATAGTTATCACAGCAGTTGATACTCCACGCAGGGCGTAAGAGGGTGAAGGTAAATAGGCACACAATGTGTAAACGGTAAGAAAGTAATAACAAAGGGTCAAATAACGAGTTAACTTATCAGTCTCTGGTTCCTAGACAATGGAGGCTGGAAAATCCCATGATGGCGCCGTAGGTGTGGCGAAAAGTCTTTGAGCCAGTCCTAGAGGAAAGTGGAGCACTGTCTCTGAATGACGAGTATCCTGGTTTTCTTACATGTGGTCTCGTGGTCCTGGAAGAAGGTGCTGACCAGGGTGAGGTCTGAAGCATCGCTATTGGTGTACAAAGTCCCGGAGTGGAGGCCGCAGTCTCACTACTACAATCTGCGTGCACCGTAGGATCAGTGCTGCAAAGAGTGGTGACAGAAGTCAGCGGTACAGACCGGTTAGAATTGTAAAGGTCAGAGAGTAACTGGGAGATGGTCTTTGGAGATGTACAGTCTATCTGCGTGGGGGATGGAAGGGTGCAAAGCGGGCCTGTAGGTTTGTTGTCGGTCAACAGAGAGGGAATCAACCTTCTCTTGTTGCACACACTGGGTACCCGCCAAAAGCCCCGTTCTCCTGCGCTCAGTCCCTTTTATATCAGACCTGCCCCGAACAGTCAGATGCCAAGGCCTGCTCTGGTCAAAAAGTCCTTCCGCCGGTAACAATGGTGACAGCCCCGACAGTTCCGGCCCGGACACGCAAGAGAGACTACCAGCCTGATCCATCTCCCTACAAAGTCACACAGCATAGCAGGAGATGGCGTCTCTGGTTGAGGAATAGAATTCGAGTGACAGAGGCAAGTATCAGAGACATGTACACACGCACACCCATTATGATCTATGGTTCTGCTTACATGTCCATGTTTTCCCACATACTGTGTGTCTGTTTGAATCACCAAGAGAAATATCCATTATTTACTTAAAGCACGCAACACACGGACCCATACAAGTCTATGGGTCAGTGAAAAACACTTCCCGCACACGGATGACATCTGTGTGCTGTCCATGTGACACATACCGGAATAGAAAACAGTGTAGAAATTACATATTTTTATGTGTTAAAGATGTGCAAAGATATTTGTAGACAATAGATAGATATATAAATAGATTGATATCTGTGAGATATATGATTAGTGTCCTGCGTGTGTAGCTTATGTGACGCCCAAGAGACCGGGATACCCAGCACCG
The DNA here is from genome assembly GCF_032444005.1 of Ranitomeya imitator. Classification (NCBI taxonomy): domain Eukaryota; kingdom Metazoa; phylum Chordata; class Amphibia; order Anura; family Dendrobatidae; genus Ranitomeya; species Ranitomeya imitator. Next base: position 561,135,394 of record NC_091283.1, read on the forward strand.
GACCAATGGGGTCTGTCTCTTGAGGGGGGTGTCACGGGTGGCTTGACCCGGTGCTGTGGCCTCAGGCAATGCACAGTGTAAAGGGTATCGTGAGGGAACAGGCACTTACTTGATCAGCAGCAGGTTCTCCCAGCGGTGATGATCCCAATCCTGGATAGATGGCTATTGTCCAAATGAAAGACTGAGGCACTGAAACGTTTAACCAGTTTACGTTAACAAAAAAGGATTTACAACCAGTCCTGTCACCGGAGTCTGTATGGGAACTCTGAGTTACTTTGACCCTGCCGGGGTCTTCGCCTCTTATTGTACGCAATATCTGTGTGGCCCTGCTGCTGTATGTGAACTGGCTGCCGGCCCAATCTGTCCCCTACGGGTCCTGGTTCGACGGGCAACCCGAGTCCTTTTATCGGCTTACCCCCTCCAGGAGTACCGCTGAACTCTGTGTCTGTTGCTGCGTCCGACCCTAGTGAAGCTGATATCACCTCACGTTTTTCCGGTTGCTGTGTTATATGTAATGAATACAGCCACGGATCCGGTATCCGTCTTTGCGCCTGTTCTGGGTAGTGATTAATGCTACCCGGTTCTCACAATGTCCTTTTTCTCTATCCCTCTTCTCCTCAGGCCGGTGATTTAGGCCTGGTAACAGTCACAGGGCTGTTAGAGATTCAACTGTATGACCTCTCACTATCAGCTCCTTGGCCCAACTGCCAGTTCTTCTCTCAGACCAGAATGGATCAAGGGGAGTCTCTGGAGCTCCCCCTTCTGGCCGGAGGTGGTAGTGCAGTCTTGCTATTTTAGTATTTGCATTTACTGTCAGTAACTATTTTTGTGGCAAATACCCCTAGGGGTGCCACATTCCCCCTTAGTTAAGAACAGTACTCCGGGACTGTGGGACAATAACATTTTGAAATAACAATTAATATGTACAGAGTCTTAAAAATGAAAAGTTACAAAAACCACTCGAGGAAACAAAAATATAGTTCTGTACAAAGTCACTTCAAATAGCGTCCATTAATACAGTTCTATCCTTGAAGGTATTAGGAAAGGCACTGTACTTAGTGTCCAGGAATTTAGTTCCATTTTTCCAACGGAGTTATCAATATAAAGTCTAAAGAAAGTTCAAAAAGAGCGAGGAGCAAAGTTCAAAAAGCAGTCTTTCCGGAGCTTTGATTTAGTGCCTCCGGGCTGATAAAAAGTTCAAGAATATGCAAGAAGTTCATACAGACAAGTCTCTGTAGGCACTGGGCTTAAACGTTGCAGACTGATAACAATGACTATACTACATTTTCTGTTTAACTATATACGGCATAACATATATGCAATTCACATTATGAGCTTTATAGTTGGTAATCTGCATACCTGGCCGGTAATTGACCCTGGGTACTACGCTGTGATCTACGTAATAGCGGTGTCTCTTCATGTGGTGTACTACTGTCTACTGCGGATGTAGTATCTGCCCGCTCTGCTAAAGATAATTCCACGACTATGGAGTTGGCAAGTCCACCGTGAATGGGATTACTCTGACCAGGAATCTGTTCTTCCTGGCCTGGAACCTCCTGTAGTACGGGGTCAGCCTCTTCCTGTCTTGGGACTTCTGGTATTGGGTTCGGTGTTGGGTAAAAGGCCACCATGGGAACCACTACTGCACCATGGTATGTTAGTAGGGTTTTGGGAAAGTCTCCTATACAGGTGTGATACACTTCCTCTTCTTTTTCCTTTACTGGTTGAACCTGTATGGGTTGAATAACTTCTGGTTCTGGCTGGACAACGTCTGGCTCTTTCAATGCTTCCGGACATAATTTAAGATTGTCTCTTGACACTAGTACAGATGTTAAGCCTCCGTTTTTGCTAATGAGACACATTTTAGGATTATCCACTCTTGTTGGTAAAACTGTGTAGGGTACGGCTTCCCACTGATTGTCCAGTTTATTGGTTCGACGATTTCTCTTGAGCACTTGGTCACCTGGTCTTAATGGGGTCGCTAGAGCATTCTGGTTGAAAGTTCGCTCTTGTCTTTCTCTAGTTTGCTGAAGGCTTCTTTCCACACTCTCTTGCACTTGGCGATACTGCTTTTGCCGTATGATATCCCAATTGGAGTCTTGGACTTCTGCGTCTGGTTTCAGAATTCCCATTTCTAGATCGATTGGTAATTGGCCGGGTCTTGCACGCATAAGGTAAGCTGGGGTGCAATTGGTGGAACTCACCGGGACATGATTATACAGATCCACCAAGTCAGGCAATTTCTCTGGCCATTGATTCCTTTCTGCCTCAGGTAAAGTCTTTAGTAGTTCTATTACAATATGGTTCATCTTCTCGCATAAGCCGTTTGTTTGTGGATGATAGGCCGTCGTCCGGATCTTTTTGCAACCATACATATTACAGAATTCTCTGAAGATCTCTGATTCAAAGGCTGTACCTTGGTCGGTGAGAACCTGTTCCGGATATCCATGGGGTCTACAAAAGTACGTTTGGAACGCTTTGGCTGCTGTTTTTGCTGTCAGATCTTTTACGGGTACTACTACCAAGAAGCGTGAATAATGGTCCACGATGGTCAAGGCATAGACATAGCCAGACCGGCTTGGTGTCAACTTCACGTGGTCCATGGCTACAAGTTCAAGTGGTTGTTTGGTGATTATGGGCTGCAGTGGTGCTCTTTGGTTCTTTTGATCGTTTCTTCTGAGGTTGCACGGGCCACAATTTCTGCACCACTGTTCGATTGATTTTCTCATCCCGACCCAATAAAATCTTTCTCTTAGAAGTACTTCTAACTTTTTCCAACCGAAGTGACCAGCACCATTATGGTAAGCTTCGAGGACCATCTTGACATCTTGTTTAGGCACGATAATCTGCCAAACCAATTCATGTGTTTTCGGATTGGTGTACCTTCTACAGAGCTTCCCTTGATACAGGAACATTTTGCCTCTCTCTTTCCAGAGTTGATGCGTCTCTTCTGGGGCATCCTCATCGGGATATGCACTTTGCTCAGTTAACAGTTCCTTCACCAACTTCACAGCCGGATTGCTGTCTTGGGTGTCAGCCCATCTATGGTGTGCTAACGGATTTAAATTCACCTCTTGTTGTTTCTGATAGGTACTTGACTGATGATGTTTTGCCTTGGGATGATGGAAGGCTGGTAGTTCAATTTCTTCAAGCTCCCCCATTTCTTCTTCTACATCTCTCAAGTGTGGCATCCGGGATAGGGCATCGGCATTTCCATTCTTGCGACCTGCTCGATACTTGATCTTGAAGTTGTAATTAGATAACCGGGCTATCCATCGCTGTTCTAACGCACCTAATTTGGCTGTGTCCAGGTGGGTCAACGGATTGTTGTCAGTATAGACAATAAATTCTGCAGCGGCCAGATAGTGTTTGAAACGTTCAGTCACAGCCCAAACTACTGCCAGTAGTTCCAATTTGAAGGAGCTGTAATTTTCTGAATTTCTTTCAGTAGGCCAGAGCTTTCTACTTGCAAAGGCGATGACTTTCTCCCGACCTTCTTGCTTTTGTGACAGCACCGCTCCTAGTCCCACATTACTGGCATCGGTGTAGAGGATGAAAGGTTGATGGTAATCTGGGTATGCCAGAACCTCTTCTCCGGTTAGTGCCTTCTTTAGTTGTTCAAAGGAGTCTTCCCTTTCGTCGTTCCACTGAAAAGGAGGGTTTCGGTTTGAAGGTTTCTTCGTCTGCCCTACCAAGGTGTCTTGCAAGGGTGCTGCCAACTTGGTAAATCCTTTTATAAATCTGCGATAGTAACCCACCAATCCCAGGAATTGTCTCACTTCTTTTGCGCTGGTAGGTCTTGGCCAATCCCTTATGGCGCTTATTTTCTCGGGATCTGGTGCTACTCCCTCCGAACTCACGATGTGTCCCAGGTACTGTATCTTTGGCTTGAGAAGGTGACATTTGGATGGCTTGACTTTCATGCCATACCTGGATAAGGCTTCGAACACTTCTGCCAGGTCTATTAAGTGTTGTTCGTAAGTCTTTGAGTAGACGATCACATCATCTAGGTACAGGAGGACGGTCTCGAAGTTCTTGTGTCCGAGGCAGCATTCCATCAGCCGCTGGAAGGTACCGGATGCGTTGCAGAGTCCGAACGGCATGCGATTAAATTCACATAGACCCATTGGTGTGGTGAATGCCGTCTTTTCCTTATCTCGCTCAGCCACAGGGACTTGCCAATACCCGCTTGTTAAGTCTAAGGTGGAAAAATAATTAGCAGATTTCAAAGCAGTTAAGGACTCTTCTATCCTAGGCAAGGGGTAGGCGTCTTTATGGGTGATGTTATTAATCTTCCGGTAGTCTACGCACATTCTCATGGTTCCGTCCTTTTTTTTGACAATCACTAGAGGGGCCGCCCAGGGGCTACAGCTGTCTCTTATTACCCCGGCCTGTTTCATCTCCCTCAGCATATCTTTTGCACATTGATAGTGAGCGGGCGGTATGGGTCTATATCTTTCTTTTATTGGGGGATGGTCACTGGTGGGGATTGTGTGTTCTACCCCTTCTATCCGTCCGAAGTCCAATGGGTGTTTACTGAAGACTTGTTCATATTCCATCACTAGCCTATACACCCCTTGTTTTTGATGGGTAGGTGTTGAATTTATGCCCACGTGTAGCTGTTGGCACCAATCCTCCATTTCTCCATCTGAGCCATTGCCTTCCACCTGACAGGTTGGTTCTAAGGGCTCAATGGTTGTGATGGCATTGTTGTCAACAGTATATAGCTTTGCCATTGTAGCATACCTTGGCAAAGTGACCTCTTCCTCTCCACAGTTCAAAAGTCGTACCGGCACTCGTCCCCGGTGTACCTCGACTATCCCTCGTGCTGTGAGTATAGTGGGCCTGCTGTCGGTGTACACTGGTTCTATTAAGGCTTGATAATCTCGTCCCTTAGTACCAATGGCTGCTCTACACCATACCAGCATTTCTGTTTTTGGTGGGATTACAATAGATGTTGGATCACTTACCCTCACACTGCCGATTTCTCCACCTGCAACTTCTACCTGTTGCCTTAACATCAATACTTTTATTTCCCTCCGGAGAACTCTCTGCTGGCAGGATTGGGCAGTTTCAGCAATTTGCTGTAAGACAGAAATGACTTCGGAAAAGCAGTTCTCTAACACAGAGGTCCCCAACTCCAGTCCTCAAGGCCCACCAACAGGTCATGTTTTCAGGATTTCCTTTGCATTGCACAGGTGATGCAATTATTACCTGGGCAAGACTAAGGAAATCCTGAAAACATGATATGTTGGTGGGCCTTGAGGACTGGAGTTGGGGACCCCTGCTCTAACACATTCATTCCTATCAATACAGTTGGTTCACAGTTCCGCCGGTCAACATCAACAACAATTATACCCTGTTTCTTCAATTCTACTTTACCAATCTTTATGGTCATCTCCCTGAATCCTAGTTTCGGTACCAACTTACCATTACTGGCCCATATATCTAGTTCAACATCAGAGGGCCCTTTATCAATATCTGCATCAGCCCAGTACCTCTTATAAAGGATATACGGTATAGATGAAATCTGGGAACCTGTGTCCAGCAAAGCGTTGAGGGGCATTCCGTCCAGCACGATAGGGATAATGGGTCGTCCTCCGATGTACCTGTCGTGCCAGGGTGTTGGGCCTTGAAAGTTCATTCCTGCGAAGCGGCCCGCATTCCCAGGGGATTCCCGTTTAAATCACAATCTTGTGCAAAGTGGCCTGGCTGCTGGCAACGGCGGCAAATGGGCTGTCCATCCGGTTGGTAGCGGTCGCGGGGTCGTCCTCTCCATGTCGGGTATCTCCGGGGTCTCATCCATGGAACACCTTCTCTACGGTTTGACAACTCCATCTTGGGTCCTCTCATCTACTGCATGGTTTTAGCCATTGAAGCAACAACATCAGTTAAAGAGTCAAGCTTTTGTTGAAGAGCCTCATTAGTACTGGGCCCCAGGGGCTTAGCAATGGCCCCGGACATAGCTGATGTCACTGGTACTCCATGTTGTTGAGGAGCCTCTGCCATGAGTTGCGCAGGATCCTGATCCCGAGGTGCCTCTGCCAGCTGGAGACGTATAACGCTCTCCTTTAATTGGGCAAATGTCAATTCAGGGTTCTTAAAAACAAGCATGCTCACATGCCCCCGGTGAGAAGGGGTGTAGAGTCCCTCAATAAATTGATCTCTTAGCAGTTTATCCGCTCCGGTGTTAAAAATGGGTTCAGCCAGTGTAAGTGATTTAAGGGCTTCCTGCAGGTTTAAGGCAAAGTCTCTCACGCCCTCATTAACTTTTTGTTTGCAATTAAAGAATCGTACTTTAGCTTTGCTGCTGGCAGTGGTTTCAAATGTAGCTTTTAATCCAGCAAATATGCGTTCAACAGTGCCTTTTAGATCAGCTGCCCATGCTGTGACTTCTCGCTTAGCATGGCCACTTAACTGCATCATCAGGAGACTAACACGCTGAACTTCACCCACAGGGAACATGTCAAAATGGGCCAGCATCTTTTCTCTGAAATCGTCAAGGGTATTAGGCTCACCTTCATACATTGGAAGCCATGGGCCACCCGGGGTATATGGCATCAGCACCGGCATGATGGGCGCCACTCCTTGCACCGCTGCGCTACCAGACTCTCTATCGACACTCTGTCTTTCAGCTGCATTAGCGTCGCCGGGTGCTGCGGCGTCTCCGTGCTGCGACATACTGTGCCCCCTTAGTTAATCCGGACCCTTCCGGTCCTCCGCTTCCGTCGGGATAGTGTAGATTCGTTCCGCTGTGCAGCAGGATCGATTTTCCCCTTGCTCTGATGTCAGAGCGCTCAGCTTGGTGCCGCCCACAATGACACGCCCCCTGCTGCTCCCACCCACCGCGCTCTGTAATGGCGGATTCTGAAGTTTTTCAGTTAGACTGGGGCTCAGGTGATGGCGTAGCTCAATTAACAGTCTCGTGCCTAACAGCTATGAAGTGATTACCTCAGGGGATGGCGGCCATCTTTACTCCATCATAACCAATGGGGAAAAGTCACTTTCAATAGTTTTCAATGGAGAATGGATTTTTCTTTAATAAAGTCAATTTTCAAGATTTTTCATCCAAGTTTTCACAGTTTTGGGCTCCAATCACGGCACACAATACCCGGTATACGGGCTGGCTAGATCCTGTTCGTGACGCCAATTGTGACGCCCAAGAGACCGGGATACCCAGCACCGGACCAATGGGGTCTGTCTCTTGAGGGGGGTGTCACGGGTGGCTTGACCCGGTGCTGTGGCCTCAGGCAATGCACAGTGTAAAGGGTATCGTGAGGGAACAGGCACTTACTTGATCAGCAGCAGGTTCTCCCAGCGGTGATGATCCCAATCCTGGATAGATGGCTATTGTCCAAATGAAAGACTGAGGCACTGAAACGTTTAACCAGTTTACTTTAACAAAAAAGGATTTACAACCAGTCCTGTCACCGGAGTCTGTATGGGAACTCTGAGTTACTTTGACCCTGCCGGGGTCTTCGCCTCTTATTGTACGCAATATCTGTGTGGCCCTGCTGCTGTATGTGAACTGGCTGCCGGCCCAATCTGTCCCCTACGGGTCCTGGTTCGACGGGCAACCCGAGTCCTTTTATCGGCTTACCCCCTCCAGGAGTACCGCTGAACTCTGTGTCTGTTGCTGCGTCCGACCCTAGTGAAGCTGATATCACCTCACGTTTTTCCGGTTGCTGTGTTATATGTAATGAATACAGCCACGGATCCGGTATCCGTCTTTGCGCCTGTTCTGGGTAGTGATTAATGCTACCCGGTTCTCACAATGTCCTTTTTCTCTATCCCTCTTCTCCTCAGGCCGGTGATTTAGGCCTGGTAACAGTCACAGGGCTGTTAGAGATTCAACTGTATGACCTCTCACTATCAGCTCCTTGGCCCAACTGCCAGTTCTTCTCTCAGACCAGAATGGATCAAGGGGAGTCTCTGGAGCTCCCCCTTCTGGCCGGAGGTGGTAGTGCAGTCTTGCTATTTTAGTATTTGCATTTACTGTCAGTAACTATTTTTGTGGCAAATACCCCTAGGGGTGCCACACTTACTGTACATGTATTAACCTAATAAAATAAATACATAAATAAATGAATTAAAAAAATAATGTGCAGTTCCCCTATTTTCTGCAACCAGCAAAGGTAAAGCAGACAGCTTAGAGTTGATATTATCAGGCTGGGAAGGACCCAAGCTACTGGGCCCTTCCCAGTCTAAAAATACCAGCCCCCAAACACCCTAGAAGTGGAGCATCACATTAGATGCTTCAATTCTGGGGCTTTGCATTGGCTCTTCCCGATGCTATGGTGCGTAGGCAATCAGGGTATTGGTGCTTTGGATTGATGTTATCTGTGAATTGTCCAAAAACACAGCTGCCATCAAGCACTGATGTTAAGGTACCGTCACATTTAGCGACGCTGCAGCGATCCAGACAACGATCCCGATAGCTGCAGCGTCGCTGTTTGGTCGCTGGAGAGCTGTCACACAGACAGCTCTCCAGCAACCAACGATGCCGGTCCCCTGGTAACCAGGGTAAACATCAGGTTACTAAGCGTAGGGCCGCGCTTAGTAACCTGATGTTTACCCTGGTTACCAGCGTAAACGTAAAAAAAACACTACATACTTACCTTCAGCTGTGTGTCCTCCGGCGCTCTGCTTCTCTGCACTGACTGTGAGCGCCAGCCGGAAAGCACAGCGGTGACGTCACCGCTGTGCTCTGCTTTCCGGCTGGCCGGCGCTCACAGTGCAGAGAAGCACAGCGCCGGAGTACAGACACTGGTAGGTAAGTATGTAGTGTTTGGTTTTTTTTACGTTTACGCTGGTAACCAGGGTAAACATGCTTAGTAACCCGATGTTTACCCTGGTTACCAGTGAAGACATCGCTGAATCGGCGTCACACACGCCGATTCAGCGATGTCTGCAGGGAGTCCAGCGACGAAATAAAGTTCTGGACTTTCTGCACCGACCAACGATGTCACAGCAGGATCCAGATCGCTGCTGCGTGTCAAACTCAACAAAATTGCTAGCCAGGACGCTGCAACGTCACGGATCGCTAGGGATATCGTTGAGTGTGAAGGTACCTTTAGTAACGGAGAGGTGCCAATCAGACACCCCCAATTACTAACCCAGGAAAAAAAGGAAACACACAAAAATATTTTATTTAAATAAACATCCCCAACACTTTCCCTGGTTCACCACTTTATTAAAAAAGAAATCCCACGTAGGTCCGACATAGTCCATCGAATTGAAACCTGAAAAGGACATACACAAAAAACACTAAGAAATAAAACAAAGACACTTTCCCTTGGTCTGACTTAGTCCACCGAATCTGATGCACTCTAAGCAAAACCAGCGAAGTCTAGTGAATCCTCCGTACAATGTTTATAGAGCCTTGTTCTGAAGCTCAATAGTGTTTGCAAGCAGTCACTTCAGGGTCAAGCCCAACTTCTTGGGCGACTGTGGGCTGGTATTTTTTGGCTGAGAAAGGCCCAATAACCATGGACCTTCCCAGCTTTATAATATCAGCTCTCAGCTGTTGGCTTTACCTTTGCTTTTTACCACATTTTTTTTCCATTTATTTATTTATTAGGCTAATACATCCACAGGGCACAAATTATATCTCTCATGGATATCTATCTATCTATCTATCTATCTATCTATCTATCTATCTATCTATCTATCTATCTATCTATCTAGTATCTATCTATATCTTTGCACATCTTTAACACGTAAAAATTTGTCATTTCTATTCTGCATTCTATTCTGGTACGTGTGACACAGGCAGAACATGGATGTTACATGGATGTCACACAGACAGAACACGGACGGCACATGGATGGTACACACATACACATGGATGGCACACGGATGGTACACACATACACATGGATGGCACACGGATGGTACACACATACACACGGGTGGCCAACAGAAAACCACATGGATAGTAAAATGGACCATTTCACTCATACCTTTCTTTTAAGCAGATGTGTGTAGGGTGCTAAAAGCAAAGTTTTCTTCAATCAGTAAAGTGTATTAAGGTCTTCCATGTGTTATTTTGCAGTTCAGCTCCATTGAAACAAATGAGGCTGACTTGCAGTACCACTCACAACCTGTATAAATACGTGGTGTTGTTTTTAGAAGAGAAATTCTATTTTTCACTTTATCCATTATAATCTATACAGCTGTACAGAAGGACTTGCTTTTTTGCAGACCCTGTGTCCACAAAAAAAAATCTCAGATGTGTTTGTTTTTATCTGTCACAGATCAAAATTACCCATACAAGTCTATGGTTCAATGGAAGTCAACAACCTTTCAGCAACAGCTTACGTGCATGTTACAATGTATGTATTACCTTCAGTTTAAAGGCATTGGCTTTATCCAGTATATTTCACTAAACCATAATTACTTCAAAATCAGAAACAATATTTATCTATGGCTAGCCTGCATAAAGATTTTTTTATGTCACGCACACCTGATCCATTGGACTATAAACCTTATATTTATGGCCAGAGTTGTAATGCTGAAATCTTTCTCATAAACCTGTCTGCTGGCTGAGTCTTAGCACTACAGCTGATGATTAACAGAGCTCTTGTTTCTGCAATTATCATTAGCTGTAATTCTACTCTACTATTTAGACACTGATTCCATAAAGGCCATCAATTGTGCAGCTGCTATGAAAGAGTCCTAATGCTCGGTAACTAATATAGGGCAAAGCTGAAATCACTCAACAATCTAAGGGCTATGTTGCAAAGAGAGATTTTTTTCAACTGTAAGGCCGGGGTCATACCAAGCGTAGTAAAACACGGCCCGTTTTTTACGTGCGCAATATGCAGAAATCTTCCAAAAACAGTGTTCCGTATGCAATCCGTTGCTAAGGTGGGGCTGCGTATTTTGCGCAACTAAACCAGCGTATGTAATCCGTATGACATCCGTAATGCGTTTTTTTACGCAACCTTACAAAATGGACATTTAACGGTTTTCTGGCCTGCAATTGATTTAAATAATCAGCGACCCTATTTAAGGCCTCTACAACAGGTGTAACCCCCCATCTGGCCATTTTGCTGCTGTGCTTCTATTGTAGTGTTGGTGGTACTTTGGCAACATGTGTGACCTCCTGCATTTCACACCAACTCAGCGGGTGTTATTTAACTGGGTGCTGTCACGTCAGTTTGGCCACCCATACTCCGTGATAGTAGATCCGCGAAGGAGGAGAAGATTGTGGGTGCATCCACTTTTGCAGCAACGCCTCACTAAAGGCCATTTCCACAGGCTCTATACATCACTGCGGACACATCCCTCCAAATTCTACCATTACTGTCGCATGACCATACCCACCTTTGACATCTTGTTGGAGACAGTACGACCAGGCATTACCTACCAGGATACCAGCATGCGTAAAGCTATATCCGCAGAGGAGCGTCTTCTACTTACTTTACAGTATGTATTCACCATCCTCACATACTGTATGTTGATGATGTGTTAAAAAAGCCCTTTTTTTGGCTGTTTCATACAAATTTAGTTGTTACACGAAATAGATTGGTAAAGTCTAGCAAAATAACATTTAAACAATATTTTGAAAGCCAGATTTATGTAGTCAGTGTATATTTTTAAAGGTACACTGTTAAGCACCCTTAGAAAATACAAACATTACTAATTGTTTACCATATGATTTCACACAATCATTAGTACATTGCTAATTAGAAATTTTCATTGTTCTTTCAGGTTCCTGTCGACTGGCTTGTCTTAAGCCGGACTCCATCTGGAGTTTCTTATTGGGAGGTCCACTATTTCAGGCATACTGCGGGCTACGTGTATGGAAATTTGGTCCAGACTACAACAACTTGTGATGTCAGAGCCCAAAATGGAGAATTGGCTTAACCCCTTAGCGACCGCCGATACGCCTTTTAACGGCGGCCGCTAAGGGTACTTAAACCGCAGCGCCGTTAATTAACGGCGCTGTGGAAAAAGTAAATAGCGCCCCCCAGAGTCGGATTTTCTCCAGGGTCTCGGCTGCCGGGGGTAGCCGAGACCCCAGAGAACATGATTCGGGGGGTTTTTAACCCACCCCGCATTCGCGATCGCCGGTAATTAACCGTTTACCGGCGATCGCAAAAAAAACAAAAAAAACCGCGATCTCTTTTTAATTTCAGAGAAAAGGGGTCCCAGGTAGCCCCCCAATACTCACCTATCTCCCCCTGTGCTCCTCGTGGCTCCCGGTGGGCGCCGCCATCTTCAAAATGGCGGGCGCATGCGCAGTGCGCCCGCCGGCCGGCCCCACGAGAATCTTTGGGGTCTCGGCTGCCGGGGGTAGCTGAGACCCCAAAGAGCATGATCAGGGTCGGTTTTACCGACCCCTGTTTTGCGATCGCCGGTAATTAACTGTTTACCGGCGACCGCAAAAAAAAAAAAAAAGTCAAAGTGTAATTCTCTGTCCTCTGATGTGATTGCACATCAGAGGACAGAGAAATAGGGGGATTCGGGACCCTGCCATACTCACCTGTGTCCCTGGGTCCTCCTGTTGCTCCTCCTGGCCGCCGGCAAAAAGAAAATGGCGGGCGCATGCGCAGTGCGCCCGCCATCTGTCTCCATCTGCCAGCCGGCAGGAGAAGAGCAGTTGGGGCTAAAGTTAGGGTTAGGGGTAGGGTTAGGGGTAGGGGTAGGGTTAGGGGTAGGGTTAGGGGTAGGGTTAGGGGTAGGGTTAGGGTCAGGGGTAGGGTTAGGGCTAGGGGTCGGGTTAGGGCTAGGGGTAGGGTTAGGGCTAGGGTTAGGGCTAGGGTTAGGGGTAGGGTTAGGGCTAGGATTAGGGTTAGGGCTAAATTTAGGGTTGGGGCTAAATTTAGGGTTAGGGTTGGGGCTAAATTTAGAGTTAGGGTTGGGGCTAAATTTAGGGTTAGGCTTCTTTCACACTTACGTCGGTACAGGGCCGTCGCAATGCGTCGGCCCAACATACCGACGCACGTTGTGAAAATTGTGCACAACGTGGGCAGCGGATGTAGTTTTTCAACGCATCCGCTGCCCAATCTATGTCCTGGGGAGGAGGGGGCGGAGTTACGGCCACGCATGCGCGGTCAGAAATGGCGGATGCGACGTACAAAAAAACGTTACATTGAACGTTTTTTTGTGCTGATGGTCCGCCAAAACACTGATCCAGTGCACGACAGACGCGACGTGTGGCCATCCGTCATGATCTGTCGGCAATACAAGTCTATGGGCAAAAAACGCATCCTGCGGGCACATTTGCAGGATCCGTTTCTTGTCCAAAACGACGGATTGCGACGGATGCCAAACAACGCAAGTGTGAAAGTAGCCTTAGGGCTAGGGTTAGGGTTGGGGCTAAAGTTAGGGCTAGGGTTGGGGCTAAAGTTAGGGTTAGAGTTTGGATTAGGGTTTGGATTAGGGTTGGTATTAGGGTTAAGGTTGGCATTAGGGTTACGCTTGGGATTAGGGTTAGGTTTGGGATTAGGGTTAAGGTTAGGGTTGTGATTAGGTGTGTATTGGGATTAGGGTTAGGTTTGAGGTTAGGGTTGAGATTAGGATTAGGGGTGTGTTGGATTTAGGGTTTTGATTAGGGTTATGGTTAGGGTTGACATTAGGGTTGTTTTGGGGTAAGGGTTGTGATTATCGTTAGGGTTAGTGATTAGGATTATGGATCAGGTTGGGATTAGGGTTAGGGGTGTGTTGGGGTTAGGGTTGGAGCTAGAATTGGGGGGTTTCCACTGTTTAGGTACATCAGGGGGTCTCCAAACACGATAGCCAATTTTGCGCTCAAAAAGTCAAATGGTGCTCCCTCCCTTCTGAGCTCTGCCGTGCGCCCAAACAGTGGGTTACCCTCACATATGGGGCATCAGCGTACTCGGGATAAATTGGACAACAACTTCTGGGGTCCAATTTCTCTTGTTACCCTTGTGAAAATAAAAACTTGGGGGCTACAATATCTTTTTTGTGAAAAAAAAAATATTTTTTATTTTCACGACTCTGCATTCTAAACTTCTGTGAAGCACTTGGGCATTCAAAGTTCTCACCACACATCTAGATAAGTTCCTTGGGGGGTCTAGTTTCCAAAATGGGGTCACTTGTGGGGGGTTACTACAGTTTAGGTACATCAGGGGCTCTGCAATCGCAACATAATGCCCACAGACCATTCTATCAAAGTCTGCATTCCAAAAAGGCGCTCCTTCCCTTCCGAGCTCTGCCGTGCGCCCAAACAGTGGTTTACCCCCACATATGGCACATCAGCGTACTCGGGATAAATTGGACAACAACTATTGCAGTCCAATTTCTCCTGTTACCCTTGTGAAAATAAAAACTTGGGGGCTACAATATCTTTTTTGTGGAAAAAAAAATATTTTTTATTTTCACGACTCTGCATTATAAACTTCTGTGAAGCACTTGGGCATTCAAAGTTCTCACCACACAACTAGATAAGTTCCTTGGGGGGTCTAGTTTCCAAAATGGGGTCACTTGTGGTGGGTTTCTACTGGTTAGGTACATCAGGGGCTCTGCAAACGCAACATAATGCCCGCAGACCATTCTATCAAAGTCTGCATTCCAAAACGGCGCTCCTTCCTTCTGAGCTCTGCCGTGCGCCCAAACAGTGGTTTACCCCCACATATGGGGTACCAGCATACTCAGGACAAATTGGACAACAACTTTTGCGGTTCAATTTCTCTTGTTACCCTTGTGAAAATAAAAACTTGGGGGCTAAAAAATCTTTTTTGTGGAAAAAAAAATATTTTTTATTTTCACGACTCTGCATTATAAACTTCTGTGAAGCACTTGGGCATTCAAAGTTCTCACCACACATCTAGATAAGTTCCTTGGGGGGTCTAGTTTCCAAAATGGGGTCACTTGTGGGGGGTTACTACAGTTTAGGTACATCAGGGGCTCTGCAATCGCAACATAATGCCCACAGACCATTCTATCAAAGTCTGCATTCCAAAAAGGCGCTCCTTCCCTTCCGAGCTCTGCCGTGCGCCCAAACAGTGGTTTACCCCCACATATGGCACATCAGCGTACTTGGGATAAATTGGACAACAACTATTGGAGTCCAATTTCTCCTGTTACCCTTGTGAAAATAAAAACTTGGGGGCTAAAAAATCTTTTTTGTGGAAAAAAATTTTTTTTTTTATTTTCACGACTCTGCCTTATAAACTTCTGTGAAGCACATGGGGGTTCAAAGTGCTCACCACACATCTAGATAAGTTCCTTAAGGGGTCTAGTTTCCAAAATGGGGTCACTTGTGGGGGGTTTCTACTGTTTAGGCACATCAGGGCCTCTCCAAACGCGACATGGCGTCCAATCTCAATTCCAGCCAATTCTACATTGAAAAAGTAAAACGGCACTCCTTCACTTCCAAGCTCTGCCATGCGCCCAAACAGTGGTTTACCCTCACATATGGGGTATCGACGTATTCAGGAGAAATCGCACAACAACTTTTGTGGTCTAATTTCTCCTGTTACCCTTGTGAAAATAAGAATTTGTGGGCGAAAAGATCATTTTTGTGTAAACAAAAGCGATTTTTTTATTTTCACGGCTCTACGTTATAAACTTCTGTGAAGCACTTGGGGGTTCAAAGTGCTCACCACACATCTAAATAAGTTCCTTAAGGGGTCTAGTTTCCAAAATGGTGTCACTTATGGGGAGTTTCCACTGTTTAGGCACATCAGGGGCTCTCTAAACGTGACATGGCGTCCGATCTCAATTCCAACCAATTCTGCATTGAAAAAGTCAAACGGCGCTCCTTCACTTCTAAATTCTGCGGTGCGCCCAAAAAGTGGTTTACCCCCAAATATGGGGTATTGGCGTATTCAGGAGAAATTGCATAACAAAATTTATGGTTACATTTCTGTTTTTACACTTGTGAAAATAAAAAAAATGGTTCTGAATTAAGATGTTTGCAAAAAAAAGTTAAATGTTCATTTTTTCCTTCCACATGTTTTCAGTTCCTGTGAAGCACGTAAAGGGTTAATAAACTTCTTGAATGTGGTTTTGAGAACCTTGAGGGGTGTAGTTTTTAGAATGGTGTCACACTTCATTATTTTCTATCATATAGACCCCTCAAAATGACTTCAAATGTGATGTGGTCCCTAAAAAAAAATGGTGTTGTGAAAATGAGAAATTGCTGGTCAACTTTTAACCCTTATAACTCCCTAACAAAAAAAAATTGTTTCCAAAATTGTGCTGATGTAAAGTAGACATGTGGTAAATGTTATTTATTAACTATTTTTCATGACATATCTCTCTGATTTAAGGGCATAAAAATACAAAGTTTGAAAATTGCAAAATTTAAAAAAATTTCGCCATATTTCCATTTTTTTCATAAATAATCGCAAGTAATATCGAAGAAATGTTGCCACTAACATGAAGTACAATATGTCACGAAAAAACAATCTCAGAATCAGCGGGATCCGTTGAAGCGTTCCAGAGTTATAACCTCATAAAGTGACAGTGGTCAGAATTGCAAAAATTGGCCCGGTCATTAAGTACCAAATTGGCTCTGTCACTAAGGGGTTAAAATATCCTGTGGATTTAAGGACAATTGCGATTTTCCCCACTGTATTGAAGTCCTTGATGGGAAACATATCAGGGTGTGTAAGGCTACTTTCACACTAGCGTCGTACGACGCACGTGGCAATGCGTCGTTTTGCAGAAAAAACGCATCCTGCAAAGTTGTCTGCAGGATGCGTTTTTTCTCCATAGGCTTGTATTAGCGATGCATTGCGACGCATTGCCACATGTCACAACCGTCGTGCGACGGTTGCGTCGTGTTGTGGCACACCGTCGGCACCAAAAAGCGTTGCATGTAACGTTTTTTGGTGCGTTGTGTCTGCCATTTCCGACCGCGCATGCGCGGCCGGAACTCCGCCCCCTCCTCCCTGGGGTAGCAGATGCGTTGTAAAACTGCATCCGCTGCCCCCGTTGTGCTGCGCTTTCACAGCATGCGTCGGTACGTCGCCACGACGCATTGCGTCGTGCGTCGTACGACGCTAGTGTGAAAGTAGCCTTAGCCGCCAAACTCTGGGTCCCAATTCTACAATTATAAGCAGTTTTTCTCTGTAGTTCTGTTAGCTGTAGTTGACAGTCACTACAGGTTTATAATTGTAGATTTTGGGGCCTATGGTCCAACTGGAGACTCTAGAGTCTTCAATTTGTCCATTATGGGTCGGCGGCTGCGTGAAAACCAGTTGGGCCTACCACCACCACAACAACTCCCAGGCTCCAATGTTGAAGCAGTGCCATATGTTCTTGTGGCAGATGAGGTCTTCCAGTTGACAAGGCATGTCATGAGGCCTTATCCCCGTCGCAACCTGGACCACCGGCGCCGGGTGTTTAATTTGAGGCTTTCACGGGCGCGGCGACTGGTGGAGTGCGCCTTTGGAATTCTGTGTGCCGAATGGCGGGTCCTACAGTCTGCTATTCAGCTAAGTGAGGCTAATGTTAATGAAGTAATAAAAGCTTGTGTTGTTTTACACAACTTCACAAGAATTCATGAGTGCTCCTCAGCTGATAGTGTTGAAGGCATGTTGAGCAATATTCGTAGGCCTACACCACACCCTCCTCCGCAGCGTCCCCTTTCTGGCTTAAAAGTGCGTGACATTTTTACAAATTATTTTGTTTCTCCTGAGGGAGCTACTCCCTGGCAAGACAATGCTGTTTCTATGTTGTAATGTGTTTCTTGATGTATATGTTTCGTAATGTTAAATTTTCAATACAAATGTAACAGTGTGTTTTGTTTTGTTTTTTTACATTTTCTGATGTTTAGGAACATAGTAATTGAGTCTGATGTAATAATGATTGTCCAAACCAAAAAAATTTGGCTTTGTAATATAATTTTTACTTATAGCAAAACCATTTATTTTTGACAAAAAAACGTATTTATTTGTTTCATATGTCTTTTTTGGCCAATGAAACTTGGCATAATTTTTTTTTAAATAACTATTAACCAAACATGTGCAAACATAGCACAAGAACAAGATTTTTGTTAAAACCATGCAAATTTTGTAAAAACAAACAAACCATTACGGATTTCTATAAGTTGGTGGAGGTGAAGGCGGCAGCTGGGTGTCTTGGTCAGGTGGCCTTTGTTGGGCCAATTGTCCTTCGCCCTGTGTGGCTGATGTGTGGGGCTGCTCAAAATAGTGGCCTTGCTCGGACTGGCCATATGGGTATTGAGTATGTGCCTCATGATGCTGAAAATAGGGCTGTGTCTCATCCCCTCCCCCAATATGGCCAGGTCATTCAAACCTAGGTTGGGACCAGCCTCCAGCACTGGGTCTGGACAAGTGGCCATATTGGGAAGGTTGGTGGTAGGAAGGCATATGGTACGGTGCTGGCCTTGGTGGGTTTTTGGTGGGAAGGGGTTGAGGTGTAGGCACACGTGGAGGAGGTGCTTCAAATCCTGGTTGACCATGTACCTGTTGAGTTCGTGGAAGGCGCATGAGGTTATGTGGTGACAGCTGCCTTGTCTCAATAAATTCAAACACCTCATAGGAGTCATTTGGGAAGGTGCATAAATCAATCAGGATTTGAATACACCCTCTCACACGTAGCCTCACCTCACGGGGAAGGGGACGGAGGTACCGGGCCAGGCTGCGAGCAAAGGCCTCCTCACCATCATCCTGGGCTGCCCTGGCCAAATAATTAAGGACCCCAGTGTCCACATTCCTCTTACTCTCTTGCAGCTCTCTCCTGCGGCTTCTGCGTGATGCCCCAGCAGGCTGTGAGGAGGACACCAGTGAGACCGTAGGGCTGCTGCTGTGTCCATGATCTTCCTGGCTTACAGGATCTGGTGCTGCTGTGGGTGGTGGTGCTGCATCTTGGCCAGTTGTTGCTGGATCTTGGGATGCTGAAGGATATGGTCCAGGAAGGATGGACCTAGAAGAGGCCAAAGATAGGCCTGCCACCTCTTCTTCTACACCAACCGGATCAATGACAACCTCAGAGTCTGACCCGGTCTCCCTCTCAGTGAGGTTGGACTGTGTTCTATTATATAATTCTGAAAATGAATACCCATAATTAAGAGTTTAGACAATTGCTATCATATGTGTATTGTGTTGTGAGGTTTTTACTTACGGTCTTAGATCCATACTGGGATCCAAAAAGGAGAGACGATCATAGTATATGTATTTTCTTTTTTTGCTTGGAGCTGCTGACCCACTGCTGCCTTTCTCTTCGATCCTGGTCCCTGATGCTGCGCCATCGTCTCATAACATCTTCCACTGCAATGACATAGAATCAAATATTCTATAAGGTCACTGTGCACATTGCTTACAAAAGTTGTCATTGATTGATCATATTTTAACGTGGATAATAAAATGGCTTTTTAAATGAAGTTAGTAAATCTAAAATGGATTAAAAAAAAAAAAAAAGGATACACAATAAAATGTAACCCCACGAGGACAGGGTCCACTCCCCTCTGTACCAGTCTGGCGTTACAAAAAATATTACCGTAAGCAACATCTCTATCTCTGTACGTAACCCCTTTCTCATGTTCACCATCATGTTTTTTTTCATAAAATGCAAAACCAAAAAATACCAGACTAACCCAAAAAATAATCTTCATGAAATCATGTAGGTAAAGGATTTTTCTATGTTAATTAATGTCTAAACATGAGTGTACTTACAAAGTTGTGTCTGCACCGCACGTGTTCGTTGTTCAAAATCTGGGAATAGGATCCCAAAGATGGCCCTCCAAGCTGCCTCTTTCCTAGCCCTGTCTGACTAGTTAGGATCCTGCTGGTCCCATATTTCAGGCCTTTCTTGGACCAGGATGAGGAGCATATCCACATTAATAATGGATGCCATGCGGCTTGGGACTCTGTGGAGGCGTGCGGCAGACTTCCAGGATCTCTGTCTGGCTTTTTCAGCTAATTAGCATGTCTGAGCTTCCTAATTGAGGGCTTGGCACATTTCCTGTCACCTGCCGTATTTTGCGCAAGTCACACTGCTGTTCCGTGTGCAAGTCGTTATTTTCACGCATCCATAGACTTTCATTGGTGATCTTTTTTTGCGCAATACGCTGACAAACGCAGCATGCTGCGATTTTCTACGGCCGTACAAGACAGTAAAATATGGATGCGTAAAATACGCCAGATAGGAGCTGGGCCATAGAGAATCATTGTACCGTATGCAATCCGTATTTTCTGCACCTCTCATACGTCCGTAAAACACGCTAGTGTGACCCCGGCCTAAATCTTCTCTAGTTCTCTATGTTTAACTATGCAAAATCTGGCATTGTTATTTTCTTTCTATCCTGCATGTTTTTAGACTGCCACAAGTTTTGTTTTTCACAAAGTTTGCTGCTTCAGTTTTAATAGTGGCAGTTTGCATAAACTCCAGATTGTTTTAAAGATGAACTGCAAACAATTGCAAAGTCATCCCTTGGCATGAAAATTAATTTAACCCCTTAATGACCGCTGATACGCCTTTTAACGGCGGCAGTTACGGGTACTTATTCCTCAGCGTCGCTTTTTAACGGTGCGGAGAAATAAGGGTATAGCACCCCGCAGTGTCGCAAAATCTCCGGGTTCTCAGCTACTGGGGTAACTGAGACCCCGGAGAACATGATTCGGGTTGGTTTTTACTGTCCCCAGTGTTGCAAGCGCCGTTATTCACGGCATAACGGTGACCGCAAAAAAAAGTCTGATTTCCCATTTATTTCTCTCTCCTCTGACATGATGTAACACATCAGAGGAGACAGAAATTGGGTCCCCCCAGCCCCCGGTTACTTCCACTATCTGCCGGTCCTGTTCCCCAGCCCTCGCCATCTTCTTCCAGAAAGATAATGGTGAGTGCATGCGCAGTGCGCCCGCCGAGATCTGCTGTCCGGCACCCGGCAACAATAGGAGATTATTCTTATTCATTTTGATCACTGTGATAGACGCTATCACCGTGATGAAAATAAAAAAAAATAGTAAATCAAGCCCCCCTTAGGTAAAAATAATAAAATATTTTTTTTATTTATTTCCATTTTTCCATCAGGGTTAGTATTGGAGGTAAGAGCTAAGGTTATGGTTGGGGCTAGGGTTAGGGTGGGAGTTATAGCTAGAGTTAGGGTTGGGATATGGTTAGATTGGGGCTATGGTTACGGTTGGGGCTGGGGTTAGAGTTAGGGTTAGAGATAGGGTTAGGGTTGGGCTAGTGTTAGGGTTGGGGCTAGTGTTAGAGCTAGGGTTGGGGTTGGGGCTAGGGTTAGAGTTGTGGTTAGAGCTAGGGTTAGGGTTGGGGCTAGTGTTAGAGCTAGGGTTGGGGTTGGGGCTAGGGTTAGAGTTGTGGTTAGAGCTAGAGTTAGGGCTAGTGTTAGAGCTAGGGTTGGGGTGGGGGCTAGGGTTAGAGTTGTGGTTAGAGCTAGGGTTAG
This sequence comes from Ranitomeya imitator, assembly GCF_032444005.1. Lineage (NCBI taxonomy): Eukaryota > Metazoa > Chordata > Amphibia > Anura > Dendrobatidae > Ranitomeya > Ranitomeya imitator. The sequence goes on from NC_091283.1 coordinate 561,156,743, forward strand.
GGTTGGGGCTAGTGTTAGAGCTAGGCTTAGGGTTGGGCTAGGGTTAGGTTTAGGGCTAGGGTTAGTAACATAGTAACATAGTAACATAGTAACATAGTAACATAGTTAGTAAGGCCGAAAAAAGACATTTGTCCACCCAGTTCAGCCTATATTCCATCATAATAAATCCCCAGATCTACGTCCTTCTACAGAACCTAATAATTGTATGATACAATATTGTTCTGCTCCAGGAAGACATCCAGGCCTCTCTTGAACCCCTCGACTGAGTTCGCCATCACCACCTCCTCAGGCAAGCAATTCCAGATTCTCACTGCCCTAACAGTAAAGAATCCTCTTCTATGTTGGTGGAAAAACCTTCTCTCCTCCAGACGCAAAGAATGCCCCCTTGTGCCCGTCACCTTCCTTGGTATAAACAGATCCTCAGCGAGATATTTGTATTGTCCCCTTATATACTTATACATGGTTATTAGATTGCCCCTCAGTCGTCTTTTTTCTAGACTAAATAATCCTAATTTCGCTAATCTATCTGGGTATTGTAGTTCTCCCATCCCCTTTATTAATTTTGTTGCCCTCCTTTGTACTCTCTCTAGTTCCATTATATCCTTCCTGAGCACCGGTGCCCAAAACTGGACACAGTACTCCATGTGCGGTCTAACTAGGGATTTGTACAGAGGCAGTATAATGCTCTCATCATGTGTATCCAGACCTCTTTTAATGCACCCCATGATCCTGTTTGCCTTGGCAGCTGCTGCCTGGCACTGGCTGCTCCAGGTAAGTTTATCATTAACTAGGATCCCCAAGTCCTTCTCCCTGTCAGATTTACCCAGTGGTTTCCCATTCAGTGTGTAATGGTGATATTGATTCCTTCTTCCCATGTGTATAACCTTACATTTATCATTGTTAAACCTCATCTGCCACCTTTCAGCCCAAGTTTCCAACTTATCCAGATCCATCTGTAGCAGAATACTATCTTCTCTTGTATTAACTGCTTTACATAGTTTTGTATCATCTGCAAATATCGATATTTTACTGTGTAAACCTTCTACCAGATCATTAATGAATATGTTGAAGAGAACAGGTCCCAATACTGACCCCTGCGGTACCCCACTGGTCACAGCGACCCAGTTAGAGACTATACCATTTATAACCACCCTCTGCTTTCTATCACTAAGCCAGTTACTAACCCATTTACACACATTTTCCCCCAGACCAAGCATTCTCATTTTGTGTACCAACCTCTTGTGCGGCACGGTATCAAACGCTTTGGAAAAATCGAGATATACCACGTCCAATGACTCACCGTGGTCCAGCCTATAGCTTACCTCTTCATAAAAACTGATTAGATTTGTTTGACAGGAGCGATTTCTCATAAACCCATGCTGATATGGAGTTAAACAGTTATTCTCATTGAGATAATCCAGAATAACATCCCTCAGAAACCCTTCCAATATTTTACCAACAATAGAGGTTAGACTTACTGGCCTATAATTTCCAGGTTCACTTTTAGAGCCCTTTTTGAATATTGGCACCACATTTGCTATGCGCCAATCCTGCGGAACAGACCCTGTCGCTATAGAGTCCCTAAAAATAAGAAATAATGGTTTATCTATTACATTACTTAGTTCTCTTAGTACTCGTGGGTGTATGCCATCCGGACCCGGAGATTTATCTATTTTGATCTTATTTAGCCGGTTTCGCACCTCTTCTTGGGTTAGATTGGTGACCCTTAATATAGGGTTTTCATTGTTTCTTGGGATTTCATCTAGCATTTCATTTTCCACCGTGAATACCGTGGAGAAGAAGGTGTTTAATATGTTAGCTTTTTCCTCGTCATCTACAACCATTCTTTCCTCACTATTTTTTAAGGGGCCTACATTTTCAGTTTTTATTCTTTTACTATTGATATAGTTGAAGAACAGTTTGGGATTAGTTTTACTCTCCTTAGCAATGTGCTTCTCTGTTTCCTTTTTGGCAGCTTTAATTAGTTTTTTAGATAAAGTATTTTTCTCCCTATAGTTTTTTAGAGCTTCAATGGTGCCATCCTGCTTTAGTAGTGCAAATGCTTTCTTTTTACTGTTAATTGCCTGTCTTACTTCTTTGTTTAGCCACATTGGGTTTTTCCTATTTCTAGTCCTTTTATTCCCACAAGGTATAAACCGCTTACAGTGCCTATTTAGGATGTTCTTAAACATTTCCCATTTATTATCTGTATTCTTATTTCTGAGGATATTGTCCCAGTCTACCAGATTAAGGGCATCTCTAAGCTGGTCAAACTTTGCCTTCCTAAAGTTCAGTGTTTTTGTGACTCCCTGACAAGTCCCCCTAGTGAAAGACAGGTGAAACTGTACAATATTGTGGTCGCTATTTCCTAGATGCCCGACCACCTGCAGATTTGTTATTCTGTCAGGTCTATTAGATAGTATTAGGTCTAAAAGTGCTGCTCCTCTGGTTGGATTCTGCACCAATTGTGAAAGATAATTTTTCTTGGTTATTAGCAGAAACCTGTTGCCTTTATGGGTTTCACAGGTTTCTGTTTCCCAGTTAATATCCGGGTAGTTAAAGTCCCCCATAACCAGGACCTCATTATGGGTTGCAGCTTCATCTATCTGCTTTAGAAATAGACTTTCCATGGTTTCTGTTATATTCGGGGGTTTGTAACAGACCCCAATGAGAATTTTGTTACCATTTTTCCCTCCATGAATTTCGACCCATATGGACTCAACATCCTCATTCCCTTCGCTAATATCCTCCCTTAAAGTGGACTTTAGACAAGACTTTACATAGAGACAAACCCCTCCTCCTCTCCGATTTTTACGATCCTTTCTAAACAGACTGTAACCCTGTAAGTTAACTGCCCAGTCATAGCTTTCATCTAACCATGTCTCAGTTATTCCCACTATGTCAAAGTTACCTGTAGATATTTCTGCTTCTAGTTCTTCCATCTTGTTTGTCAGGCTTCTGGCGTTTGCGAGCATGCAGTTTAGAGGATTTTGTTTTGTTCCAATCTCCTGAGTATGTTTTCCTGGATCTTCTTTGTTCAAGTCTAATGTTTTTCTTCCCGTCCCCTCTTCTTCTAGTTTAACGCCCTCCTGATGAGTGTAGCGAGTCTTCTGGCGAATGTGTGTTTCCCAGGTTTGTTGAGGTGTAGTCCGTCTCTGGCGAGGAGTCCATCGTACAAGTAATTCACACCGTGGTCCAGGAATCCGAATCCTTGTTGTCTGCACCATCGTCTTAGCCAGTTGTTTGCATCAAGGATCCTGTTCCATCTCCTGGTGCCATGCCCGTCTACTGGAAGGATAGAAGAAAAAACTACCTGTGCATCCAGTTCCTTTACTTTCTTCCCCAACTCTTCAAAGTCCTTGCAGATTGTCGGTAGGTCCTTCCTTGCCGTGTCATTGGTGCCAACATGAATCAGAAGAAATGGGTGGACGTCCTTGGAGCTGAAGAGCTTTGGTATCCTATCGGTCACATCCTTGATCATCGCACCTGGAAGGCAGCATACTTCTCTTGCAGTTACAGTGGGGCAAAAAAGTATTTAGTCAGTCAGCAATAGTGCAAGTTCCACCACTTAAAAAGATGAGAGGCGTCTGTAATTTACATCATAGGTAGACCTCAACTATGGGAGACAAACTGAGAAAAAAAAATCCAGAAAATCACATTGTCTGTTTTTTTAACATTTTATTTGCATATTATGGTGGAAAATAAGTATTTGGTCAGAAACAAACAATCAAGATTTCTGGCTCTCACAGACCTGTAACTTCTTCTTTAAGAGTCTCCTCTTTCCTCCACTCATTACCTGTAGTAATGGCACCTGTTTAAACTTGTTATCAGTATAAAAAGACACCTGTGCACACCCTCAAACAGTCTGACTCCAAACTCCACTATGGTGAAGACCAAAGAGCTGTCAAAGGACACCAGAAACAAAATTGTAGCCCTGCACCAGGCTGGGAAGACTGAATCTGCAATAGCCAACCAGCTTGGAGTGAAGAAATCAACAGTGGGAGCAATAATTAGAAAATGGAAGACATACAAGACCACTGATAATCTCCCTCGATCTGGGGCTCCACGCAAAATCCCACCCCGTGGGGTCAGAATGATCACAAGAACGGTGAGCAAAAATCCCAGAACCACGCGGGGGGACCTAGTGAATGAACTGCAGAGAGCTGGGACCAATGTAACAAGGCCTACCATAAGTAACACACTACGCCACCATGGACTCAGATCCTGCAGTGCCAGACGTGTCCCACTGCTTAAGCCAGTACATGTCCGGGCCCGTCTGAAGTTTGCTAGAGAGCATTTGGATGATCCAAAGGAGTTTTGGGAGAATGTCCTATGGTCTGATGAAACCAAACTGGAACTGTTTGGTAGAAACACAACTTGTCGTGTTTGGAGGAAAAAGAATACTGAGTTGCATCCATCAAACACCATACCTACTGTAAAGCATGGTGGTGGAAACATCATGCTTTGGGGCTGTTTCTCTGCAAAGGGGCCAAGACGACTGATCCGGGTACATGAAAGAATGAATGGGGCCATGTATCGTGAGATTTTGAGTGCAAACCTCCTTCCATCAGCAAGGGCATTGAAGATGAAACGTGGCTGGGTCTTTCAACATGACAAGGATCCAAAGCACACCGCCAGGGCAACGAAGGAGTGGCTTCATAAGAAGCATTTCAAGGTCCTGGAGTGGCCTAGCCAGTCTCCAGATCTCAACCCTATAGAAAACCTTTGGAGGGAGTTGAAAGTCCGTGTTGCCAAGCAAAAACCCAAAAACATCACTGCTCTAGAGGAGATCTGCATGGAGGAATGGGCCAACATACCAACAACCTTGTGAAGACTTACAGAAAACGTTTGACCTCTGTCATTGCCAACAAAGGATATATTACAAAGTATTGAGATTAAATTTTGTTTCTGACCAAATACTTATTTTCCACCATAATATGCAAATAAAATGTTAAAAAAAACAGACAATGTGATTTTCTGGATTTTTTTTTCTCAGTTTGTCTCCCATAGTTGAGGTCTACCTATGATGTAAATTACAGACGCCTCTCATCTTTTTAAGTGGTGGAACTTGCACTATTGCTGACTGACTAAATACTTTTTTGCCCCACTGTATGTCCGGTCTGCAGATGGCTGCTTCTGTGCCTCTCAGTAGTGAGTCTCCCACCACCACCACCACTCTTCGTTGCTTCTTGGCTGTACTTTTTGCTGTCACTTGTTGCTGTGTGCCCGTTTCTTTTTTGCTTGCTGGTATTGCTTCATCCTTAGGTGTGCCATCTTCATCCTCTACAAAGATTTGATATCGGTTCTTCAGTTGTGTGGTTGGTGATTTCTCCATGGTCTTCTTGCTTCTTTTGGTCACATGCTTCCACTCATTTGCTTTTGGAGGTTCTCTGACACTTTTTTCACCTTCTGTGACCAGTAGAGATGCTTCTGTTCTGTCTAGAAAGTCTTCATTCTCTGATGAGTTTCAAAGTTGCTATTCTTTCTTCCAGACCCCGCACCTTTTCTTCTAAAAGGGCCACTAGTCTAGACTTCTGACAGGTGAAATTTGATTCTTCTTCTGGTCGATCTGTGAACATGTAGCACATGCTGCAGCTCACCATGTAGGTTGTCACATCTGCCATGTTGCTCCTAGATCCTGCTGACTTGCTGTGTGTTTTCCTTCTTGTGTAATCTACTCAGCCAAGCTCTCTTGCAATAATGTCCTACAGGCAAAAATTCGTTTGGTGATGCTTTCCACGCAGCTGGTCCCGGCTGTACCCAACGATCTTCTAGCTTAGGGAGACTCTTCGCTTTTCCCAGAAGGCACCTGGAATATGCAAATTAGCCTCCACAAGCTTGAATCCCTGGTTTGGTGATGCTTTCCAAGCAGCTGGTCCCGGCTGTACCCAACGATCTTCTAGCTTAGTGAGACTCTTCGCTTTTCCCAGAAGGCACCTGGAATATGCAAATTAGCCTCCACAAGCTTGAATCCCTGGTTTGGTGATGCTTTCCAAGCAGCTGGTCCCGGCTGTACCCAACGATCTTCTAGCTTAGGGAGACTCTTCGCTTTTCCCAGAAGGCACCTGGAATATGCAAATTAGCCTCCACAAGCTTGAATCCCTGGTTTGGTGATGCTTTCCAAGCAGCTGGTCCCGGCTGTACCCAACGATCTTCTAGCTTAGGGAGACTCTTCGCTTTTCCCAGAAGGCACCTGGAATATGCAAATTAGCCTCCACAAGCTTGAATCCCTGGTTTGGTGATGCTTTCCAAGCAGCTGGTCCCGGCTGTACCCAACGATCTTCTAGCTTAGTGAGACTCTTCGCTTTTCCCAGAAGGCACCTGGAATATGCAAATGAGCCTCCACAAGCTTGAATCCCTGGTTTGGTGATGCTTTCCAAGCAGCTGGTCCCGGCTGTACCCAACGATCTTCTAGCTTAGGGAGACGCTTCGCTTTTCCCAGAAGGCACCTGGAATATGCAAATGAGCCTCCACGAGCTTGAATCCCTGGTTTGGTGATGCTTTCCAAGCAGCTGGTCCCGGCTGTACCCAACGATCTTCTAGCTTAGGGAGACTCTTCGCTTTTCCCAGAAGGCAACTGGAATATGCAAATGAGCCTCCACAAGCTTGAATCCCTGGTTTGGTGATGCTTTCCAAGCAGCTGGTCCCGGCTGTACCCAACGATCTTCTAGCTTAGGGAGACTCTTCGCTTTTCCCAGAAGGCACCTGGAATATGCAAATGAGCCTCCACAAGCTTGAATCCCTGGTTTGGTGATGCTTTCCAAGCAGCTGGTCCCGGCTGTACCCAACGATCTTCTAGCTTAGGGAGACTCTTCGCTTTTCCCAGAAGGCACCTGGAATATGCAAATGAGCCTCCACAAGCTTGAATCCCTGGTTTGGTGATGCTTTCCAAGCAGCTGGTCCCGGCTGTACCCAACGATCTTCTAGCTTAGGGAGACTCTTCGCTTTTCCCAGAAGGCACCTGGAATATGCAAATTAGCCTCCACAAGCTTGAATCCCTGGTTTGGTGATGCTTTCCAAGCAGCTGGTCCCGGCTGTACCCAACGATCTTCTAGCTTAGGGAGACGCTTCGCTTTTCCCAGAAGGCACCTGGAATATGCAAATTAGCCTCCACAAGCTTGAATCCCTGGTTTGGTGATGCTTTCCAAGCAGCTGGTCCCGGCTGTACCCAACGATCTTCTAGCTTAGGGAGACTTCGCTTTTCCCAGAAGGCACCTGGAATATGCAAATTAGCCTCCACAAGCTTGAATCCCTGGTTTGGTGATGCTTTCCAAGCAGCTGGTCCCGGCTGTACCCAACGATCTTCTAGCTTAGGGAGACTCTTCGCTTTTCCCAGAAGGCACCTGGAATATGCAAATTAGCCTCCACAAGCTTGAATCCCTGGTTTGGTGATGCTTTCCAAGCAGCTGGTCCCGGCTGTACCCAACGATCTTCTAGCTTAGGGAGACGCTTCGCTTTTCCCAGAAGGCACCTGGAATATGCAAATTAGCCTCCTCAAGCTTGAATCCCTGGTTTGGTGATGCTTTCCAAGCAGCTGGTCCCGGCTGTACCCAACGATCTTCTAGCTTAGGGAGACTCTTCGCTTTTCCCAGAAGGCACCTGGAATATGCAAATTAGCCTCCTCAAGCTTGAATCCCTGGTTTAGGGTTTTAGCTAGGGTTGGGGTTAGGGTTGCATTGGGATTAGGGTTGTGTTGGGGTTAGGCTTGTGGTGTTGAGGTTAGGGTGGTGTTGTGGTTAGGGTTGTGGCTAGGGTTGGGATTAGGGCAGTGTTAGGGTTGGAGTTAGAATTGTTTTTTTTTCACTGTTTAGGTACATCAGGGGGTTTCCAAACGTGACATGGCGCTCGCCATTGATTCCAGCCAATTTTGCTTTCAAAAAGTCAAACGTGCTCCCTCACTTCTGAGCCCTGTCATGAGCCCAAACAGTGGCTTTCCCCCACATACGGGGTATCGGCATACTCAGGAAAAATTGCACAACAAATTTTGTGGTCCATTTTCTCCTGATACACTTGTGAAAATAGAAAAGTTCGCTTCCAAATTAAATTTTTGGTGATAAAAGTAAAATGTTCATTTTTTCCTTCCACATTGCTTTAGTTCTCGTGAAGCACATGAAGGGTTAATAAACTTCTTGAATGTGGTTTTGAGCACCTTAATGGGTGCAGTTTTTAGAATGGTGTCACTTTTGGGTATTTTCTGTTATATTGACCCCCCAAACTCACTTCAAATGTGAGGTGGTCCCTAAAAAAATTATTTAGTAAATTTTGTTTGAAAAATGAGAAACCACCGGTCAACTTTAAACCTTTATAACGTCCAAACAAAAAGAAATTATATTTCCAAAATTATGCTGATGTAAAGTAGACATGTGAGAAATGTTACTTATTAACTATTTTGTGCGATATGACTCTCTGATTTAAGGACACAAACATTAAAAGTTTGAAAATTGCAAAATTTTCAAACTTTTTGCCAAATTTCCATTTTTTTAATAAATAAATGCAAGTTCTATTGAAGAAATGTTACCACTAACAGGAAGTACAATATGTCATGACAAAATATTCTCAGAATAAATGGGATCCCTTGAAGCATGGCAGAGCTACAACCTCATAAAGTAATAGTGGTCAGAATTGTAAAAATTGGCTTCGTCATTAAGTACAAAATTGGCTCTGCCACTAAGGGGTTAATCACAAAAAAAATTCCACTTGATTTCAGCCCTGACACAAATGATCTGCTTCAATCACTCCACTGATCTTCTCAGTAAAGGTACCTTCACACATAACGATATCGTTAACGATATCGTTGCTTTTTGTGACGTAGCAACGATATCGTTAAGGAAATCGTTATGTGTGACAGCGACCAACGATCAGGCCCCTGCTGGGAGATCGTTGGTCGCTGAGGAAAGTCCAGAACTTTATTTCGTCGCTGGACTCCCTGCAGACATCGCTGGATCGGCGTGTGTGACACTGATCCAGCGATGTCTTCACTGGTAACCAGGGTAAACATCGGGTTACTAAGCGCAGGGCTGTGCTTAGTAACCCGATGTTTACCCTGGTTACCAGCGTAAAAGTTAAAAAAACAAACACTACATACTTACCTACCGCTGTCTGTCCCCGGCGCTGTGCTTCTCTGCACTCCTGCACTGGCTGTGAGCGTCGGTCAGCTGGAAAGCAGAGCGGTGATGTCACCGCTCTGCTTTCCGGCCGCTGTGCTCACAGTCAGTGCTGCAGGAGGAGTGCAGAGAAGCACAGCGCCGGGGACAGACAGCGGTAGGTAAGTATGTAGTGTTTGTTTTTTTTACTTTTACGCTGGTAACCAGGGTAAACATCGGGTTACTAAGCGCAGCCCTGCGCTTAGTAACCCGATGTTTACCCTGGTTACCCGGGGACTTCGGGATCGTTGGTCGCTGGAGAGCTGTCTGTGTGACAGCTCTCCAGCGACCAAACAGCGACGTTGCAGCGATCGACATCGTTGTCGGTATCGCTGCAATGTCGCTGAGTGTGAAGATACCTTAATTCAAGAGAAAGTGTTAATGAGGACAAGGCAGCAGATGTCATGTTGTCATGCTGATTGGATTATAAGAGTAGACTAATTCATTTAAAAGTGAGCTGGTGCTTGAAATCTTTGTCTTCTGTTTACCATGGTTACTCAGGGCTGGACTGGGACTAAAATTCAGCCCTGGCATTTGAAGTTACACAGGCCCACTTGTCACATGGTGACTGTATAATATATTTGTACACTTGTAGGCAGGGCCGGTTTTAGGCAAAGTGGGGCCCTAGGCAAAGTTTAAAATGGGGCACCAAATGCTAACATATTGCACATCACACAAAAGCATTTCGGTAGTATTTACAAGCGCTGAGTTCAGGCCGCTAAATGAGTTTGATCGACAATACTGAAGTTGTTCAACGCTTGTTTCCCGGCCTCTTTCCACTGTCTGAGAAAGAATGATGGGACAGAACAGAGGCGTAGCTAGAGCTTTTGCCGCCCGGGGCTGTTCCCGAGTTTGGCGCCCCCCCCCCCCCCCCCCAGCTCAATACACACAAAGGTTACCAAAAATGGTTTTCCTGTTTTGCAGAACTTAAACTGGGCCTAATGGTGTCACCCCCACATGCCACACCTGTGACTTAATACCACCACACCATGACCAGGCCACATAGTGACCGAATAATACTACATACAAGGGACAAATACCACCGCACCATTTCCAGACCACATATTACCACCACATAGTGACTGAATACTACAATACTGATCAGTAATAAAAAAAAAAACCACAATACTATCACCATAAGTGCCAGTATTCACAGGAGATCTGTACTTAGTATGCAGTGTCTGTGTAGAGGTAATACAGAGATCACTGGTGACATTGTACACAGGACCTCTATATAGTATACAGTGTATAGTGTCAGTGTATAGGTAACACTGACTCACCAGTGACGTCTCTAGGTGAAGTCCTTCATCTTTCAGCCAGCACAGACCGCCATCATTTCTCCCAGCCAGGACTCGTTTCTGCAGGAAATAACACAGTTATCTCGAGCTCCGCTTGCAGAACACATTACTTAATTTTTCACAACTTCTACATTACATCACATGAAGAAAAAAAGGTGATATAGTGTCACTCTGCACAGTAACAGGATCGCCCCCTCATTTAAAACAGTATACTCAAAAAATAAAATAAATACATCACTGCAGTAATAATATCCCTTAATTAGCCCCTATGGTAATAATATTCCCCACCCTGGCCCCGTTTATCTCATTCCTGGCTCCAGCCATATGTTCTCGCATCCTGCCCTCATGAGTATCCATTCTACCCCATATGATCTCCACATCCTGCCCCACCAGCCTCCATCGTATCCGTCCTGCCCCATGATCCAATCCTGCCCCGTGTCTCCAATCATGCCCCGTATCTACATTCTGCCCATGCCTCAAGTCCTGCCCCCAGTGTGTCCAGCATATTACCCCCAGTGTGTCCAGCATATTACCCCCATGTTGTCCAGCAATTTGCCCCAGTGTGTCCAGCATATTACCCCCAGTGTGTCCAGCAATCTGCCCCAGTATGTCCAGCATATTACCCCCAGTGTGTCCAGCAATCTGCCCTCAGTGTGTCCAGCAATCTGCCCCAGTGTCCAGCCTTTCCCCAGTGTGTCCAGCAGTCTGCCCCAGTGTGTCCAGCAGTCTGCCCCAGTGTGTCCAGCATATTACCCCCAGTGTCCAGCATTGCCCCAGTGTGTCCAGTATATTACCCCCAGTGTGTCCAGCAATCTGCCCCAGTGTCCAGCATTGCCCCAGTGTGTCCAGAAGTCTGCCCCAGGGTCTCCAGCATTGCCTCAATGTGTCCAGAAATCTGCCCCAGGGTCTCCAGTATTGCCCCAGTGTGTCCAGCAATCTGCCCCAGGGTCTCCAGTATTGCCCCAGTGTGTCCAGCATTCTGCCCCATAGTCTCCTGTACTGCCCCAGTGTGTCCAGCATTCTGCCCCATGGTCTCCAGTATTGCCCCGGTGTGTCCAGCAATCTGCCCCATGGTCTCCAGTATTGCCCCAGTATGTCCAGAAGTCTGCCCCAGGGTCTCCAGCATTGCCTCAATGTGTCCTGAGATCTGCCCCATGGTCTCCAGTATTCAGAGTGTCCAGCATTCTGCCCCATAGTCTCCTGTACTGCCCCAGTGTGTCCAGCATTCTGCCCCATGGTCTCCAGTATTGCCCCAGTGTGTCCAGCATTCTGCCCCATGGTCTCCAGTATTGCCCCAGTGTGTCCAGCATTCTGCCCCATGGTCTCCAGTATTGCCCCAGTGTGTCCAGCATTCTGCCCCATGGTCTCCAGTATTGCCCCAGTGTGTCCAGCATTCTGCCCCATGGTCTCCAGTATTGCCCCAGTGTGTCCAGCAATCTGCCCCATGGTCTCCTGTATTGCCCCAGTGTGTCCAGCATTCTGCCCCATGGTCTCCAGTATTGCCCCAGTATGTCCAGAAGTCTGCCCCAGGGTCTCCAGCATTGCCTCAATGTGTCCTGAGATCTGCCCCATGGTCTCCAGTATTCAGAGTGTCCAGCAATCTGCCCCATAGTCTCCTGTACTGCCCCAGTGTGTCCAGCATTCTGCCCCATGGTCTCCAGTATTGCCCCAGTGTGTCCAGCATTCTGCCCCATGGTCTCCAGTATTGCCCCAGTGTGTCCAGCATTCTGCCCCATGGTCTCCAGTATTGCCCCAGTGTGTCCAGCATTCTGCCCCATGGTCTCCAGTATTGCCCCAGTGTGTCCAGCATTCTGCCCCATGGTCTCCAGTATTGCCCCAGTGTGTCCAGCAATCTGCCCCATGGTCTCCTGTATTGCCCCAGTGTGTCCAGCATTCTGCCCCATGGTCTCCAGTATTGCCCCAGTATGTCCAGAAGTCTGCCCCAGGGTCTCCAGCATTGCCTCAATGTGTCCTGAGATCTGCCCCATGGTCTCCAGTATTCAGAGTGTCCAGCATTCTGCCCCATAGTCTCCTGTACTGCCCCAGTGTGTCCAGCAATCTGCCCCATGGTCTCCTGTATTGCCCCAGTGTGTCCAGCATTCTGCCCCATAGTCTCCTGTACTGCCCCAGTGTGTCCAGCAATCTGCCCCATGGTCTCCTGTATTGCCCCAGTGTGTCCAGCAATCTGCCCCATGGTCTCCTGTATTGCCCCAGTGTGTCCAGCAATCTGCCCCATGGTCTCCAGTATTGCCCCAGTGTGTCCAGCAATCTGCCCCATAGTCTCCTGTATTGCCCCAGTGTGTCCAGCATTCTGCCCCATGGTCTCCAGCATTGCCCCAGCCCCAGACAGTCAGAAATAAAGAAAAAAAAAAAAAAGTAAAATCCTCACCTCTCCCGTTCCCAGCGCAGGTCCGGTGCAGTCAGCGTCTCTCCGGCTCTGCGACGCTCAGGACAGAGAGGCAGAGCGGCGCGCACAGTAGTGACGTCATCGCGCCCTCTGCTCTGAGACGTCGCAGAGTCAGAGGAGGCTGCAGCTGCCGGCGCCGCAGGAACCAGGAGAGGTGAGTATAGAGCGGGGGGCGGGGGCGGGGGCGGGGGCGGGACCCGGGGGTGGGGGGAGCTGGCCCTGGTCGTGGCGGCGGACGGCGCCGCCCGAAGATTTAAAGGGGCGTCTTTTTTTTTTTTTTTTATCTTCTTCTGCAGCGCCGGCCGCCCCCAGCATTGTGCCGCCCGGGGCGGACCGCCCCCCCCGCACCCCCCTTCCTACGCCACTGGGACAGAACGATCACTAACAGATCACTAACCGATCCCCATACAGTATCATGTTATGAGCAGCACATCTACAGTTTACAGCGGCAATGTGCTGCTGAGAACATTGATTTTTGTTCCGGCAAAAACAATCTGAATATGTGTAAGAGGGTGAACTGTAGTCCCACTGAGAGGGCACTAGGACCCTGTGGTTTTTGCCTATTGCAGAAGAGAACAGACCGTGCAAAACTCCCAGAGACAGTGTGTGCTGCTGGGTGGGGTCTGGTGTCTCGGGTGTAAAGTGAAACTAGGAAGTGAGAGCTGAGAGAGAAAAAGGCGGGAAGCAAAGGCAGAAGCTGCTGTGATATCTTAAAGAGAGACTGTGTGTGGATTTACTGCAAGTGTTTTTGGAGGAAAAGAAGCTTTTGAGAGACTTTTTGTTGCTAACGTTCCCCTGGAGAAGAACTAACCTTTTGTTTAACTCTGTGAGAGACTTGTGAGGCTAACGTTTCCTGGAGAGGAGTTAACCCTTTATTTAACAAAAGACTGAGACTTTACTAAGAACCCAGTACGTATTTGGAAGTCTGTGGATTCCCTGTGCATTGAGTGGAGAACCAAGTCTGGACAGACTGCTGATACAGAGACGGACGGATTGTCGTGGAAGCATTCCTAGGAGCTACAGAAGCAGAGACAACATCGTGAGACCACTAAGTCCCCGGCGTTTGGGCTCGGCATCGGCCGACAAGACAAGAGGAGTTTGCTGTAACTTATTGGCGCTGAAGATATGAAATGGCTGCAGCCTGTGCGGATTCCTGCCTGAGAGGAAATCCATCTCAGGATACGGTACCATAGTTATAGATACCCGGGTATCTCTGCTCAGAGTGTTAGATTGTTACTTTAGAGGTGTATCTTATATTAGAGTTGTGTAAGTTATACTCAATGTGCCATTCCAGGGGCTCCCTTAATAACACTACATTCAATTTACACTTGTTCCTGTTTTTAGTTGCCTGTTAGGTAAATTTCTTACTAGTCTGTTGTAGTACACAGTTCTCAGGAGACCTTTGAGTGGCACAGTGATTTCAGCTGCTGCTGAATTAGTGTATCTTTGGGGTGCATCTGCCTTAATATTCTCCATATTACCTTGATTAATTTGCCTTTGAGTAAATACCGTTGGAGATTTCTGCCTTGGTCTTGGTTTGTGACTCACTGGATCTTATTCGGACCTCTGATCATTACATATGCAGCATTTTACTTGTGTAGTAAAATACACCCCACAGTCCTCCATATAGTATAATACACTCCCTATAGTCCTCCATATATTAAAATACACTGCTCAGTCCTCCATATAGCATAATACACTCCTCATAGTGCTCCATATAGTATAATGCACCGCCACAGTCATCCATGTAGTACAATTCACTTCCCATAGTATAATGCACCCCATAGTTCTTCATATAGTGTTTATAATAAAGTATCAAATTTTATTTTTACAAGGAAATACTACACACAATTAAAAACAGTTAAAATTACTCCAACGAGTAAAAAACTCCATTGTTACAAAAAACCACCATTACGTGTGAAATACACTTATGTAGACAAATGTTCTGGCATTACAAAAATATCCTATTGCACCAATTTATGACTACTGATAATGCTGCATTGAGATAACATATACCAATAATATCTATATATTATATATATAGTATATATATATATACATACTATATACTATATATATATAGTATATATACTCACCTTGAGAAAGACACCTCTGTGTGTCGGAACGCGTGGGCTTCCACACTCCTTCATATACTGGCTGCACCGCTGCTTTAAGGGACCAGGGGGCGACCGTTAAGTGACTGTAGAGGACTGCCTAGGGATAAGTATATGCTTTTTTCTTTTCCCACTAAGTGGTCATGAGCCAACCTATTATGTACCCTGTATAGAGACTATTGACTCATAATTAGGGCTGTGCCTGTATGTACATCTCTGGAGATCCAATCCTAGGTATGGCTAGAGACTCTATTTATTATTTAGGTATGCACATTTGCCGTGTTTAAACACTAGAGGGTATAAGTGAACACATATAGCAGTATACGGGACCTAACTCCTCTTATCACATCTGGTACCATCAATCTAGAGGCCCCAGGATATATAGATATTATTGGTATATGTTATCTCAATGCAGCATTATCAGTAGTCACAAATTGGTGCAATAGGATATTTTTGTAATGCCAGAACATTTGTCTACATAAGTGTATTTCACACGTAATGGTGGTTTTTTGTAACAATGGAGTTTTTTACTCGTTGGAGTAATTTTAACTGTTTTTAATTGTGTGTAGTATTTCCTTGTAAAAATAAAATTTGATACTTTATTATAAACAATATTCTTGTGTGGAGTTCCAACTTTAATGGGCATGTGCTTTTTTTCTTTTTTTTCTTTTTTTCTTTCTTGTTTATTCTGAGATACATTTCTACATGCCCGGTAGTGAACCCACTTGATTCATAGGTGTTATTTTGGATGGTGCCCACTGAATTAGGTGTATTTTAGTTCTTCATATAGTATAACGTATTCCCCATAGTCCTCGATACAGTATAATGCAGCCCACATATAGTATAATGTAGCCACCACCCTACAGAATATAATGCGGCAACCACAGAGTATAATGCAGCCACCCCACAGTATAATGCAGCCACCCCACAGAGTATAATGCAGCCACCCCACAGAGTATAATGTAACCCCATAGAATATAATACAGCCCACCTCCCTATAATATAGTATATAACCCAACCTCCCACATAGAATATAATATACCCCCACAACAGTATATACCACAGCCACATAGTACATAACATGGCCTCCCCATAGAAGATAATATACTCCCCATAGTATATAGCACAGCCCGCATAGTAGATAACACAGCCCACACAGCAGTATACAGCACAGCCCACACAGTAGTATATCCAGCACAGCCCAAACAGTAGTATATCCAGCACAGCCCACACAGTAGTATATACAGCACAGCCCACACAGTAGTATATACTGCACAGCCCACACAGTAGTATATACAGCACAGCCCGCACAGTGGTATATCCAGCACAGCCCACACAGTGGTATATACAGCACAGCCCGCACAATGGTATATCCAGCACAGCCCGCACAGTGGTATATCCAGCACAGCCCGCACAGTGGTATATCCAGCACAGCCCGCACAGTGGTATATCTAGCACAGCCAGCACAGTGGTATACCCAGCACAGCCCGCACAGTGGTATATCCAGCACAGCCCACACAGTGGTATATACAGCACAGCCCGCACAGTGGTATATACAGCACAGCCCGCACAGTGGTATAGCCAGCACAGCCCGCACAGTGGTATAGCCAGCACAGCCCGCAGTGGTATATCCAGCACAGCCCGCACAGTGGTATATCCAGCACAGCCCGCACAGTGGTATATCCAGCACAGCCCGCACAGTGGTATATCCAGCACAGCCCGCCCAGTGGTATAGCCAGCACAGCCCACACAGTGGTATATCCAGCACAGCCCGCAGTGGTATATCCAGCACAGCCCACATCTCTCCTCCTCCCCCCGAGAATGTACCCACAGTCCAGCAAAAAAAAAAAAAAAAAACACTCTCCTCACCTTTCCTCGTGCCCCGCGTTGCTTCCTGCTCCTGTCTCAGCGGCTGCAGTCTGCCCGGGACACAGCAGGTGCGCGATGATATGACATCATCGCGCACCCGCAGTGTCAGAGGCAGAGTGGGGAATGATGGGAGAGGGTGTGTCTGTAGACGCTCTCTCCTCCATCATTGCATTCAACTGTACTGGCATCTATGACGCCGGTATAGTTGAATGCGACGGCAGGGGGGTGAGTCGGCGGCGGCGGGGGGAGGCGGATCGAGCGAGTGGCATTTGCCAGAAGTGCCCGATTGCCAGTCCAACCCTGTGGTTACCTGAGGTAATATGTGCAGTTTTGCATCAAAAGTGCTTGTAATGCAAATACATTGCTGCTTGTAAAATTGCCCCTAAATCAACCATTTATCAGATCATAAAAAAAATTTATATTTAATTCTTGTGAAGAAGGCTTCAGGTCACCCAAGAAAGTCCAGCAAGTGACAGGACCATCTTTTCCTAAAGAGGATTCAGCTGTAAAGTTGGATTAACACCAGTGCAGAGGTTGCTCAAGAATGACAGCAGGCAGGTGCAGTGCATCTGCATGTACAGTCAGACTGGCTTGGAGTCAGGAAGGGCAGCAAAGAAGCCACTTGTCTCCAAGAAAAGCATAAATAACATGGACTCAGGTAATTCAGACTATTAAAGAAATGATATATACAGGTCCTTCTCAAAAAATTAGCATATAGTGTTAAATTTCATTATTTACCATAATGTAATGATTACAATTAAACTTTCATATATTATAGATTCATTATCCACCAACTGAAATTTGTCAGGTCTTTTATTGTTTTAATACTGATGATTTTGGCATACAACTCCTGATAACCCAAAAAACCTGTCTCAATAAATTAGCATATCAAGAAAAGGTTCTCTAAACGACCTATTACCCTAATCTTCTGAATCAACTAATTAACTCTAAACACATGCAAAATATACCTGAGGCTTTTATAAACTCCCTGCCTGGTTCATTACTCAAAACCCCCATCATGGGTAAGACTAACGACCTGACAGATGTCAAGAAGGCCTTCATTGACACCCTCAAGCAAGAGGGTAAGACCCAGAAAGAAATTTCTCAACAAATAGGCTGTTCCCAGAGTGCTGTATCAAGGCACCTCAATGGTAAGTCTGTTGGAAGGAAACAATGTGGCAGAAAACGCTGTACAACGAGAAGAGGAGACCGGACCCTGAGGAAGATTGTGGAGAAGGACCGATTCCAGACCTTGGGGAACCTGAGGAAGCAGTGGACTGAGTCTGGTGTGGAAACATCCAGAGCCACCGTGCACAGGCGTCTGCAGGAAATGGGCTACAGGTGCCGCATTCCCCAGGTAAAGCCACTTTTGAACCATAAACAGCGGCAGAGGCGCCTGACCTGGGCTACAGAGAAGCAGCACTGGACTGTTGCTAAGTGGTCCCAAGTACTTTTTTCTGATGAAAGCAAATTTTGCATGTCATTCGGAAATCAAGGTGCCAGAGTCTGGAGGAAGACTGGGGAGAAGGAAATGCCAAAATGCCT
Organism: Ranitomeya imitator; assembly: GCF_032444005.1. Taxonomy (NCBI): domain Eukaryota; kingdom Metazoa; phylum Chordata; class Amphibia; order Anura; family Dendrobatidae; genus Ranitomeya; species Ranitomeya imitator. The sequence goes on from NC_091283.1 coordinate 561,175,119, forward strand.
GAAGTCCAGTGTCAAGTACCCACAGTCAGTGATGGTGTGGGGTGCCATGTCAGCTGCTGGTGTTGGTCCACTGTGTTTCATCAAGGGCAGGGTCAATGCAGCTAGCTATCAGGAGATTTTGGAGCACTTCATGCTTCCATCGGCTGAAATGCTTTATGGAGATGAAGATTTCATTTTTCAGCACGACCTGGCACCTGCTCACAGTGCCAAAACCACTGGTAAATGGTTTACTGACCATGGTATTACTGTGCTCAATTGGCCTGCCAACTCTCCTGACCTGAACCCCATAGAGAATCTGTGGGATATTGTGAAGAGAAAGTTGAGAGACGCAAGACCCAACACTCTGGATGAGCTTAAGGCCGCTATTGAAGCATCCTGGGCCTCCATAACATCTCAGCAGTGTCACAGGCTGATTGCCTCCATGCCACGCCGCATTGAAGCAGTCATTTCTGCCAAAGGATTCCCGACCAAGTATTGAGTGCATAACTGAACATTATTATTTGATGGTTTTTTTGTTTGTTATTAAAAAACACTTTTATTTGATTGGATGGGTGAAATATGCTAATTTATTGAGACAGGTTTTTTGGGTTATCAGGAGTTGTATGCCAAAATCATCAGTATTAAAACAATAAAAGACCTGACAAATTTCAGTTGGTGGATAATGAATCTATAATGTATGAAAGTTTAATTGTAATCATTACATTATGGTAAATAATGAAATTTAACACTATATGCTAATTTTTTGAGAAGGACCTGTACAATCCCGTCAACATGACAACAGTCTGGGAAGCAAAACCCTGAAAAATAATTTCTAGGGGCACCCAGACAAACTAAATCCGCTCCAAAGCTATCATATAATATCCGGAGGACAGGGAGCCAAACGTAGGATAAAATGTAAAATCTTTATTGATGGATACAAAATATTAAAATTTGAACAATCCATAACACTGCACGCCGCTTTCTCAAGGGGATAAGGAATAGTAAGGAATAGGACCTTAAAATACCCCCCCGACCCCGGTCACATGGGTGCGACTGGCCAATGAACGTGACGCAAGCGGCGCAAGCGCCCTGCAGTGGCGAGGCCCCAGCATGAAGATCTGGCGTCAACCAGAGTGCGCAGGCGCCGGAATAAAGTCCCAGAGCAGGCGCACAAGGCAAAAAGACGCCTGCCCCCATGCCAGAACCGGCCGCATACAGCGCGATGCGCACGGCCACTAAAGCCGTAGTATTATATGAATACAGCGAAAGGGATGGATACATGATAATCATATATATAGAAAGCAATTTACAAAACGCTGTCATGTGCATGTATATAGAGTCCGCTATGCGGTAGTCATCCACATCATGGTCCAGTTGCTTGTGATTAGATGATGCTCGAGGATTTTATGAGGAGTCTTAATGATAATTTGTGCAACATACGTCTTACCTATACCTTCAACGTAACCACTGTTGATTTCCTGGACATCCGTCTGGAGGTCGATTCTGACCAGCGCATCCAGACGGATGTCTTCAGGAGGCCCACGTCGGTTAACTCGCTGTTGCACGCTACCTCTGCACACTACCCAGCCACTGTCAGGGCCGTCCCGGTTGGGCAGTTCCTCAGGATGCGGCGAATTTGTTCCTCTGAGACAAGGTTTGAGCATCAGGTTAATGACCTTAGGCAAAGGTTCATGGCCCGCGGTTACAGCCACAGATCAATTAAAGCTGGCTATGATCGTGCTAGACAGACTCCTCGGAGCAATTTATTACATTCCAATAAACGACGTCATGCTGTGGGTGGGAGCGCACCTATCAGATTTATTTCTACTTATAATCATGAGTGGGAAAACATGCGCACCATCCTCACAAAGCACTGGTCTTTCCTCCAAACTGAGCCATCCCTAGCTGCCTTCCTGGGCGATCTCCCTCTCATGACTCCAAAAGATGCAAAAATCTCAGTGACATTCTGGTCAGGAGCCATTATGTTCCTGCCCCTATAAATGTCTTCGGTTCTGGTAGCCCTTGTCCTGGCTCCTATACATGTGGGCATTGTCTTGCCTGCACCAATGTCCTGTGCTGCTCAAATTTTCTGTCAAGTGATGGATCTAGAGAATTTCAAATAAGACAGCGTATAACCTGCGGCACTACCAATGTTATATACTATGCCACCTGCCCGTGCCCTAAGGTATACGTTGGTCTCATGACCAGCGAACTCCGTGTCCGCGTACGGGAGCACGTGCGGGACATTGGTGTGGCCAGGACAGTGCCCACCATAGATGACCTTAAGACGATTCCTCGTCATTTTCGGTTGTATCATAACTGTGATGCGAGAGGGATTGATGCGCTCCACTTGGGCATTAGGGGTGGCGACAATAAGAAACGCTTGGCTCAGATTGAGACTAAGTGGATCGTCTTGTTGGATACCGTGACCCCTAAAGGCCTAAATGAATCTTTGAGTTTTGCTCCTTATTTATAATACATCTTTATGATCATATACACTCCCTTGGGATTGCATTTGTTATCTCCTGTCTTTTCTCTTTGTTGGGTTTTCCACCATGTCAGTTAGGGTTGCTGTCATTTTCGCTGTGTTTTTAATTTGTTGTTATTTTTTTGCATTCCTTCTTCCCTTACTACCAGTATACGGATATATGGACCCTATCTTTACCGGCCCGACCATATATGGATCCATCTAATCACAAGCAACTGGACCATGATGTGGATGACTACCGCATAGCGGACTCTATGTACATGCACATGACAGCGTTTTGTAAATTGCTTTCTATATATATGATTATCATGTATCCATCCCTTTCGCTGTATTCATATAATACTACATGTGTCTGGGTTTGCTATTTGCGGTGGGACTCCTGCTTTAGTGGCCGTGCGCATCGCGCTGTATGCGGCCGGTTCTGGCATGGGGGCGGGTGTCTTTTTGCCTTGTGCGCCTGCTCCGGGACTTTATTCCGGTGCCTGCGCACTCTGGTTGACGCCAGATCTTCATGCTGGGGCCTCGCCGTTGCAGGGCGCATGCGCCGCTTGCGTCACGTTCATTGGCTGGTCGCACCCATGTGACCGGGGTCGGGGGGGTATTTTAAGGTCCTATTCCTTACTATTCCTTATCCCCTTGAGAAAGCGGCGTGCAGCGCCGTGAAACGCGCGTCGGGGGTCGCTCTCTGGCTGCACCCTTCCCTCTTCATCCCCCTTGCGGTAAGCTACCTGGTCACCTTCATCTTTTTGTCCCATTTGTTTGTTGGGCACACTGTTTTACCCCTAGATATTCGGGACAGACTATGTACGATATTTAGTGCGTCCTCATTTACATGGGCGTTACCCTTTGGTGTTCCTGGCAGGCCTGCATTATATGTTGCCTTCTTTCTTTGCTGGCTTTATACGATATATGAGGGATTGTTGGGGGGAGGGGATTTTCCCCTTTACATGTTTACTGGTTACGTTCTTACTTTGACGTGTTATGGATTGTTCAAATTTTAATATTTTGTATCCATCAATAAAGATTTTACATTTTATCCTACGTTTGGCTCCCTGTCCTCCGGATATTATATTAAAGAAATGACTAGTCTCTCTGTGCCCTACTCTCCTAAAGGTACCTTCACACTGAGCAACTTTACAACGAGAACGACAACGATCCGTGACGTTGCAGCGTCCTGGATAGCGATCTCGTTGTGTTTGACACGCAGCAGCGATCTGGATCCCGCTGTGATATTGCTGGTCGGAGCTGAAAGTCCAGAACTTTACTTGGTCGTCAGGTCGGCGTGATTCGTCATGTTTGACAGCAAAAGCAACGATGCCTTCAATGGTTTTTCACGGAGCGAACAACCAGCGAAAACGATAAGTACGTCACTGGATCGCTCCTGCATCGTTCTGGAGTTGCTGTGTTTGACATCTCTACAGCGACCTAACAGCGACGCTCCAGCGATCTAGTTTTAGGTCGGATCGTTGTCTATATCGCTGGAGCGTCACTAAATGTGACGGTACCTTAAATCTCATTTGCTCTTAATGATCCCAACTAGTTTCACCAGATACAAAAGGTCTTTAATAATACAGGCTGCTAAGAATATCATTCCTCGTCACTGGAAAAGTACTTCTCCACCTACTCTGGAGGAGTGGTTCTGTGAAATAGCCCTTCTAAACAGGATGGAACATTTGATTGCCCAATCCCCCACTGACTGTGATATAAGGAGGAGAATGCAGAGCATCGATTAAAATTTAGTAACAAATTAAATTTGTATTAATCCATATGAAAGTTAAAAATATTGTATCACAAAATAGCACAATAACAGGATGACGCTAGTCAAAATGCAAAGGGATATCCCCTTGAGAAAGCTGCACTGTGCTGCCACGAAATGCGTGTCGGAGTCCATCATCCGGCGGTCCTCTCATCACGCTCCTCTACCGGTAAGCCCTGCTCACTTACAGCAGACTTCTTGCACTTGCTATGATATTTAGTGACATTTATTTTTTTTAGGAAGTCTGTGGCTATGGTACTTTGTTGTGCGAGCTCACCTGGTATAGACCATCAATCATTTTGACATACACTGGACCATGGGGGGCCCTCTTTGGGGTGTTTTGGGTAGTTTTTCTGCATTTTGACTGGCGTCGTCTTGTTATTGTGTTATATTGTGATACAATATTTTTAACTTTTATATGGATTAATAAAAATTAAATTTGTTACTAAATTTTCATCGATGCTCTGCATTCTCCTCCTTCTCCTTATTCACATGATTTCTTTGGAGCGGACTGAGTTAGTCTGGGGGTGGGCGTTATTACCCGCCACATTCTCGACTTTCTAATATGAATTTAGGACTTTTGTTATCATGACTGTGATAGATACTGTGAGACTTGGAGAGACTGAATTGAATTCCAAGAATCCGATGCTTAGGTAATACCCCAGGTAACCGGTTGTTACAGTGATGTTGCCTTCCCTTCGGGGAGGGTAATATCATGCTTGGAGGCAGTGGAGTTCTCTTTACCAGGTAAGGCACCCACACACAACACATTCCAAATCCAGGCCAGAAGCGGGAGCTCAGGACCTGGATTCAGGGGAGCTTGCCTTAGCGATAGGCTTCCTGGTCTGGAGGAGGAGTGAGGAGTTGGTCCAGCAGATGTCTAGGAGGAGAGACGCAGAGCAGACAGCAGAGCTGGCAGCCATGATTGAGCTGCAGCTCAAGGAAGGACAGAGAACCCGAGGGGTTGAATGTGGTGGAGCTACAGAGGAAAGGAGCAGAGGAGAGATAAAGGGCTCTGAGGGGAACTGCGACCGGGCACCCTCAGAACCAGAGCACAGCAAAAATGAGGCTCAACACTGTAAATATTGAGACTCTGCATAAACTTGATGTAATCTAATATATAAAGCTGAATGTGTGTGTGTATGAATGTGCGTGTGTGTGTGTGTGCGTGCGTGCGTATGTCACACAGGTATATACTATATACAGGAGCAGATGACACACAGGTATATACTATATACAGGAGGAGATGACTTACAGGTATATACTATATACAGGAGGAGATGACACACGTATATATTATATACAGGAGGAGATGACATACAGGTATATACTATATAAAAGAGGAGATGACACATAGGTATATAGAGGAGGAGATGACATACAGCAGGTATATACTATATACAGGGGAGATGACATACAGGTATATACTATATACAAGAGATGACATACAGGTATATACTATATATAGGAGGAGATGACATACAGGTATATAGTATATACAGAAGAGATGACATACAGGTATATACTATATACAGGAGGAGATGACACATAGGTATATACAATATACAGGAGGAGATGACATACAGCAGGTATATACTATTTACAGGGGAGATAACATACAGGTATATACTAAATACAGGAAATGACATACAGGTGTATACTATATATAAGGGAGATGACAAACATGTATATACTGAGGGGAAAATGAGAGGTGTGAGGTGAAAATGAGGGGTGTGAGGTGAAAATGAAAAGGTGTGAGTGCAAAATGAGAGGAGTGAGGGAAAATAGTAGAATGATCGGAAAATGATAGATGTGAGGTCGAAATGACAAGTGTTAGGGAGAAAATGAGAGATGTGAGGGGAAAAATGAGAGGCGTGATGGGAAAATAAGAGAAGTGAGGTGCTATAACTACCGTAACCACAGATATTTACTATGCCCAGGCAACGCCGGGCTCTTCAGCTAGTTGTTAATAAAAGCTTAAAAACATATGTAATTCTTATAATTGAACATCAGTAACCGTAGAAAGATCTGACTAAAAGATCTAAAAAAAAACTGAAGCAGTGAAAAAAAAAATTTTGTCTCAAAACTTTTGGCCATGACTGTACACTAATTAATAGTAAGAATACACTGATGATGTTCCCTCATGTATCTTTAATAATTATTGGTCAGAAAGATAGACCTGAGAGCCACAAACAGTAATTTTCATCTTTGAAATCCTTGCACTTTTCAGAAAAACATGCCACCATGTATATGCCCTACATGCTGGATGTTCTCTTCCTTCCCTCCTTAGTTCCTAAGACTTTACATTTATTTGTCTAACTTCCAGATGCCCAAGGGAACAGAAGTGCATGTGTGTCAATGTCACAAATCATTTCCAAGTCGTTTATTTCAGTCTTTTCAACAGTAATGGTCAGCCTCCTACTGCCTGCTGGGACATGTAACCATCTCTTAGGCTACTTTCACACTTGCGTTTTTCAGCTTCCGTCACAATCCGTAGTTTTTTGAGAATGCAGGATCCTGCATTTTCTCATAGACTTGTATTAGTGACGGATTGTGACGTATGACCATCCGTTGCGTCCGTCATGCACTGGATGCGTCGTGTTTTGGCGGACCGTCGGCGCGAAAAATGTTCAAGGGAACGTTTTTTCGTACGTTGGGTCCGCAATTTCCTATCGCGCATGCGCAATGTTTTCCATGTTTTCCATGTATAAATACTTATCCGTGATATACCAATTCTTAGGTATCTGTAACTAAATGTGATTATTTTTTCTCTGATTTTGCTTGTTAGGTATTCTAATCATAATATGCCATTCATGTAAGAAGCAGAACATAGCTGACAAGCCAGCAAAATAAAAATCCTACCAGAGATGGCTGGTTGGCATTATACTCATAATTGCCAACAGTCCTAATCTACGACCCACAAAAAGGGTTTGGCCAATGTGGCATTCTTGGTGAAGATCCTGTGCCGTCCCAGGGGCAAGGACTGAGGCCATGTGCACACGTTGAGTATTTAGTGAGTTTTTTTACCTCAGTTTCAGGAAAATCAAGCTGGTCAAATGTAAATGTATTTAATGAGATAATGAACACAGAGAGGTATGTGTCTCACTGACATATATATATACTAGCTATTGAACCCGTTCTACGCCCGGGTGGCTAGCATCTATATTGGTATATGGTCTCCATCCTGGTATGTGCTGCTCCATCCTGCGTCCCCATCCTGTCATGTGCTGCTCCATCCTGCTTCCCCATCCTGACATGTGCTGCACCCATCCTGCACCCCCATTCTGACATGTGCTGCTCCCATCCTGCACCCCCATTCTGACATGTGTTGCACCCATCTTGCGCCCCCATTCTGTCATGTGTTGCACCCATCCTGCGCCCCCATTCTGTCATGTAAACTAACCAAGGGAAGGGGGCACCACAATTTGAAGAGGGATCCAACCAGGTCTACCAATATGATATCAATGTATAAAAAGAGAAAAAAGCAGTAGACCATAGAAGGGGATCACCTCAGACACGGATCAAGTATAAAGACAAATGAATTTTATTGATACATAGAGACCATATACATATGGACACAAGAAAACATCAAGAAACAACTATTAAAAACATTTAAAAATGGTCATACACAAGACCTACAAAGATAACACTTAGACCCATAATAAGGTCAAGAAACCCCCTAAGTGCCAACTCCCCAGTACATATAATAAACCATGCTATGTGTATACCATCTTATCTGCGATATATGCCTGCACTTTATCGGTGATTTATCACAAGATATTTTGACCTTTTGGACCCATTAGTACTGTTTTGCTATGGTGTGAATTTTCAGGCATGAGTTTCTATATCTATTCTGTCTAAAGCGTACGACACTGTTCACACAGACATCACCTTTATATATGTTTAGACTGCTCAATCAGGTGTAGGTCTCATGCATGGTTTATTATATGTACTGGGGAGTTGGCACTTAGGGGGTTTCTTGACCTTATTATGGGTCTAAGTGTTATCTTTGTAGGTCTTGTGTATGACCATTTTTAAATGTTTTTAATAGTTGTTTCTTGATGTTTTCTTGTGTCCATATGTATATGGTCTCTATGTATCAATAAAATTCATTTGTCTTTATACTTGATCCGTGTCTGAGGTGATCCCCTTCTATGGTCTACTGCTTTTTTCTCTTTTTATACACCCATTCTGTCATGTGCTGCTTCCATCCTGCGCCCCCATTGTGACATGTGCTGCTCCCATCCTGCGCCCCCATTCTGGTTCTGCACCCATCCTGCGCCTCCATTCTGACATGTTCTGCACCCATCTTGCGCCCCCATTCTGTCATGTGCTGCTCCCATCCTGCGCCCCCATTGTGACATGTGCTGCACCCATCCTGCGCCTCCATTCTGACATGTTCTGCACCCATCCTGCGCCTCCATTCTGTCATTTGCTACTCCCATCCTGTCATGTGCTGCTCCCATCCTGTGCCCCTGTTCTGTCATGTGCTGCTCCCATCCTGTGCCCCCGTTCTTTCATGTGCTGCTCCCATCCTGCGCCCCTGTTCTCTCATGTGCTGCTCCCATCCTGCGCCCGTTCTGTCATGTGCTGCTGCCATCCTGCGCCCCCGTTCTGTCATGTGCTGCTCCCATCCTGCGCCCCCGTTCTGTCATGTGCTGCTCCCATCCTGCGCCCGTTCTGTCATGTGCTGCTGCCATCCTGCGCCCCCGTTCTGTCATGTGCTGCTCCCATCCTGCGCCCGTTTTGTCATGTGCTGCTGCCATCGTGCGCCCGTTCTGTCATGTGCTGTTCCCATCCTGCGCCCCCGTTCTGTCATGTGCTGCTCCCATCCTGTGCCCCCGTTCTTTCATGTGCTGCTCCCATCCTGCGCCCCTGTTCTGTCATGTGCTGCTCCCATCCTGCGCCCGTTCTGTCATGTGCTGCTGCCATCCTGCGCCCCCGTTCTGTCATGTGCTGCTGCCATCCTGCGCCCCCGTTCTGTCATGTGCTGCTCCCATCCTGCGCCACCATTGTATTATATGCCCCCCATAAGATGCTCCATTATACAGTATATGCCCCTTATGCTGCTGCCATATAAAATAAAAATACCATACTCACCTATCGTCGCTGGGCGCCGAGTGCTGGGGGCCTGAGCAGGCGGGGACACCGACGCGCTGTGGGGGTCAGGTGCCGGAGTCACCGCTAGCTCAGGCCCCCAGCACTTGCTATACTCACCTGTCTGTCCCGTTCCGGCGTGCATTAAGCGCGTCATCGCGCCCTCTGAACTGGGAACGTCACAGCAGAGGACCTGGGAGACGGAGCCGCACGCAGCGCTGGAACGGGGACAGGTGAATATACTTACCCTCCTGGCGGTCCCTGACTCTCCGGTGGAGATCGCGGTGTGCGTTCAGTGTTTACGCATACCGTGATCTCCCGGGAGCGTCACTCTGTGAGGCCCAGACTGCGCTTGCGCTTGCGCAGTCTATAAAGGCTTCGGACAGAGTGACGCTCCCAGCGTTATATTATAGATGTTTTCACGAATATTTGAGCCCATGGATCCATTATATGTCCAGTTTGCAAGCCGGCGAGAAAATCTCACCATGCGAATGTCATATGGATGTCACACGAATGCTTACATGCGAGAAAATCGCATCCTCGCACTGCACACGGATGACATACGGATCACTGTTCAGGGAACATTTCTGTGATTCTCGTCCGTGTAAAACAGAACGATTTGTTATACGTTGTGTGTGACTCCAGCCTAAAGGAGATCCCCCAACATTAAACATAATGGTATTTTACTTACTGATCAGAAGGGGTCTGATTGTCAGGACCTTGAAAAAGAACAGGGGCAGCAGCATTTTTTTCCCCTCTACAGCAGCACTGCCATCTATCTGCAGTGTTGGGCAGTGCAACACAGCCGTATGTATGTGAACGAAGCAGCTCCCTGTACAGCAGTGCCACTTTGACAGTAAAAATGATGAAGGAGAATTGACCCCATAACAGAGCGTATTTATACGATTGTATAATAATTGGGAATATCCCTTTTAAAAAAAAGTAATATCTGCAGATTATTTTACCTTTTCTTTCCCTGTGTTTGGATTTTTTTTTCAACTTTTGCAAGGTTGCTTTCACCACTCTCTCTCATCGGGAAACCATGTACAGTCTGAGCTATGTCAATGCTGCAGTTTTCTACTTGGAACCAGAGGTGACTCCACGTCCCCAATAAGCTGCAACCTTAGAAAGAAGATAGACTTTTCAATGACTGTCCAATAATACGGAAAATCTGATGGTTCAGAACCTGTACGGTCCTTTTTAGGCTGCATTCATTTATATCTTCAGTTTTAAAGCTGAAGTCTTAAACAGGTAAAGTTTTACTTTTATTCTACTTCCATGGGGCGGGCGCATACGCAGATGGAGACCTCGGCACCAAGATCCCGGCAGCCATTTTCCCGGAGCCCACCGCATAGGAAACCATGTAACTGCAGGGGCTCAGGGCTTTCACAAAATGTCGCAGAGCCCCCGCAGCACCGAACACCCGCAAGCGTCGCGCCACACATCCGAACACCCCCTCATCCCAGCCTGCGGCCTGCAGCAACCCTCCAGTCTTGCCTCCTCCAGCAGCGACCTTGGGATCCTGCTCCACCGCGGCGGGTAATATCTGCATTATAAGACGCACCCCATTTCCCCCGAAAATTTTGGGAAAAAAAGTGGATCTTTTAATCCGAAAAATACGGTATATAAAAATTGATATTTAGCCTTATTGCTTTGTAGCATGACCTGAATTTTAGACTCAAACTTTATATATGTAACTACATTCTTCAGCATAAAAATTATAAACACCAAGATGGAAAAGTTGTGGAATTATGGAAATCACTGGATCAATAGGCATGATAATAATATTCAAATTATCAAAATGTAGAAACAAAATTTTTAAAACAAATCAACTTATTTAATGTTGAGTATGAGCGCCGTGTGCAGAAATACTTATACAACTTCTATCAATGAGGTTATTATTGGTTGTCTGAGGAATATTCTGCCACACTAAATGCAGTTGTGCACATAATCAAGATCCTCTTCTGGCAGCTCCATTTGCAATTGTTGTCCAATTGCATAGGAGATGTTCTTGATCACAGACAAGTCTGGAGACACTTAATGCTATAGAAGCACATTTATTCCATGCGGGTTGATCACAGCAGCAAAAATTTAGTTTCCATTTTTAATCATCTGTGTATCAATAACATGTCTATCAATCCTCGAATTTCCATAATTCCAAGACTTTTCCGTCTTGATGGTGCAATTTCACAGTTGAGGACTGTGCATATACAATACATGATATATATTATATGCATAAATATTGTATGGTTTGGTGGTGCAATTTATGTTGCAAACTAATAGCTAAATACACATCAGAGACATGAGGTTTATTTGAAATCAAGATGAAAAATCTTTATTCAAGAGCTCAATCAGTTCCTCTATCTGCGAAAAGGTCCCGCTGACCTAAAACGCCTGTCTCTTCGATGTCTTGTCTCTTAGATATTCCAGATTCAACCTCTTTTGAGCCTGTTCTTCCTCTATTCTTCTCATATATGCATCAATTTGCAAGATTGCTCTTAATGGAACAAAATTGAAATCAGGCATTTCTTTGTGGCGAAATTAAGTATAGACAGACTGTAAAATTCTGTTTTAAGAGCCATCTCTTACTGCACCACATTAGCAAGGGAAAAGGAAAACTGTTCATGCAACCATGTTTATCCCTTCATAGATGTAGATACAGGAAAGATATATATATTGGTACCGTGTTAGCCAGTATATAGAAAAATATTTAGAATTGAAAGTCCTCAGTGGTTGATACCTTTCAATAGCTAACTGAAAAGATGGTAGCAAATTGCAAGCTTTCGAGAATACTCAGGCCTCTTCATCAGGTATAGACTTAAAGAAATTCTGGAGAAGCACATATTTATGCACAAAACATCACAGAAAGAAAAAAAAAACATGGATAAGACAGGTGACATGAAGCAGAATTACCATGGGTGATACTGATAAACAGTTATGTCCATAAGGCTACTTTCACACTAGCGTTAACTGCAATCCGGCACAATGCGTCGTTTTGCAGAAAAAACACATCCTGCAAAAGTGTTTGCAGGATGCTTTTTTTCTCCATTGACTAACATTACGCAACGCATTGCGACGGATTGCCACACGTCGCAACCGTCGCACGACGGTTGCGCCGTGTTTCGGCCGACCGTCGGCCGCAAAAAACGTTCCATGTAACATTTTTTGCAGCCGACGGACCGTCTTTTCCGACCGCGCATGCGCGGCCGGAACTCCTCCCCCACCTCCCCGCACCTCACAATGGGGCAGCGGATGCGCTGAAAAGCAGCATCCGCTGCACCCGTTGTGCGGCGGAGGCAACGCTAGCATCGGGAACCTCGGCCCGACGCACTGCGACGGGCCAAGCCCGACGCTAGTGTGAAAGAAGCCTAAGGAAAGTTTACAAAGTGTAAGGGTGGTGTCTCCATCTGCCCCTGCCTTCTTGGTGCCTGTGGATTTCTTTTCCTTGTACTGGAGAGCATTATGATGTTCCCTCTTCATCTTCATCAGAGGAGTAGTTGCGATACTGTTTGCTGGGGTCATGCACGGGTTGATATTTGGATTTAGAATTTGCTTTTTTTTGTGTGGGAATGTTCCCTCCCTTGACTGTAGCTGTGGTGGATTATAGTTTCATGTTGGTTTGAATGTTGGCAGTTCTGACCGGTGCTGAAGTTGTACATTATCAGCAGATGGTGATGTCTGTCCTCCCCCCTCTGCACCCCGGACTGAGCTGTCTGTTGCCTGATGTGTCTGTGGGCTGCCTGCAGTACTGTGGGCAGGGAGGTCACACTCCTCTCCCGATATCATAACTGGCAATGGCTGTTTTGTACTTGGGACATAGAAAGTGCCTTGTGGTGTCAGCACTGGATATAGAGACACAGCCATAACATAGGAGAAGTAGGAGGAGGAGAGAGGTGAGAAGAAGAAAGAGAGAGAGGAGGAGGAGGAAAGAGATGTGGAGAAGAAGGAGAGAGGTGTGGCAGAGAAGGAGGAATAGGAGGAGAGAGGTGTGGCAGAGAAGAAGGAGGAGAGAGGTGTGGCAGAGAAGGAGGAGGAGATAGATGTGGCAGAGAAGGAGGAGGAGGAGAGAGAAATGAAGAAGGAGGAGAGGGGAGTGACAGAAGAGGGGGAGGAGGAGAAAATTCCTCCCCTATTGTGCAGCCTGAGAGGGCATGGATGGAACAATGATGCCTTCTCCCTGTATGGAGGGATGGGGAGTGCCACACTCTGTGCAATTTTCCCTATACCATGGATTCTGTTGGGAGCAGACTGCACATGTCCAATATCTCCCGTCCCCATATGGGGGAGGCGCTGATGGCTTAACACCTTTCCCCATCTTATACACATAAAAATCATTTCCTGGTTTGTTCACATATCTTTCTGTACCTCCTAAATGATGTTGGTATGCTGCTACTTTATACCATGTATTAGCATCATTCAGCAATTTAACATCAACCAACTTTCCTTTTTTCCTTTTCAATAAGTCATACCATTCCGCAGCCTGAAGTCTGCTTTTCTTATGAATCTCAGATACTTTCATGAGCTGTCTAAAATTTTTCACATACTTTACACCTTCTTTTTCAGCTACTATCTGGGGGGCAGTTTTCTCATCAGTAAGTAAAAGACCCTCCTGTTTGCCCACTTTAATCCCCATTCCAAAAACTTGATACAATTTCTTACACTTTGTGCTCCACTGAGACACTCACTTCCCCTTTTGCCTGCTGGTGTATCTAAAGTCACTGAAGTTACATATCTAAAAACAGGTATCACACAGCACAGTCACAGATTCCGCTCAGTTTCAGTGCCTCAAAGTTTCTACGCTACAGCTAGAAGTTATCTCAGAATACAAAATGGGAAGTAGAGCCAGGGTCGGACTGGGCCACTGGAGAACTGGAGGATTCATGCTAGCACACAGGGCCAGCAGCTGCCTAGGGCCCCCACTGCTCCAGGGGCCCCCAACCAGTGGAGTGTCACTAAAACCGGCACACCACACAGCTGTTATGGGGGCCCCCGGTGCTAGCAGAGCAGCAGTGGGAGACAGGAAGCCTAAGCCTGTTCAAGCTGCTAAAGTGAAATGAATATTCACGCTTCCCCATGCCTCCATGGGCGTGGAGAGGAGTGACTTCATTTTACTTTAATAGTGGGCAGTGTTTGCCGCAAGCTGCAGCTAACACTGCCCGCTATCAGGGCCCGTAGACCAGGGCCCCCGCTTCCCCAGGGGCCTCCAGCCCAAGCAGCCACTATGGGGCCGTGAGCCAGGGGGACCCGGTGTCAACAACGCCCCCCCAGTGCACGCCACATTCTAATGGAAGAGGGAGCGTCAGATGACACTCCCTCTCCCATCATCCCCCTCTGCCTCTGACACACAGCAGGTGCGCAATGACGTCACTTAATCGTGTACCTGCTGTGTGCTAGGCCAACTGCAGAGCATGATACCCTATGGGGAGGGAGCTGCATGATACCCTCTGGGGAGGGAGCTGCATGATACCCTGTGGAGGGGGCGGCATGAGATCATGTGGAGGGGGCAGCATGATACCCTGTGGTGGGGGGCAGCATAATACCCTGTGGGGGGCAGCATAATACCCTATTGGAGGGCAGCATCATACCCTATTGGTGGGGGCAGCATCATACCCTATGGGGAGGGAGCTGCATCATACCCTATGGGGAGGGAGCTGCATTATACCCTATGGAAGAGCTGCATCATACCCTATGGGGAGGGAGCTGCATCATACCTTATGGGGAGGGAGCTGCATCATACCCTATGGGGAGGGAGCTGCATCAAACCCTATGGGGAGGGAGCTGCATCATACCCTATGGGGGAGAGCTGCATCATACCCTATGGGGAGGAAGCTGCATCATACCTTATGGGGGAGCTGCATGATACCCTATGAGGGGAGCTGCATGATACCCTATGGGGAGGGAGCTGCATGATACCCTGTGGAGGGGGCAGCATGATACCCTATTGGAGGGGGGCAGCATGATACCCTATTGGAGGGGGGCAACATGATACCCTATTGGAGGAGGGCAGCATGATACCCTATTGGAGGAGGGCAGCATGATACCCTATTGGAGGGGGCAGCATGATACCCTATTGGAGGGTGTATTGCCCAAAGAGAGAAAAAAAATGAATCACAGAGCAGAATTCTTATTTAATATACTCATTTTAATAAATAGTTCAAAGAGAATAATAAAAAGTTCATACAACAAATGATAACAGGGCTATTGACACCTAGGAACCATGCCAGGCGAGATTGCGGTAGAGTCATAACAATAAACACATCCCTTTATTGCTATTCGAAACACTTGGATGGAGTAGTATATATGAACAGACACAAGAATAAATAAATAGACAAAAGGCCCATAAGCAACTGCCAGTGCATAGAATCAGTATAACATGCTTCTTTAGAGAGCCATAATGTACTAGGTAATATCTTGTATAAGAAAAACACCATCACGGGTTAACTACCCTCAGAGGTGAAGGCATATATTTGACATGCAGGAATAAAGGGAGGGTGGTAGAGATAAATGAATACATAGTATCAACCTACTGCCAAGACGTGGACAAAGGGCCCCGACGCGCGTTTCGCTGTCAGTGCTTCCTCGTGGGGCGCCCACCTATTGGAGGGTGGCAGCATGATACCCTTTTGGAGGGGGCAGCATGATACCCTATGAGGGGGGGCAGCATGATACCCTATGAGAGGGCAACCTTATATTCTGTGGGGGGCTGCATTATATTTTATGGAGCGGCTTCATTATACCTTATGAGGGGGCTTATACTCTGAGGGGGCTACATTATATTCTGTGGGGGGCTGTATTATACTATTTGAAGGGGTTGCATTATACTCTATGAGGCTGGTTGCATTATATTCTATGGGGGCTACATTATATTCTATGGGGTGACTGCATTATATGCAATGAGGGGGCTACATTATATTATATGAGGGGGCTACTTTATATACTATGAGGGGGATACATTGTACCCTATGAGGGGGCTACTTTATATTCTATGAGGGGGCTACCCTAACCCCTGCCACATAGTTAAGACATGTACTACTTTATATTATGAAAAACGATAAAGGTTGCACCATTATTTACCAAGAATGATTACTGTAGAACATTGAAAATGCATTACTGCCATAGAAAATAGGAAAAAAGCGCTATATAATGTACACATGAAATATTTATCTGCAAAAATTGCTATGAAAAAAGGAAGGTACTTCGCGCATAAATTGGCCAATGTATGTGAGCCCAATTGCCATGTCAAGGCGTCCTTCATAATTGGGTCCCTGTCCTGTTTTGGCACCTCTCCTAAGCAAAAAAGCCTACAATTTATGGGTCAGGAGTTGGCCAGCTATCTGCTTAAATTCACCTGTGGCTATTGGGAGTGGGAGTGCACATGTCCAAACAGGACAGGGACCCAATTACAGTAGGCTTTTTTTGCCCAGGAGAGGTGACAAAACAGGACAGGGAACCAATTACGGTAGGCTTTTTTTGCCCAGGAGAGGTGACAAAACAGGACAGGGACCCAATTATGAAGGACTCCTTGACATGGCAATTGGGCTTACAGACATTGGCCAATTTATGCGTGAAGCTTGAGCTTGGCTGCACCCCGAAAAATATAGTGCAAAAAATATACAAAATTAGTGAGGTATTGGTTGATATTTTGGCCAAAATACGCAAGCTCGTAACCCACGCCAAGGGTCCCCACTCTTACGAGTCTTACCCTAAACTAAATAGCAAAGCCACTAGAGACTCAAGGTCTACAAAAATTCAATTTTCAGCAGCGGAAAAAAAAAGGCAGCAACACTTACCTGCCCAGATCTTGGAACAAATGCACTGCAGGGTGCAGCCAGCCCATAAAGCAAGATGTTAGCAACACAGGTGCAAAATACAGGGGACCCTTGGTGTGGGTTACGAGCTTGCGTATTTTGGCCAAAATATCAACCAATACCTCACTATTTTTGTATATTTTTTGGGGGTGCAGCCAAGCTCAAACACGTTCGGTCTCGCATGAGGGGTGTTCGCACTGGGATGAATTGAGAGTGTGCTGGCCAGCCCGCCTAATCGAAAAGTAGAAAATAGGCTGTGAGCCAGACACTATGCAGTACCATTGTGTGAACAACGCCCTATGTGGGCCTTTATTGTGCACTTGTATACTGGGCAGTCACCCCCTCCAGGAGTGGGTATGTGGAGAGTGGCTGTTGATCTGGTATTTTGCACCTGTGTTGCTAACTGTTGGAATAAGTTTAAATGCAACAACTCCATTCCTGTTGTAGTCTGCATTGAATGTCTATGAGTGTTCATTTGTCAGCTATGCTGTGATTGTTAAAGTTTGTACAAAAAGGTCAGAGGACTCTCACTGATTGCATCATTCTGCTGCTTATATGAAGTAACACGCGCTGCTGTGGTAATACTCCGGCTAACAGGTTATGGGCCCAGCCACCGGAAAGTAAATGGTAAAAAGCCCAGTCACCGGAATAAGCAGCGAGCCAAGCGCAGACAGCACAGAGGAACCCCCGGAATACAAGGACACCGGAACGCAAAGGTACCGCAGTGTACAGAGCACCGGACAGCGCAGCTTAAAGGGCCAGTAACAAAAAAAAAAAAAAAAAAGGTACAAGAGACAAGAATGTCTACAGAAAGGAATGCAGTGAAGTACACAGTGCCAAGTCTCACAAATCACAATTACAGCTCCTGGAAATTCAAGGTAAAGATGTTACTTATAAGAGAGGGTACATGGAAATGTATTGAACAGCCTGTGCCTGACCCAGTACCGGGTGATTGGCTAGAGACTGATCAGAAAGCACAAAGCACTATTTCCCTCAGCATAGATGATAACCAGATTGTACATGTATGCAAATGTGATACTGCAAAGAAAATGTGGGAAGAATTACAGAAAGTGCATGAAAGGTCAAATCTCAGCAATAAGCTATATCTTATGAGAAAGCTGTATCAGTCTAAATTAAGTGATGGCCAGCATATGCAGGACTATATCAGAAACACCCTAGAGATTGTGGAGCGCCTAAGGGGTATTGGTGAAGAAATTAAAGATTTTCATGTTGCTGCATTACTATTAAGTGGTCTTCCAGAAAGTTATGACACGCTTGTGACTGCATTAGATGCCAGACCAGATGATGAACTCACACTAGAATATGTGAAAGGGAAACTTGCAGATGAATACAAGAGAAAGTCAGAGACTATTAGCAATAATATATGCAAAGCAGAAGCAGCATTAAAGACACAGTACTTTTCTAAAGCTCAGAGTCATTTAAAGGAAACTCGTGAATGTTTTGTCTGTAAAAAGCCTGGTCACCTTAAAGCAGACTGCAGAGTGTGGAAAGCAAGAATGAATCAGTTTAAAAAGCAGGACAGTCATCAAAAGGTTAAAACAGCTGTAAAGAAGGAAGATGCATGTATTGCGACTGCATTTGGGGTCAGCACAAGCCCATATGCAAACCATGTTTGGTGTATTGACTCTGGAGCGACTGCTCACATGACACGTGATAAAGATTTCTTCATTAATCTAGATGAAAGCAAGTCTGAAAAGGTAATTTTAGCTAATGGTCACTATATGACATCAGAAGGAATAGGAGATGGTTATCTCCATTGTCAAGTTCAATCCTCAGCACAAGTCAGAAAAATCCCAGTTAAAGACGTGCTGTATGTTCCCAAACTTGAAAGTAACCTTTTATCTGTAAAGAAGCTTGCACAACAGGGAAATATAGTTACATTTAAGGATGACAGATGCATCATTTCAAAGAAGGGTCATACCCTTGCCGAAGGAAAAATCAAAGATGAACTTTATCAGCTGAAATGCAATGAAACTGTTTACAGTGCTAGACAAGATTTTCATAAGGACTGTATTCATGTGTGGCACAGACGCCTAGGCCACAGAGATCCAGAAGCAGTAAAGAAACTAGCTCAACTTGCAAATGGTATTGCAATCAACCAGTGTAATCAAACAATGAAGTGCACAAGTTGCCTAAAAGGGAAAATGTCCAGAAAATCGTTTCCTAAAGTAAGCACTACTAAATCTGCACAGATACTGGATTTGATACATACAGATGTGTGTGGTCCAATGAGTGTTCTTACTCCCAGCAAGAAGAGATATTTTCTCACATTCATTGATGATTATTCCAGATATACTGTTACTTACCTACTTCAAAGTAAAGATGAAGTTCCACAGAAACTTGAAGAATATCTTGCTGCAGTTCTTAACAAATTTGGAAGAATACCAAAGGTACTGCGAGCAGATAATGGAACTGAATATACAAGTGGTAAAGTGCAAACCATCCTGAAAAAGAATGGAATCGTGTTCCAGACAACCGTTCCATACAACCCAGAGCAGAATGGCACAGCAGAGAGAAAGAACCGAACTCTTTGTGAAAGTGGAAGAAGTATGCTATTTGATGGAAACCTACCTACAACATATTGGGGAGAAGCCATCATGACTGCTACCTATCTTCAAAATCGACTGCCAAGTAAAGCTACAAGTAAAACTCCATATGAGCTATGGAACTGTGAGAAGCCCAACCTGAAGCATCTCAGGATATTCGGAAGCAAAACTTTTGTGCATGTTCCCAAAGAAAAACGTTCTAAGTGGGAATCTCATGCAAAGGAAGGAGTTCTTGTGGGGTACAGTGAAACTCAGAAAGGATACAGAATCCTGCACCCACAGACCAACACAGTAACAATCAGCAGAGATGTAGTGATTGATGAAAACTCAGTATCGCTCAAATTTCATGAGGTTACGCAAATAATTCAACCTAAGGAACAAGAATTTCAGTCAGTGATTCCAGACATTGAAGAGAATCTCAAAGAAAATACTGAAGTCTGGATATGCTCTGAAAGTACTGAAAAAGAAACAGAAGAACCAAGCCAACCTCAGGAGATCAGAAGATCAGGAAGATCAAATAAAGGAATTCCAGCTAAACGCCTTTCTTATATGGTCAGATCAATTCCAGAAGAAGAGCCACAGTCATGGCAGGAAATGCAAAAACTGCCTATTCATAAGAAGCAAAAATGGATAAAAGCTGCTGATGAAGAAATGGAATCCCTTCATAAGCTCAAAACATGGGAGCTCACAGAGCTACCTCAAGGCAAGAAAGCAATTGGATGTAAGTGGGTCTTTAAGAACAAATATGACTCCGAAGGTAATGTTCACCGTTTTAAAGCAAGATTGGTCGCAAAAGGATATTCACAAAAATATGGTGAAGATTATGATGCTACTTTTGCTCCAGTTGCCAAGCAAACTACATTCAGAACTTTATTATCCATAGCTGCTGTTCAGCAGATGAAAGTAAGACATTTTGACATCAAAACAGCCTTTCTACATGGAGACATTGAAGAAGAGCTGTACATGACTCAACCAGAAGGCTATGTTAAAAGGGGTAAAGAGAACCTTGTTTGCAGAATGCAAAAATCTCTCTACGGCCTTAAGCAATCAGCAAGAGCATGGAACACTAAGATGAACAAAGTGTTAATCGACGAAGGATTTAAAAGGTCTCAAGCGGATCCATGTTTGTATACAAAAGGTGTATCACAAGATTGGATGTATGTTATTCTATATGTGGATGATGTAATAATAGCGCATCAAGAAGAGAGAGAAATTTCAAAACTAGGTCAAATTCTGAACAAGCATTTCGAGACCAAGGACCTTGGAGATGTGACATACTATTTGGGAATCCAAATCCAGAGAGAGGAAGATGGAAGTTTTCTTCTTAATCAAAATTCTAAAATCTCCACAGTTCTAAACCAGTTTGGAATGTCAGAAGCCAAAGGCATATCAACTCCAATGGATCCATCTTACCTAAAATTGGAAGGAGAAGAAGATCTGCTACCCACAAATGACAGTTACAGACAAGCAGTGGGGGCACTTCTATACATAGCAACCACAACCCGTCCAGATATCTCAGCCACAGTGGGAATTCTCTGCCGACGTGTAAGCAAGCCACGCCAAAGAGATTGGAATGCAATTAAGAGACTTCTTCAGTATCTTAAGGCAACCCAAGAGTTAAGTCTAAAGATTTCTGCATCAGGAGATCTAATTCTCAGAGGATATGTAGATGCAGATTGGGCTGGAGACTCAAGTGATCGAAGATCAACAAGTGGTTACTTGTTCAAGTTAGGACACACTTCAATCTCATGGTCCAGTAGAAAACAAGTGTCAGTTGCATTGTCTTCTACAGAAGCAGAATATACATCAGCTGCTCATGCAAGTCAAGAGTTAATTTGGTTGAAGCAACTTTTGGAAGAATTCGGCAAACCACTAGCTGAACCAACTGTTATCTATGAGGACAACCAAGGATGTATCAAGCTCGCCAGCAGTGAAAGGATAAGTGCAAGAACAAAGCACATTGATGTTAAACATCATCACTTGCGTGACTTAGTAGAGCGTGAAGTTCTAAAGTTCGTTTACTGTGAATCTGACAAGATGTTAGCAGATGTTTTGACAAAGCCATTGTCAAGAGCCAAGTTTGAAGAATTCAGAACTGCAATGGGACTAACAGGATAAGCAGTTGTTGAGTGGGGGTGTTGGAATAAGTTTAAATGCAACAACTCCATTCCTGTTGTAGTCTGCATTGAATGTCTATGAGTGTTCATTTGTCAGCTATGCTGTGATTGTTAAAGTTTGTACAAAAAGGTCAGAGGACTCTCACTGATTGCATCATTCTGCTGCTTATATGAAGTAACACGCGCTGCTGTGGTAATACTCCGGCTAACACTAACATCTTGCTTTATGGGCTGGCTGCACCCTGCAGTGCATTTATTCCAAGATCTGGGCAGGTAAGTGTTGCTGCCTTTTTTTTTTCCGCTGTTGAAAATTGAATATTTGTAGACCTTGAGACTCTAGTGGCTTTGCTATTTAGTTTAAATTAGGAGGGGCCTGCTGTGGGTAAGAAGGGGAATTTCCTGTTTTCTAGTCAGAGAAGCCTGGGAGCTGAGACAGGCCAGAAGAGCCAGAGGGCCCAGGCTGTCCCGTAGGGCCTTAGCCCGGGCAACATAGTGGGCCCCGCAACGTTCCAAGAGGGAAGCTGTTGTGAATTCTGTTATCGAACTCCCTCCTGTGGTCATGAGTGGTACTTCGGCGAGTTCTGTCCATGGACTCCCTCTGGTGGCTGTGAGTGGAGCTTCTGCTTCTGAGGTTCCTTCCACAGGTGACGTAGTTTATTCTTTGGCTGGCTGCTCTATTTAACTCCACTCAGATCGTTTCTCCATGCCAGCTGTCAATGTTCTTGCACTGGTTCAGTTCGCTCTTGGATCTTTCTGGTGACCTGTCTACTCCAGCAGAAGCTAAGTTCCTGCTAGTTTATTATTTGTTCATTGTTTTCTTGTCCAGCTTGCTATCATGATTTTGCCTTGCTAGCTGGAAGCTCTGGGATGCAGAGTGGCACCTCCGCACCGTGAGTCGGTGCGGAGGTCTTTTTGCACACTCTGCGTGGTCTTTTTGTAGTTTTTTGTGCTGACCGCAAAGATACCTTTCCTATCCTCAGTCTGTTTAGTAAGTCTGGCCTCCCTTTGCTGAAACCTGTTTCATTTCTGTGTTTGTGACTTTCATCTTAACTCACAGTCAATATATGTGGGGGGCTGCCTTTTCCTTTGGGGAATTTCTCTGAGGCAAGGTAGGCTTTATTTTCTCTCTTTAGGACTAGTTAGCTCTTAGGCTGTGAAGAGGCGTCTAGGCAGAGTTAGGTACGCTCCACGGCTATTTCTAGTTGTGTGATAGGATTAGGGGTTGCGGTCAGCAGAGCTCCCACTTCCCAGAGCTTGTCCTGTGTGAGTTTAACCATCAGGTCGTTCCGGGTGCTCCTAACCACCAGGTCCATAACAGGAAGCCCAGCCGTCCAGGGTCAGCGGCAATAAGTGCAGCAGTGACAGCAGCAGTGCAAGAAGCAGTGACAACAGCAGTGTAAGAAGTAGTGACAGCTGTAGTGAGAGCAAGAGCTACCGCAAGAGTCTCAGCAGGACAGTACTACAGGTTGCTCCGAAAATGTGGCAGCTTGCTACTTGGGCTGATGCCCTTATGTCTGGGGCTACTGGAGCTAAACAGACAGGGGTTTCCCTAAAGGTAGTCAGGCCGGACAGGGAACACACTGAAAAGCACAGGGAAAGCGACGAAAATGTGCTGTGTGGAACCTAATGTTGATGCTGTAAAAGACATGGATGTGCTGAGAGAAGAAACCAGTAAAGTTAGCTGTTTTAAGTTGAAAATGAACTCTGTCCCTATTTTGCAACAACACCAGTAGCAGAACTTCGGCCGCTCAGATAAGACCCTGATGGTGCAGATGATGTAGCCGAAGGTGTAAGAATCGGGCTGCACTCAGATGTCATCCGAGTGCAGTCCAGAAACTACTACTACTGTGACTAGTGTGACAATGACGGAGACGTAAAGGAACGAAGGGGTGTGTAAGAATCAGGCTGCACTCAGATGTTGTCCGAGTGCAGTCCTGTAACTTCTACTGTGACTAGTGTGACAATGAAGGAGACGTAAAGGAACGAAGGGGTGGACCCACTGGACCGTGACAACGATCCTCCCACGGGCGAGCTGACCAGATGGAACCGCCCCCTATACAGGGAGCGTTAGGGGCAGACCCGCGAGAGACTATCGCCACGGCAGCTGGAAGACAAGGTGAAGTAGTGGTACAAGAAAGAAACACAAGTCCGGAAGATAACTGAGGACAGGCTGGAGAGAGAAGCAGAGACGGTGCTGAAGAAGCGGACTAGCAAGCAGGACTACGTGGAGATAAACAAAGAAGCACAAGGTCAGGCAAAAGAGACGCAGGACAATAGTGCGGCCAAGGTCAGTTGCAGGTACAAATGATCACAAGGCAAGGTTTGGAGGAAGAGGCAGACTAATAAGGCCAGTGCTGTGAGCACTTCCGGGTTGGAGTCCTCCAGGGAAAAAAGAGGAAAAGATAGAGCGGCAGGGAGACTCTCAGAGACGTACAGGCACAGCGCTGAACCGAGCGTGCGCGCGCAGCCGGCGAGAAGCAGAGTCCGGGCGCGCACGCAGATGAGAGGATGCCGGACGGGAACCCGCAGCAAAGGAGGCGCGCCGAGGCGCCGAAGACAGGTGAGTGCAAGAGGGAGCAGGGAACCGTGGTGGAAGCGAAGATGTAACAGAAGGTATGCTAAAAAGGGGACATTGTTTTCATGTGGTGGGAGGCCAGGGCGCATGTAAACAGATATGCTCAGCCACGACTACAGCCCTGGCCCTCCCTCACACCTGCACACAATAAAATCATCTGCTTACAACATTTACCTGAATGCCAATTTTTCTACAAGATAGCCAGTCTCCAGAACCTAATAGAAATTCTTTGGAGGGAGCTTAAACTCAATGTAGCCCAGCGACAGCACCTGAAACCTGAAAGATCTGGAGAAGATCTGTATGGAGGAGTGGGCCAAAATACCTTCTGAAGTTTGTGCCAGCTTGGTCAAGAACTACACGAAACGTCTGACCTCTGTAATTGCAAATAAAGATTTCTGTACCAAATACTAAGTTCTGTTTTTCTATTGTATCAATTACTTATTTCATGCAATAAATTGCAAATTAATAATGTAAAAATCATACATTGTGATTTTTCTGGATTTTTTTTACAATTCTGTCTCTTATAGTTAAAGTGTACTTATGATAAAAATTACAGACCTCTCCAGTTTTTGTAGGTGGGAAAACTTGCAAAATCGGCAGAGAATCAAATACCGTGTATACTTTTGCCATGGAAAACTGGGTAAGCTTATTGACTCGAGTATAAGCCGGGTATGCATTCTCCCCTCATCCCTGTCCTGCTAGTAATGGATCCCCCTTCCCTGTCCTGGTATGAATGCCTCCCCATCCCTGCCCCTGTATGCATGCCTCCCCGATCCTTCCCTGTGTGCATGTCTCCCCCGTTCAGTCCCTGTATGCATGCCTTCCCCTTCCCTGTCCTGGTATGAATGCCTCCCACTTTCCGTCCCTGTATGCATGCCTTCCCCTTCCCTGTCCTGGTATGAATGCCTCCCACGTTCCGTCCCTGTATGCATGCCTGCCCAATTCCATCCCTGTATGCATGTCTCCCCCTTCCCTGTCCTGGTATGAATGCCTCCCCCGTTCTGTCCCTGTATGCATGCATCCCAGTTTCGTCCCTGTATGCATGCCTCCTTATTCCCTATCCCTGTGTGCATGTTTCCTATTGGAAAAAAAAAATCATACTCTACCTGCTCGCCCTGGGTGCTGGCACTGCATCTTATTCCGGCCATCAGCGCCTGCCTGCAGCTCTTCCTGTGCTCAGTGGTCACGTGGTACCACTCATTAAGGTGATGAATATGCGCTCCACCCCTATGGGAGCAGAGACACGTCCATACTCATCACCTTAATGAGTGGTACCACATGACCGCTGAGCACAGGAAGAGCTGTTGGCAGGCACCGGCGGCCGGAACGAGATGCAGTGCCAGTGCAGCGCCCCAGAGTCCTGGTTCGTTGCAGTAATGTTATTCTTCCACCTGGGGGAGTGATGTTACGTCTGAAGGCAATGAAGGAGATCTTCTGTCCAGGTATCACAACCACTACAAAAGTACAACTGTCCAACCAATTATTTAAAGGGGAGTATATAACAGAGCCAACCAAAAAGAACCAAAAGCTACCCCTAAAATCATCAATCTTTATTTATTAATTACGTACAATACCTGGTATTGTAAGTAATTAATAAATAAAGATTGATGATTTTAGGGGTAGGTTTTGGTTCTTTTTGGTTGGCTCTATCAAAACCACTACACACACTTCACACTCCAGTGCACCAGGGGGAGCCATGCTTTTATCTATTAGGGCACTCCTCACACTTGGGTAAAACGGGTGGGTTGGGGAGGAAGTTAGTCAGAGAAAGGGACAGAAGCTGACTGGAGGGAGAAGGAGATAGTCAGTGGGTCCTGACCGAGTTTGGCAGAAGCTGGCTGGGTTGGGATCCAGCCAGCTCCAGACTGTGGCCTACGGAAGGAAGGTACACGGAGCTGCCTCTTTCTGAAGCACAGGATGGGTAGCCAGAACACCGAGGGAGTCTAGAGCTCTATGCCGTTACTTCAGAGACTGGCAGGACAGTTAATTCCACGTTAGCTGCCCGACGATTTACCCAGGAGGCAGGCTTGTGGGGGCCGGGGCATCACTAGGGTCCCTATAAAAAGCCTCAGGCCACCCGTCATACGGGTTTGTCCTATCCGTCAGGGGGACAGAGAGAAGAGCCTTAAGATCTACAATAGTTGTGAGGACCTTACCGAGTTGCTCAGCAGGGAGGTACTACAACCCCCAGGCGCTAGAGGAAGGCTATTGAATTCCACCTGGATAAGGGGACTCTGGATTTGCCTTCAGACTGGCCAGACTCTGCCTACCTTGTGGTCCCTACTCTGGACTGTGGATGCTGAAGCCTTCAGTAAAGGTAAAGAGACAGAAACCTTGTGTCCTCGTTATTCACTGCGCCTTACAACATCCACCATCCACACTCTGGGAAGCCCTGGGGACATACTTCACCTGTGGGAAGGTATACCATCTAGCTGCCATAACATCACCCCAGCGGATCCCTAAGCAGCGTCGGTCACCTTGACCGAATACCACAGGTGGCGTCACGAACATTATCCCTTTAAAGACCTTTCCCCCAATTCATCAACGGACCTCCCGAGGGCCACGGACCGGATCAGCCACCGTTACATCCCCACCGAGAACAGAAGGGCCCGGCTCCGAATGCCCCACAGCCCTACGGGGGCACTCCACCAGCACCGAGGGCGCGCAGGTAGGTGAGTATGATGTGTGCGTCGGCCTCTGGCACCCGCTGCTCCACCGGCCCCCCTCCCCCACCGGCTTTCTGTATCGTGACTCGTGTATAAGCCGAGGGGGGAATTTTCAGCACAAAAGTGCTGAAAAACTCCGCTTATACACGAGTATATATGGTACTTATATTCCCCACTGTAAGTCATGCTTGGAACTTCTTGAAAGTTCTTTTAGCCCCCTCACGACCAGAGGTATTTTCACTTTTGTTTTTTGCTCCCCTTCTTCCTAGAGCCATAACTTTTTTATTTTTCAGTCAATATAGCTATGTGATGTCTTGTTTTTTTTGCGGGACGAATTGTACTTTTGAACAACACCATTGGTTTTAACATATCATGTGCTGGAAAACAGGAAAAAAAAATCCAAGTGAGGTGAAATTGCAAAAAAAATGCAATTCCACAGTTGTTGTTTTTTTTTACCATGTTCACTAAATGCTAAAAACTGACCTGCTATTATGATTCTCCAGGTCACTACAAGTTCATAGACACCAAAAATGTCTAGGTTCTTTTTTAATTAAGTGGTGAAAAAAAATCCAAATTTTGGTTAAAAAAGGCGCCATTTTCCGAGACCTGTGGTGTGTCAATTTTTGGTGATTTGGGGCTGGGTGAGGGCTTATATTTTGCATGCCGAGCTTCCATTTTGGTATAGATACGATCTTTTGGTGACCAAAAAAACGTAATTCTGATGTTTTGACATTTTTTTTCTTGTTACGTCGTTTAGCAATAGAGTGAATTATTTTTTCATATTGATAAAGCGGGCGATTCAAAACATGGTGATATTCATCACTGTAATGAGCGGTACCATGTGATCGCTCACACAGGACAAGCTGCCGGCGGCCGCTGAGAGGAGACATCGCTGGAACTGGGTGAGTATTTCTCTGCAAGCTGGCGGGCGCACAGGGGATGGGAGGCGGGAGGTGACCCACAAACTTATTTTTAACTAAAAAAATAAAAAAACCTTGATTTTTCATTCCTTCTCTCCAGCGAACGGTGCTGGGGAGAAGGAATGAATGCCGGCTTCAGCACCAAAAGCAGGGGACAGCGCTTACTGTAGCGCTGTCTCTCCTGCGGGCGGTACATGCACATGGAGGAGAGTGCACACTGTTCTCCGTGTGCACGTGTGCGGGACATATTGCGGTACGTGCTGCCGGATTAAAGCGGACATGTCTCCGTGTTTTGCACACAGACACACGGTCCATGACACGGAGACATGTGCATAGACCCATTCATTTGAATGGGTCTACGTGTGTCAGTGTCTCCAGTACGTGAGAAAACTGTCAGTACACGTACCGGAGACACTGATGTGTTAAAGAGGCCTAAAGTTGTTTTCCCACAAACAACATTTATCACTTATACACATGTCACTAGGTTTTAGTAAGACAATCAGAGTAAAATTATCCACTCTCCATTTACTAGGAATATCCCCATCATATGTTGGTCAAAAGTAATTTAGCTCTCTGAATGGTGTTTGAAGGGGTCCTGGGCTTTTCCCCAAAGCCAGAGCCAGAGAAAAGAGTAGAAATAGATGAAAAAAAGTCACAAAATAAACAGAAATAAGAGGGGAAAAGTCTCAAGGCCTGATTTCCCAAGTAAAACCTAATGGCAACTAAGTTCATGAGTTTATGGAACAGAAAATATTTGCATGTCCTCTGAGTATTATATCTGTGGCACCCCTGAGGGTCCAGTCATCACAGAGGTACTGCACCTCAGCCAAGAGGCGTGGCACTCCGCTCTCGGGTAAGGAGGGTTCACTACCCAGTACCCACACACTAGCATCCAACACTAGACCTCTCCAGGCCAGGGAGGGACTAGGTAGAGGGTGTTGGTGGAGAAAGTGGAGAGAGTGTCAGTTGTGAGGAGTTGCCATAGAAACAAGAGGTAGGAGTTGGTTAGGGAGTGAGACAGTTGGAGCTGGGGACTTGAGCAGTGAGGAGCTCATCCCAGCATGAGAGAGCATAGAGAAAGGATAGAGAGAAGCTCCTGAGAGAGAAGGGGTCCTAGGGGCACAGGCAGTGAGCAATACACCCGTGGGGCCCCGTATCCATTCCGACTTTAGTTGGGTGGAGGGACCAGGTCGCAGTGGGGGAACCAGCCCCCAAGACTAGAGGAGAACTTCAAGACTCATCTAGCCAACCGGAGGCTGTGGTAATCTGTATGTGCCACAGCCATATCCACACATATTCGCTGAAAAGGCAGCCATATAGGATCAAGGGGATCAAAAGGACGTCGCCCGACAAGATCTGAGGCTGCTGGCTTGGGACAGTGTGTGTGAAGGTGCAGGTCAAGAGAGGAGAGAGCCAGCACAGAGAGAATGCCAGGAAAGGAACATAACAACAGGGTTCTGGTGGAGTGCACCCCAAACTACCTGAGAGCTGGTTGAACCCCTGACTTGGAGGACACAGCACCCCGGCTTGGGAATAACATCTGAACTGTGAGTAAAGTGTGGAAACTGCACCCTGCTGTTTCCTCTGAGTTATTTACTGTGCTACGACCACCACCATCACATAACACTTTCGCTGCCCTGGGGCCTAGCTCTACCTGTGGAGAGCTGTACCAACTCTGCTGCGTCACCAACTGCCCCAGTGGACCTGAACAGCAGTGTCGGCCACCCATTGCCGAACACCACAGGTGGCGTCACAAACAATCTCCCCATAAACTTTATTCCCTTTAATCATCATTTTTCATTGGACACCCAGGGTCACTGCTGCCGTGATATATTACTTTAAGAACGGGCCCGGTACTGAGTGTCCCCACGACCCTGGATGGTGCTCCATATCCATGGGGGGCAAGAAATCAAACAAGGGGATTCGCTCTAATAGGTTCCTGGAAAGTTTCTTTTTATGATCCATGAGGGTTTCATTTTCACTCGATCAAGGCTAAATGAGGGAGACATCCAGGTACCTGCAATAGTTATCAATTGACACACATATATATCTATATATCTTTATATTTCATAGAGAGTTAGGTAGCAGAATAGCCGATAATTCAATTGTTGGGTTCTGTAAAATCATTGCAGAACCCGACAGGATATAAGACATGGTTTACATACAGTAAACCATTGCATATCCATTAGATTTATATATGTCCCTGGCTAATAATGTTAGTAGTGTGCGTGTGTCAAATATTGGACATTGTAGGTGTTAAATTAAAGGATTAATTCACGGAAAAAAACTGGCGTGGGCTCCTGTGCAATTTTCTCGCCAGAGCTGGAAAGCCAGTGACTTAGGGCAGATATTAATAGTCTAGAGAGGGACCATGGTTATTGCCCCCTCCGGCTAAAAAATCTGCCCCCAGCCACCTCAGAAAAGGCACATCTGTAAGATTAGTTTACAACCCGGAGCAACGCTAATCTACCGGCCGGGCTGTAAACCACGGAGGAATGAATGAAAAGCTGCCTGGGCAGCCTCCCCGCCTGACCGGACATGAACTCATAAGCGTGGAAAAGTTTCTGAACATTTTCCT
Source organism: Ranitomeya imitator (assembly GCF_032444005.1). Classification (NCBI taxonomy): domain Eukaryota; kingdom Metazoa; phylum Chordata; class Amphibia; order Anura; family Dendrobatidae; genus Ranitomeya; species Ranitomeya imitator. The sequence continues at coordinate 561,205,670 of NC_091283.1, forward strand.
ACGCTGTCAAGTTCACCGCGTCAGGCCGTGAGTCTGCGCAGCCTTAGTGACTACCGCTGACGTCACTGAGGCTGCGCAGCCTCACAGCCTGATGTGAGGTGAACTTTACAGCGTGGGAAAATGTTCAGAAACTTTCCCATGCCAATGTGTTCATGTCCGGTCAGGTGGGGAGGCTGCGCAGGCAGTTTTTCATTCATTCCTTCGTGGGACTTGACTGTACGGCTACAGCCCTTGCCCTCCCTCACACCTGCAATAAGGCCCAGGACACGTGGATGTATTATCACTGCAAAAGTCTGGAAGGAGTTAAATTTAGGGGATAAAATAACTAAAAATTAGCATGTGCATATATATTCACCCTTTTTGCCATGCCACCTCTAAAAATTTCTGGTGCAAGCAATTACCTTCATAAGTCACATGCTTAGTGAAAGGAAGTCCACTCGTGTGCAATCTTAGTGTCACATGGTCTGTCAGTATATACACAACTTTTCTGAAAGACCACAGAGGCTGCAATACCATTAACCCCTTAAGGACAGAGCCACTTTGTACATTAATGACCAAGCCTCATTTTTTTAATCTGACCAGTGTCACTTTATGAGGTAATAACTCATCAGAGATCCCCGTAAGTGATGTCATTTTACAAACTACACCTGTCAATGAAATCATTTAGTGGTGCAATAAGCATGTTGACACCACATGTGCCTCACAGAAGTATATTTCTTTGGGCGGTGAAGAAAGAACAATTAATTTTTTACCGCTGAAAGGTTGTTTTAGCCCCAAATATTTTATTTTTATAAAAGCTCATAGGAAAAAACAGCCCCTGACTGTTACTGCAGAAGCTCGGCCATTAGCAGCGCAGTCAGATTGATTGACCGATCACAGCCATCTGTGGCATGGGTTCCTGCACCTCTTCCTGTGATGCTCAGCTGTCTGTGACAGCTGTCGTCATGGAACTGTCACTGCGTGACAGTTTAAATGCATGACGGACTTAGCACATCATGGTACGGGAACTGACACCCGCTCATGACATGCTCTGTCCGTCAATGGTTATTAAGGGGTTAAGCAAGAGGCACCACTAACCAAACAGCACCATGAAGACCAAGGAGGTGTCCAAACAAGGGATAAAGTTGTTGAGAAGTACAAGTCAGGGTTGGGTTATGAAAAACATATCCCAATCTCTGATGAACTCCTGAAGCACCATCAAATCCATTATCATCAAATGGAAAGAACATGGTACCACAACAGACCTGCCAAGAGAGAGTCGCCCACCAAAACTTTCAGCCTGGGCAAGGAGGGAATTAATCAGAGAGGCAGCACAGAGACCAAAGGTAACCCTGAAGGAGCTGCAGAGTTCCCAAGCAGAGACTGGAGGATCGGTTCAAACGACCACAATAAGCCATACACTCCATAGAGGTGGCCTTTATGTAAGAGTGGGCAGACAAAAGCCTTTACTTACACACAAAAATTTTAAGTCTCATTTTGAGTTTGTCAATAGACATGTGGGAGACTCCCCAAACGTATGGAGGAAGGTGCTATGGTCACATAAGACCAAAATTTAACTTTTGGCCCCCAAGTTAAACTTTATGTTTGGCACCAAAAAAATACAGGTCATCATCCTGAGAACACCATCCCCACAGAAAAACATGGTGGTGGCAACATCGTGCTATGGGGATGTTTTTTTGGCAGCAGGGACAGTGAAAATGGTACGAGTCGAGGGGAAGAGGGATGGTGTGAAATACAGGGATATTCTTGAGCAAAACCTTTTTCAGTCTGTCAGTTATTTGAAACTGGGAAGGAGATTCACCTTCCAACAAGATAATGGCCCAAAGCATACTGCTAAAGCAATGTTCGAGTAATTTAAGGGGAAACATATAAATGTTTTCAAGTGGCCTAGTCAAAGCCCAGACATTAATCCAATTGAGAATCTGGGGTCAGACTTGAAGATTTCAGTTATTTTGTTCTATTTGTTTTACAGTAGAATAAATAGAAAACCAAATGACCAAAGTTGAAGGCATGTTTTTTACATGAACTGATGCATACCCTAAAAAACCTAGTAAAATTCCAGGTCGTGAGATAGCAAAACATAAAAAATGCCAAGGGGATGAGTATTTTTCAAAAGCCACTACATAGGCTAGTGTTTCTATCACATCTCTGTCTCAGTCCTGTGAGCAAATAATCAAATCAGTGGCATAAGAGCTCAGTGGCGGCTGGCGCTCCTACATCATTGACTTGATTTATGAAGAGCTCAGGGGTCTGGAGATGCAGCAGAAACACTTGCTCATATATTTGCAGCTGGTTAGAAAATACTATTAAAACATAGCTTTTATTATTATACGCTAAAATCACTATATTACCACGTGGTTACAAAGTGCCGGTGCTCACAACATAGTGCAAAACATAAAACCGTAAGAAAATCTTGGCAAACCACACATATGCCTCTTTCCCAGGGTTAGTAGAATTTTAGCCCTTTATTGGGTATAGCAGATAATGGAGATACCACATCAGTCCCCTTTATTATTGCTTGTTACCTCTGAGGGGCGTTTTTTCTTTCAGCACCTTCCCTGGACACGGAAAGAGTGCTATAAATTTCACCCCACAGTTAACCTAATAATGTGACCAAAATCCGTCTGGTTTAGACCAACAAACCAATGTACATGCTGGCATATGCCCAGAAAACACAGCGGATCCTCTTGCTGTCACTTATTACTGCATATGGTGTTTACACATAAAACGCATGCTCCATAAATAAACAGAGGAATACAAAAACCTCTCTCATGTTATTAAACCATAGATGCTTCCGGAATACATATATACCCCTCTCAATACACTGTTAGGTATATGTTCAATTGGTGCATCGAATGGATTTATATCAAAATATGTTAAGGTTTATACTCATCCATGGGACCGGGTCTTCCCAGCGGTGCCTTTTCAGAGTGCCAGGGATCCTTCTCTTTGATAAGTGCAACGTAGCACTCCGTTCCTCAATCCCTCTAGAGCTGATGCCTCCCAACGTTTCATAATAATATTCATCAGGGGGGTACTGACATCTTAGCAGCATACATCGGTGAGCATTGCTAATTATCTAAAGCTCTTGCCGGTCTTAAATAGACGCTATGCACCTCACCGTCCCGCATGTTTCCGGACACCGATACGTCACTTCCGGTTCTCCGAGCATGCGCATAATGTGTAACAAAGTCTACGTCACATCGTGCGCTGCCCTTAAGCTCTAAGCCTTGCGTGTTATACAGGTGCTCATCCTGTTTCCTGCTGCTGGAACGCACGCTTAGGAGCTTTGACCCGCACACATCAAATGGTGACGCATGATCACCTGATCAGTGCCGGTACCTTACAGATAAACAGAGGAGTAGAACCAAGCCATTCCACCCTCAGAGAAATATACAGAAAAGACATCTAGCTGCGTCAAAGTGCACATAGCTTTAGATGTTGTCCCTTACAAAGGGAAAATGTACAGGTTTTTGCGGTCCCTATTCTCCATATACCTCTAGGACTATCAGCCATTTAAGTGTAACTAACAAACTGGCATATCCACGCATATTGTTCAACTAGATGTAACCACTTCTAAACTAGTATATCCACGTATATTATTTATCACATCAATTAATGAAAACCAAAACAGATGGACACTGGCGAAGGAGAAAAAACGCGAAAAAACGCGAAACAAAGCGAGAATAATAAGGCAATGAGGGCCACAAGAATACTAAGAGAGACACCACGGACCCTTAGTCCAAGCAGAGTAAAAGGAAGGACAGAAAAGCAGGGGTACACTCACAGCTGTCCCTGTTGACCCCTGACTAATAGCAGTCCTGCCTAATGCGGAGGTTGGCACCCTAGGACCTGCGCAGTGGCGCCCCCACTCGACGGCGGCTGTCCCTGTCTCTAGAGTCCCTCTCAGACCACTATGCCTAAAGGAAAGAAGAAAAGTTTAGTTGTTCATTCAGGCCCAATGGGCTCTGAGTCTGTAGACGAAAGATCCACATGCACTCTTTTTGGAGGATACGTCTGTCCCAGTCACCTCCTCTTTGTGATTGGACAATCTTCTCAATCCCTATGAAACTGATCCCTTTCACATTGCCATTGTGTAACCGATTGATATGGTTTGCTATAGGGGTATCTCTCCTATTTATAATGTCTCTGTGGTGTTCACCCACCCTCCTCCTAAATTCTCGACTGGTTTTCCCGACGTATTCCATTCCACACACACACGTCATTTTATAAACCACCCCCCTCGTCTTACAGTTAATGAACTGGCGTATGTCATACCTCTTTCCTGTCACGTTGCTAACAAACTCTTTGCCCTGACTGACAGAATCACAATATTTGCAATTTCCACACCTATGACATCCTTTCGTTTGCCCGCCAAGCCAGGTGCAACCTTGTGCCTGTGAAGAGGGAGGGGTGAAATGGCTGTGGACTACCCTGTCTTTAATTGATCGTCCCCTTCTGAAAGTAATCTGTGGGGAAACCGTGACCATATCTTTAAGGTCATTGTCCATCTGTAAAATGGACCAATGACGTTGTAAGATTGTTCTTAGGTCTTTTGCCCCATTTGTATACTTTGTGATGAATCTGGTGGGGTTACTTTCCTCCCGCTTCTCACCCGGGGTAAGAAGATCTTGCCTGTCTCTTGATGATGCTGAGATAAATGCTTCTCTAAGGACATTATCGGGATACCCTCGTTCATGAAAACGTGTCCTGAGGTCATCCGCCTGTTTTTTAAAAGTAAAGGGGTTCGAGCAATTTCTCCTAATTCGTAGGTACTGTCCCTTCGGGATTCCCCTCCTTAGCGGGAAAGGATGGTTAGACTCCCATCTCAGGAGGGAGTTGGACGCAGTAGGTTTTCTATACGTACTTGTATGTAGCTGCCCGTCATCCCCTTTTTGCTCATATGATAAACCAGACAGGGTAATGCTTTACCTCATGGAAAAAATCAGTTGTGATCCCTTGCTGTCCTGTCTGTGTACTCTCTTTTCCTTCCTCCCATGACCTGAAGCTGTGGTATGTGCAGACCCTGTTCCTGCATGGTGATACACAGTCATCACACACTAACACGACAGGGGCACATTTATAAGATCTCAACAGGCAAACTTTTATTGAACACATACAATTGTGGAACTTATTATTACTCAAAGATCTGTCTAACAGTGGCTAAACATGCAGCCGCAGAGACTCAAACATAATTGACGAGCACTCCCAGATCCTCGGATAACACCCGAGCATGCTTGGATAAGACATTATCAGAGCACATTCGCTCATCATTAGTTTTCACAAATGTGTGGGAAATAGGTGTAACGTATGGGCATTCGTACTGGACAGAACACGTTCCTTTGTAATATCCCCGAACAACAATTACAATGTCATTTCTTTTATTAACTGTGATACGAAGTATGCTGTGTACTGTAATGTATGTTTGAAGTGCAAATTAAAATATATAGGCTGTACCACCCATAAACTCAAGAAAAGGATAGTGCAACATATAGCTAATATTACTAACAAAACCAGCACATACTCAGGTGCTTCTAAACGCTTTGTCACAGTTCACAAGGGGGTTCTTACACACTTGGCTTTTTTTTGATTAGGCTACTTTCACACATCAGGTTTTCAGTGTCAGGCTAAATCTGGCTAATTTTCAAAAAACCAGATCAGGCGAATGTTGCCACCGGATCAGGTTTTTTTTCCCATAGACTTGTATTAGTGCCGGATGACATTGCGTTTCAATCGGTTTTCGCCGGATCCGGCAAATCTGCTGCTTCCGGTTTCTTGAAAAAACGTCCATAGCAACGTTTTTTTGTCTCCGGCGAAAAAGCCTGAAGCGCCGGATCCGGCGCTTCCGGCTGTTTGCTAAAATGGAAGCCTATGGGAGCCGGAAGGTGCCGGATCCGGAAAAAGGCGGATCCGGCAGCCTGATCCGTTTTTTTAACCTGAGCATGCTCCAAAATTTTTTTTTATCCAATAATCTAGATAGGCTAGCCGAATCCGTCAAAAAAACGGATCCGTCGCATCAGTTTTTCCCAGTCTGCGCCGGATCCAGTTTTTCCTACATTCGCCAGATTTAGCCTGACACTGAAAACCTGATGTGTGAAAGAAGCCTTAGAGAAAGCTGCATGTCCCAAACGTGGTGGTAATTGGCAAAAACAGCTTACTCTTACGGAAGCTTACTGGATTCTATGTTTAGATACTAAATATCCTAATGGGATGAGTTTCAAGAATGATCAGTTTTATTTTTACTGAAACTTTCCTTCTCTTGTGCAACTTTGTGGTTTATATGTCGTCATTCCTTGCCCAGCTTGTGTTTTGCTAATGTAATTAAGTTCATTACTCCCCTATACAGTGGGGCAAAAAAGTATTTAGTCAGTCAGCAATAGTGCAAGTTCCACCACTTAAAAAGATGAGAGGCGTCTGTAATTTACATCATAGGTAGACCTCAACTATGAGAGACAAACTGAGAAAAAAAAATCCAGAAAATCACATTGTCTGTTTTTTTAACATTTTATTTGCATATTATGGTGGAAAATAAGTATTTGGTCAGAAACAAAATTTCATCTCAATACTTTGTAATATATTCTTTGTTGGCAATGACAGAGGTCAAACGTTTTCTGTAAGTCTTCACAAGGTTGCCACACACTGTTGTTGGTATGTTAGCCCATTCCTCCATGCAGATCTCCTCTAGAGCAGTGATGTTTTTGGCTTTTCGCTTGGCAACACGGACTTTCAACTCCCTCCAAAGGTTTTCTATAGGGTTGAGATCTGGAGACTGGCTAGGCCACTCCAGGACCTTGAAACGCTTCTTACGAAGCCACTCCTTCGTTGCCCTGGCGGTGTGCTTTGGATCATTGTCATGTTGAAAGACCCAGCCACGTTTCATCTTCAATGCCCTTGCTGATGGAAGAAGGTTTGCACTCAAAATCTCACGGTACATGGCCCCATTAATTCTTTCATGTACCCGGATCAGTCGTCCTGGCCCCTTTGCAGAGAAACAGCCCCAAAGCATTGTTTCCACCACCATGCTTTACAGTAGGTATGGTGTTTGATGGATGCAACTCTGTATTCTTTTTCCTCCAAACACGACAAGTTGTGTTTCTACCAAACAGTTCCAGTTTGGTTTCATCAGACCATAGGACATTCTCCCAAAACTCCTCTGGATCATCCAAATGCTCTCTAGCAAACTTCAGATGGGCCCGGACATGTACTGGCTTAAGCAGTGGGACACGTCTGGCACTGCAGGATCTGAGTCCATGGTGGCGTAGTGTGTTACTTATGGTAGGCTTTGTTACATTGGTCCCAGCTCTCTGCAGTTCATTCACTAGGTCCCCCCGCGTGGTTCTGGGATTTTTGCTCACCGTTCTTGTGATCATTCTGACCCCACGGGGTGGGATTTTGCATGGAGCCCCAGATCGAGGGAGATTATCAGTGGTCTTGTATGTCTTCCATTTTCTAATTATTGCTCCCACTGTTGATTTCTTCACTCCAAGCTGGTTGGCTATTGCAGATTCAGTCTTCCCAGCCTGGTGCAGGGCTACAGTTTTGTTTCTGGTGTCCTTTGACAGCTCTTTGTTCTTCACCATAGTGGAGTTTGGAGTCAGAATGTTTGAGGGTGTGCACAGGTGTCTTTTTATACTGATAACAAGTTTAAACAGGTGCCATTACTACAGTTAATAAATGGAGGAAAGAGGAGACTCTTAAAGAAGAAGTTACAGGTCTTTGAGAGCCAGAAATCTTGATTGTTTGTTTCTGACCAAATACTTATTTTCCACCATAATATGCAAAAAAAATGATAAAAAAACAGACAATGTGATTTTCTGGATTTTTTGTTCTCAGTTTGTCTCCCATAGTTGAGGTCTACCTATGATGTAAATTACAGACGCCTCTCATCTTTTTAAGTGGTGGAACTTGCACTATTGCTGACTGACTAAATACTTTTTTGCCCCACTGTATATGTGTTTCCCCATTTCAGGATACAGTGTGACAGCTCCCAGCCCTCTCTCCCTCTCTCTCATGTTGATTAAAATATATTTTCTATGTGATATAACGCCTTCAATACCAAGTCAGTCTTTAAAGTTTGGTATACAGAAGAGCCCTTTATTCGCCAACCACCTGAAATTGTCTGGAATCTTATCAAGTTATCAAGGGGAAAGTCTTGATTGTTTATTACCAAGGCAATCTAAGGCAATACATCTTTGCCAGAGAACCCTATAGCACTAAAGAATTGGACAGCGAAGGCGCTAATATTGGAGCTCAGGAAATGGACTTAACCAAAGGAGTCCCTGGAGGTTGTGATTAAGGGCAGTTGTGGATTCCACACAAACCCAACGTGGCAGTGAATGCTAAGCTTAAATTGAACTCATTTTCACCAAAATTACTTGATAGTATTTTGTCAGTTTCACTAATCTCAGTCTCCCTATAAGTTTCAGTTAAATTATATGAATTGTGGAACTTTCCTCATTGTGCCTTACCAAATAAATTGAAGGATTTGTCTAGCCCCACATTCATGATCACTGCAGCAACTGAGTGAGAAGAACCTGTCGCACAGAACAATACCACAGGAATATCTTCATTCCACTATTTTAGAGCTATGGAAATTTTTGTTTTATATAACTCGATTGCTTCTCCCATGGCTCTTCTAACAGCCTGGTGGAGCACTCCGTTTGAACAAGTGGTGCGAGTCTGAACTCTCAAACTCCAGGTGCAAAGCGGCAACCAAGAAGCTGGGAGGCAGAAGAGGAATATGCTCTTGAACATTCATCTTGATCAAACCTCTTTAAAGGAATGATCCTTCAGGAAGAACTTGTTTATGAATAATCCTTGTTCTAGATGGCACAGTAGCAAAAGACAGACCCATAAATTCTCTCTAAGCTTCCCTTAAATGGTCTCTTGTCATTATTCTCCTAGCTGGAATTTTATCCATTCTCTCCTCCCCAAGTTAACTCAAACAAGAGAAACTGTGATTGTGTAAGTCGTCAAATTTTAATTGGATTCAACTGTAAACAGGAGAAGTCTACAAGGTCCCATCCAGCATCAGAGGCCATTAAACTATTGAATAACTTACAGATATCGTAATGGTCTCCATCACATGATGTGAATGACTATGCAAGGGATTTGTTGCAGTGCTATAAAATGGGGTTGTTAGAGTTATCCTTGATGGCCACATTCGGCAAACATCACCAGATATGGACGGGGCTTCAGTAGTAGAATCTTTGTTAACTTGGCAACATATCCAATAAAACAGTAGTCATGTTTTATCACTGGGTATAATGATTTAGAATCTGACACTTTTTTATTTTGCTCCTGTTGTAAATGGCCTACACAGTCTAGAAAATGAATATCAATTTCCAGACACTCAATGGCACATTATATCAAATGTCGCAAATGCAAGCTGAGAGCTCAATTCAACTTTCCATCTACATCTGTATTTATTTTCCAAAATCCTGATAACGGGTCAAAAGTATGTGGACATGTCAAATCTTACATTTGACCATGCTTATTGAGATCTTTGAGGCTTTTGTGCCGCTGCATAACCATAGAAATTCATTTTGTAAAACTCAGTTTTTAAGGTGATGTCACCGAGGGAGCACTCAGACATCCGTTCTAATTGAACTGAAAAGCATTGACTTGCCGACGGGTCTCCAAACTCAAGCGTGACAGCTTCATGTATTTCTATGAAACTGTCATGCTCGGGTCGGGACACCCACCAGCCAGTCCGTGCATTGCAGTCCATTCTTGGACCAATTTTCACAGACGTCCGAATGCGCCCTTACAGTGTTTTTTTAATTTACCAAATGGCTGCAATGAAACAAACAGTGAAAAATTTAACGGGATCTGAATACTTATCGTACCCACTGTATGTGCAATGGATGAAGCTGAAACATGTGAACTTAGTAATTAGGAGTAGTATCTATATACTTTTGGCTGTCAATCTATTTATAGAATATTAAGCATAGAATGGAACTAATAGCTTTTTCCTCATCCTGAAATAGATATATTGTCTAATAAAAGTTAGCAACCTCTCATTAAACATAAAATACTGTATACTTTGAAGCAATGTTTGATTATTCTTTTATGCTTTAGATAATAATTTTATATTGCCAACTTTTTAAGAGACAGTAGATTTCAAAGGTGGAATATTTGTATTTCAGAATATGTGGTAGACATTTGGTTTCTCTACTTTACTACAAATGAATCTGCAGTATTTTATATGCACCCAATTAAAAATGATGTTTGGAAAAATGAAAACTGATATGATGTCATATACGTTTAGAGATAGTGCTGGATAGTGTTAAATATCGCAGCCGGGGGGGTGAGTCGTAACTGAACTACCCACGCTGTTATCTTTTTGTCAGGAACAGCCCTCTGCTGCCCCCTACTGTCTGGACAATTACGCAGTTGACTGACGATTATCGGAGGAGGCTACTGCTCTTTCCATAAGGCCGTTTATTAGGAAACTGACAGTGAGCGTATGGTACATACACCTCCGATTCCAACGCATGGAATATGTATATACTCCTGGTATGGTAACTGCTAGCTCCACGATAACCCAAGAACTACTTGCTGCTACCACCAGTCTTTTTTATACAGGCTGACTGGATGCTTGTATTTTGTAGTGTATGGCTCCAGAATGCGGTTTACAGAGTAAAAGGAACAGAACTATTACATTTTATATTTAATCCAGAACGATAGGCAGTGTTTATAAATATGTCCAACAGATTTTACAAAGGAGGCAAAAGAATACAGCATATACAGCTACATAAAATAAACAGGAAATTAGCAAAGAAACTTACTATGCTGGTCATAGAGATGATTCGGCTTAGCGAAGGAAAGCACTTTGATTGAAAAACTTCCAGTGACGGGATCGTGCATTCACTGATATCTATCTCTCTACATGAACCCAGATCATAATTCACCTTGACGTTTTTATCAGCACCTGAGTTACACCCACACACTCCCATTGCTGATCTCACACGCGCCCAATATTAACTATATCTACACTGCAGACGTTCGCAGAAGTTTGAGATCGCCGCCTTATTATTAATCATAATTTACCTTTCTATAGATGGTAAGCATGACATGACTGATGTCAGTCATCTGACCACTATTGATTTGTGGCTTATAGGCAGGTGTCACAGTTATGAGAAAATATTTTTCCCCAATCAATCCTGAAGTTGAAAATGTACATTGATGAGCAAAAGGGTAACAATGTTTTGAACTTTTGAATTTTAAGTTCCATATCTCACCCTCCACTACTGCTTCAAATGTGAGACTACCTTCATTTTATAAACAATCATCATGGCTATGTAGGAATATGGACTGGGCTGGTGGTGCCTCTCTTGTACCTGTCCCGGAACCATCGGAACTGTCACCAGTGTTGCAGGGGGGAAAGCATTTAGACCTGGACGGACCTTTGCACTTATCTGAAGGGGGCGTGACAGACATAAAAGGCGCTGCAAGCGGGAAAAGGAGAAACTCGGCAGGAAGGCAGAGTGCGCAACAGGAAACAGTTAACTCTTCTCCGTGAGACGACGTCACAGTGCCGACCCTCACTGCCATACGCTACTTCGCTCCCCTGCTGACTGTGAGGGAATTGACTGTGTGCCTTCACCCAGCTGTAACACTGAATTGACCGCGCGTGCCTTTCCTCAGTCTAACACGGATACGCGGCCCACTGCTGACCTGGAAGATCAGCCGGAGCTGTCTGGCTTACATCCCGCCTCCGCCACTGAAATTTACAGCACTCCGGCAGAACCAGAGACTGTGTCATGACCCATACGTTGCTCCGTCCCTGCAGGACCTCGCTCCAGAGAACCCGGACACACTGCTTCCTTCAGGAGACAGTGCCTCGGTTTCCTTCAGGACCAAGCCAGGGACTTCACGCGCTTTCTACGGTGCCACCGTGGGAGTACAAGCCTTCATCGCCCCGAAAACTTCAGACTGATATGTTTGCCTGTTGTTTAGCCAACTGTTTCGTTACCCTTGTTTATGCGTTTTGCTTTCACCCCCCCTTCATCACTAATACTCTCCTTGAGTGGAGTATCCCCTGTATTAAACCCCTTAACTCTTGTTCTGCCTACTGCTCATCACTGCATCCCGCGTTCCTGCGATTTCTACAGCTATCTCATAGATACATTTGACTTCATATTTAGTATATGGTTAGATATGCAGATTCTTGTTATGTCAGTGCATTGTTACTATTTTACCCCATGAAAATCTAAAATGTAATTTTTATTACCTTTGCCTGTCAACACTGCCTGAATCCTTCTGGGCATGCTCTCTATCAGATTCAAACATGTCTTGATCGAAATGTGATCTTAGGTCTCTTTTACATGTTCCCAAAGTTGGTGCCTACTGGTCGATACACTTGGGTATTTATACATTTTTTTCTTCAACTCTATCCACAAGTGTCCATCACTCATGGCCTCTGCGCGCTGGGCACCGCCTCCTCTTCCTTCATTAGCGTCCCCGGCGCCTGCGCTGTAAGTTCGAAGGGCTGCGCAACTGCACATGCCTGAAAAGGCGATTTTTTATAAATTTGTCTAAACAGTTCTGCAAACAGTCACCACCAGTGCATCCCAAAAAGCAGGGAATTTGTGAAACTCAAATAAATCAAAAATGTTCTTTTTCTGCCATAAGTCTGAGGGTATGTGCACACGTTGCGGATTTGCCTCTGGAATTTTTTGTGCGGATTCTGCATCTCTTGACAGAAAGCGCAGGTGCGGATTTGATGCATTTTTTATGCAGATTTTGTGTGGATTTACTGCGGATTTTGTGCAGATTTCATGCGTTTTTACCCCTGCAGAAAGCATATGGGGTTTAGAAGAACTTTTTCCAGTGTTTAGTGGATACTATTTACCCTTTTCCATCTATACGAACTTTTGGTGGTGTAAGGGATGTTAAATGTTTGCTGTCCCCTTTTCTCCCCAACTCCTTTAAGTGTTTGTAATTAGGCTACGTTCACATTTGCGTTGTGCGGGGCTGCGTCGGCGACGCAACACACAACGCAAACAAAAACACATGCAAAACGCATTGTTTTGTGACGCATGCGTCCTTTTTTGGCATGATTTTGGATGCAAAAAAAAATGCAACTTGCTGCGTCCTCTGCGCCCTGACACTTGCGCCAAAAAGACGCATGCGTTACAAAACGCAAGACAATGCATGTCCATGCGCCCCCATGTTAAATATAGGGACGCATGACGCATGCGTCGCCGCGGCTGCGCCCGACGCAGCCCCGCAAAACGCTAATGTGAACGTACCCTCAATGTGTTTGTACACAGTGGTACTGCTACACATAAAGTGTATCACCACCGTGTACAAGAGCATTGCTATACTTACTGTATATTGCTCTGAGTATATATATATATATATATATATACATACTGTGCATGTTTTAGATGTTTGGTACAATTTGCACACTGTGGATAGGGAAAGTTTGTCCTCAGGCCCAGCTTAGTGTTAGGGGCGTAGTGTCCGTAGTTGGCCATTAGAGGGGGGCACTATAGTTTATAGCTAGAGTAGTAGGGGGCACAGTGGGATAAGAATAGCTAAGCTTCCTGGTTTTAGTCAGTTGGGGCCTGGGCACCCGTGCAGCTCACTAAGCTGCTTGGCCAGGAGTCGCTACACCCCGCACCATTAAAGAAAGTGGCGCAGCATAGCCTATATAGCACCTAAGAATTGCTCTAGGAGGAATGAAGTACGACAGCACAAGCAAGATGTGGCAGATCTTTGCCTGAGTGGCAGTTCTTAAAACCGGTGCAAAGCAATGTAGGATGCCCCCATGTGAGGCAAGAATTCCGGATGGAACAGATTTTGCGGGACCGGAAAATTCGGTCCGACCTGGGGCTGAGCATAGTGAAGGAAAGGACAGAGAAGGGACAGAAAGGAAGTAATTAACTGTGATACTTGAAGTGCCTGTATTTGAACAAGCTGTGCTGAGTAAAAGAGTTAACATTGAAGTTAAGCTGGAGTGTGTCTCCTTTTGTTGCAGAACCGTCTGTGAGGAATACATCCCCGTACCGGACAAGTCCAGATGGCACAGAGAGCCAGCTACAAGGTACTGCAACAGAGAGATGTGATCCTATGCGGGAAGGGGTCCAGGAAGTGATACAGGGATTTCTGTCGGCCATGGCTGCTGCCCTGGACCCCGACCCCTACACTTGGCATAGTTGGCAGGATCTCACAGCCCCATATGGTGGTGAAGCCGACACGGAGGAGAAAGAGAGAAAGACCGCCCTGGGAGAGAGGAGTCGGAGGTCCAAAGCCATACTACAGCTCGCCAGGTGCTGGAGGGGAGGTGCACCATGTGTCACCAGGCACCCCAGGGAGCCGCAGGTCCTGCTCGCCTCGTGGGGTCCCTTCCCTTCCTCCGACCAATGGGCCTGGATCACCGGGGTCATGGAACAAAAGAAGAAGAGGGAGAAGGAAGCTTGGGCCGAGTTGTGCCAGCCGGGAGATGGCACAATGGCTGGTTGCCACACCTATGGCCAGCTGACTTATGTGGAAATAGGCCAAGGCTATGGCTTCATTTGCAAGGTTGAGACCCATCATAATGTCTATGTGAACGCGACCTCTGTCAAATTCACTCCAGACTCCTGGAAGAAGGGGACTGAGTCTCCTTCTACAAAGACTGTTGCCCACGGGGATATTTTGGTGGTGGTGGTGGCTCTATATACCCCAGAGGTGATAGCACAACATGTGGACTTTAGCTTGGCATGGTCGAGCATCCGTAAAGTTCTTGCCTCTCAACCTCCTGCTACCCCTGCCTCTCCAAGGCAGCCTGTGACTACTGCAGCCACAGAGTCACTCCTGACCCGGGACTGGAAAAGGGAACCTGATATTATTGGAGCAGCGAGAGGAGCGTGCCGTTGAAGAGACTGAACTGTTGCATTTGTGGTGCCATGGCACTGTATACTAAAAGGACTGTTCCGCGTCCATCCGGAGCAGAGGAGAAGCCCCCTGCTGTTTTCCCCAGTGGAAATGAAGTTTCGTGACCGGAAGAGGTCATAAGGACCTGTGCTTGTTGTGTTGTTCATTTGCCTGACCCAGGGGACTGCGAGCTGGGTACTATGTTTAGAGCTTATGGACTCTTTTTCTTTTTGGTTGCACCCATTGTGCCTATTCTGCTGGAGAAGCAGGACTCTCCAGTGAATTATGTTTCCGGTACAGGAGTACCATATTTAAAGGAAGGGGGACGTGTCCCCATTGAAGAATAATATGGACATGACTCTTATTGAGTCCTTTATAATGTTTGATAATGTTTTCACTTTAAAATTTTATATGGTTGAGGACAACAATTTAAAAGAAAGGGGGAAATGTAGGGGATGTGAAATGTTTGGTGTTCCCTTTTCTCCCCAACCCCTTTATGTGTTTGTTATTAATGTGTTCGTACACGGTGGTACTGCTACACATAAAGTGAATTACCACAGTGTACAAGAGCATACTTACTGTATATTGCTCTGATTATATATATATATATATATATATATATATATACATACATTTGTTCTACATATTTGGCACAATTTGCACAATGTGGATAAGGAAAGTTTGTCCCTGGGCCCAGCTTAGTTTTAGGGGCGTAGTGTCCATAGTTGGCCATTAGAGAGGGGCACTATAGTTTATAGCTAGAGTAGGAGGGGGCACGGTGGGATAAGAATAGTTAAGCTTCTTGGTTTTAGTCAGTTGCGGCCTGGGTGCCCGTGCAGCTCACTGGGCTGCTTGGCCAGGAGTCGCTGCACCCCGCACCATTAAAGAAAGGGGCCCAGCATAGCATACACAGCACCGAAGAATTCCTCTAGGAGGAAAGAAGTACGACAGCGCTACGGACGCAGCTAAAGGAATCTGTCCCCTTAGAGAGAGAAAGAAGATTATTCAGCCGGGCAGCACAAACAAGATGTGGCAAATCTTTGCCTGGGCGGCAGTTCTTAAAACCGGGGCAAAAAGGTGTAGGACTCCCCCATGTGATGCAACAGATTCTGCGGGACCAGAATATTCAGTCTGACCCGGGGCTGAGCATAGTGAAGGAAAGGACAGAGAAGGGACAGAAAGGAAGAAATCAACTGTGATACTTCAAGTGCCTGTATTTGAACAAGCTGTGCTGAGTAAAACAGTTAACATTGAAGTTAAGCCGGAGTGTGTCTCCTTTATTTCGGAACCGTCTGTGAGGAATACATCCCCGTATTGGGCAAGTCCAGATGGCGCAGAGAGCCAGCTACAAGGTACTGTAACAGAGAGATGTGATCTTATGCGGGAAGGGGTCCAGGGAGTGATACAGGGATTGCTGTTGGCCATGGCTGCTGCCCTGGTCCCTGACCCCTACAGTGGCTCTGGAATATTTAGGGCTCATCTCCACTTGTGTGAGAAAAAAATGGTCCGATTTACGGACCGAAAAAACGGATGTAACGTCTGCGAGTGCCATGCGAGTGTCATGCGATTTTTTTTATCGCAACATCCGTATGACATCCGTATTGCTGTCCAATTTTTACGCACGGGTCTCCTTTGAAAAGCCGGTAATTCAGCGCAGAGTACAGTAAAATCACACTGACAGGTTAGATTAGAGTAGATATATACACATAGAATAGGTATATATACATATATATATGTCAGGGAGACACCTATATATATATATTTATATTTAATGCAGCGCGAGACAGCTTTAAAGCTGGTAATTCAATTACCGGCTTTTGCTTTCTCCTTCCTAAACCCGACATGATATGAGACATGGTTTACATACAGTAAACCATCTCATATCACCATTTTTTTTGCATATTCCACACTACTAATGTTAGTAGTGTGTATATGCAAAATTTGGCCGTTGTAGCTATTATATTTAAGGGTTAAATGGCGGAAAAAATTGGCGTGGGCTCCCGCGCAATTTTCTCCGCCAGAGTAGTAAAGCCAGTGACTGAGGGCAGATATTAATAGCCTGGAGAGGGTCCACGGTTATTGGCCCCCCCTGGCTAAAAATACCTGCCCCCAGCCACCCCAGAAAAGGCACATCTGGAAGATGCGCCTATTCTGGCACTTGGCCACTCTCTTCCCATTCCCGTGTAGCGGTGGGATATGGGGTAATGAAGGGTTAATGCCACCTTGATATTGTAAGGTGACATTAAGCCTAATTAATAATGGAGAGGCGTCAATTATGACACCTATCCATTATTAATCCAATACTAGTAAAGGGTTAAAAAATTACACAAACACATTATTAAAAATTATTTTAATGAAATAAAAACAAAGGTTGTTGTAATATTTTATTTAACGCCCAATCCAATCACTGAAGACCCTCGATCTGTAAATAAAAAAAACATAATAAACCAACAATATACATACCTTCCGCAGATTTGTAAAGTCCAACGATGTAAATCCTTCTGAAGGGGTTAAAATATTTTGCAGCCAGGAGTTCTGCTAATGCAGCGCTACTCCTCGCTGCAAAACCCCAGGGAATGAAGGTAAAGTAGGTCAATGACCTATATTTACCTGCATTTGCGGTGAGGCGCCCTCTGCTGGCTGTTCATAGATCGTGGGAACTTTCCTAGAAAGCCTTTCTGCAAAATATTTTAACCCCTTCAGAAGGATTTACATCGTTGGACTTTACAGATCGGCGGAAGGTATGTATATTGTTGGTTTATTATGTTTTTTTATTTACAGATCGAGGGTCTTCAGTGATTGGATTGGGCGTTAAATAAAATATTACAACAACCTTTGTTTTTATTTCATTAAAATAATTTTTAATAATGTGTTTGTGTAATTTTTTAACCCTTTACTAGTATTGGATTAATAATGGATAAGTGTCATAATTGACGCCTCTCCATTATTAATTAGGCTTAATGTCACCTTACAATAGCAAGGTGGCATTAACCCTTCATTACCCCATATCCCACCGCTACACGGGAATGGGAAGAGAGTGGCCAAGTGCCAGAATAGGCGCATCTTCCAGATGTGCCTTTTCTGGGGTGGCTGGGGGCAGGTATTTTTAGCCAGGGGGGGCCAATAACCGTGGACCCTCTCCAGGCTATTAATATCTGCCCTCAGTCACTGACTTTACTACTCTGGCGGAGAAAATTGCGCGGGAGCCCACGCCAATTTTTTCCGCCATTTAACCCTTAAATATAATAGCTACAACGGCCAAATTTTGCATATACACACTACTAACATTAGTAGTGTGGAATATGCAAAAAAAATGGTGATATGAGATGGTTTACTGTATGTAAACCAGGTCTCATATCATGTCGGGTTTAGGAAGGAGAAAGCAAAAGCCGGTAATTGAATTACCAGCTTTAAAGCTGTCTCGCGCTGCATTAAATATAAATATATATATATATAGGTGTCTCCCTGACATATATATATGTATATATACCTATTCTATGTGTATATATCTACTCTAATCTAACCTGTCAGTGTGATTTTACTGTACTCTGCGCTGAATTGCCGGCTTTTCTAAGGACACGGGTGCGTAAAAATCGGACAGCGCTCGCATGGTGCGAGTGCTGTGCGTTTTTTTTCTCGCACCCATTGACTTGCATTGGCGAGTCTCGTCCGAGAATCTCAGCAATACGCAGCATGCTGCGATTTTTTTCTCAAACGACACAGATTTTTCTCAGTCCGATTTTGGCTGGGAAAAAAAATCGCAAATGGAATGTCACCTATTATTTAACATTGGTCCGAGTGCAATCCGATTTTTTATCGGATTGCACTCGTCCGTTTTCCTAGCAGGTGGAGATGAGCCCTTATGAGGATCCAGTTCCTTTGGTCCCTTATAATATAGTAAGAAGGGAAAAACAAGGAAGGATTGTATAAGGCTGGGTTCCCATTGCGTTATGGGAACGCGTTAAACGGACAGCGTTGCACGGCGAAATTAACGCCGTGCAACGTGGCCGTTAACGCACCCATTGAAGGTAATGGGAACGCGCTTCACTAGCGCGTGCCATGTTCGGCACGCGCTAGCGACGCGCCGGTGATTCCTGGCGCGCCGCGGACGCTGCTTGCAGCGTCCGAGGCGCGCCCGCGGTCCGTTCCCCGCTCTCGCAGATCGGGGATCTGCGAGAGCGGGGACGTTACCGCGACCCCGACCGCAGCCCCATAGAAAACATTGCGTTAGCGCAATCCGCTAGCGCTAGCGCTAAACGGATTGCACTAACGCAATGTGACCCTAGCCTAAGAGTTTTGTCTCATGGATGTTCATACCATTATTTTGCATTTAGATTTATTTTTTCTGTTATCGGATCCATTAATTTATGCTTTGTTGGGGCTCCTTTGGATGTGTAAGTTTAGAATCTATGGTGAGGGAATGCCTTCAGACACTGTAACACAAATTGACTATACACTGGGGCACATATAGTAGTTGGATTGCCCCTCATTAACGTTCATGCACTGTCACTACACTATTAATCTAATTGAAATTCACTGCACACACTAAGAATTGGGTGATGGAAGACAAACATTTATTCACAGCAGTGAAGATCAGAAATAGAGAATGCAAATCGCAGGAAAAATACATTACAGAACGACGGTGGTCAAACTTAAACGTTTCAGCCTGTCCAGGCCTTATTCATTACGCTGTTGTATGACTTTGACAATATAGCATGGGGACAGTCCCAAGTGTAACAGAATAAGTCGAGAGCTGTATTGTCCTCAAGTTCCTGGAGTGGTTATGGTGTGCTGAAATGTCGGTGGCGCTCCTGCGCTTTGCCCCTGGATACAAGGGAACTTTTTGGAACCGTTTTGGAACTTTTGTATACTTTCATGTTTTTTGTCTGGATCACTTAGACGGCAAAAAAGGGGCAGAAGAAAAAAGGAGATGCATTGAAGAGGCTTTCAATGCATCTCCTTTTTCTTCTACCCCTTTTTTGCCCTCTTTTTGATCATAATATGCTTAATGTACACAGTTCCCTAAATTTCCCTAATTCACTTATATGGATGTATTATGTATTATTATGTACTATTCTGCTCTACAACTAAGGTTTATATCACTAGTATGTATTCTGTATACATAGAAAGTGTCTCACAGTACATCAACATCCTTTTATCGGTGGTGATGGGGTGGGGGGGCGGGATTATGGGTGGTGATGGGGTGGGGGGCAGGATTATGGGTGGTGATGGGGTAGGGGGCGGGATTATGGGTGGTGATGGGGTGGGGGGGCGGGATTATGGGTGGTGATGGGGTGGGGGGGCGGGATTATGGGTGGTGATGGGGTGGGGGGGCGGGATTATGGGTGGTGATGGGTGGGGGGCGGGATTATGGGTGGTGATGGGTGGGGGGCGGGATTATGGGTGGTGATGGGGTGGGGGTGCGGGATTATGGGTGGTGATGGGGTGGGGGTGCGGGATTATGGGTGGTGATGGGGTGGGGTGCGGGATTATGGGTGGTGAAGGGGTGTGGGGGCGGGATTATGGGTGGTGATGGGGTGGGGGGGCGGTATTATGGGTGGTGACGGGGTGGGGGGGCGGGATTATGGGTGGTGACGGGGTGGGGGGGCGGGATTATGGGTGGTGACGGGGTGGGGGGGCGGGATTATGGGTGGTGAAGGGGTGGGGGGCGGTATTATGGGTGGTGAAGGGGTGGGGGGCGGTATTATGGGTGGTGAAGGGGTGGGGGGCGGGATTATGGGTGGTGATGGGGTGGGGGGTGGGATTATGGGTGGTGAAGGGGTGGGGGGCGGATTATGGGTGGTGATGGGGTGGGGGGCTGGATTATGGGTGGTGATGGGGTGGGGGGCGGGATTATGGGTGGTGATGGGGTGGGGGGGCGGGATTATGGGTGGTGAAGGGGTGGGGGGCGGAATTATGGGTGGTGATGGGGTGGGGGGCGGAATTATCGGTGGTGATGGGGTGTGGGGCGGGATTATGGGTGGTGATGGGGTGGGGGGCGGGATTATGGGTGGTGATGGGGTGGGGGGCGGGATTATGGGTGGTGATGGGATGGGGGGGCGATATTATGGGTGGTGAAGGGGTGGGGGGCGGGATTATGGGTGGTGATGGGGTGGGGGGCGATATGGGTGGTGATGGGGTGGGGGGGCGGGATTATGGGTGGTGAAGGGGTGGGGGGGCAGGATTATGGGTGGTGATGGGGTGGGGGGTCGGAATTATGGGTGGTGATGGGGTGGGGGTGCGGGATTATGGGTGGTGATGGGGTGGGGGTGCGGGATTATGGCTGGTGATGGGGTGGGGGGGCGGGATTATGTGTGGTGATGTGGTGGGGGCGGGATTATGGGTGGTGATGGGGTGGGGGAGCGGGATTGTGGGTGGTGATGGGGTGGGGGGCGGGATAGTGGGTGGTGATGGGGTGGGGGGGCTGGATTATGGGTTGTGATGGGGTGGGGGGCGGGATTATGGGTGGTGATGGGGTTGGGGTTCGGTATTATGGGTGGTGAAGGGGTGGGGGGCGGAATTATGGGTGGTGATGGGGTGGGGGGCGGGATAGTGGGTGGTGATGGGGTGGGGGGGCTGGATTATGGGTTGTGATGGGGTGGGGGGCGGGATTATCGGTGGTGATGGGGTGTGGGGCGGGATTATGGGTGGTGATGGGGTGGGGGGCGGGATTATGGGTGGTGAAGAGCTGGGGGGCGGGATTATGGGTGGTGATGGGGTGGGGGGGCGATATTATGGGTGGTGAAGGGGTGGGGGCGGGATTATGGGTGGTGATGGGGTGGGGGCGATATGGGTGGTGATGGGGTTGGGGGGCAGGATTATGGGTGGTGAAGGGGTGGGGGGGCAGGATTATGGGTGGTGATGGGGTGGGGGGTCGGAATTATGGGTGGTGATGGGGTGGGGGTGTGGGATTATGGGTGGTGATGGGGTGGGGGTGCGGGATTATGGCTGGTGATGGGGTGGGTGGGCGGGATTATGTGTGGTGATGTGGTGGGGGGCGGGATTATGGGTGGTGATGGGGTGGGGGGCGGGATTGTGGGTGGTGATGGGGTGGGGGGCGGGATTGTGTGTGGTGATGGGTTGGGGGCCGTGATTGTGTGTGGTGATGGGTTGGGGGCGTGATTGTGTGTGGTGATGGGGTGGGGGGGCGGTATTATGGGTGGTGATGGGGCGGGGGGGCGGGATTATGGGTGGTGACAGGGTGGGGGGGCGGGATTATGGGTGGTGACGGGGTGGGGGGGCGGGATTATGGGTGGTGAAGGGGTGGGGGGCGGTATTATGGGTGGTGAAGGGGTGGGGGGCAGTATTATGGGTGGTGAAGGGGTGGGGGGTGGGATTATGGGTGGTGAAGGGGTGGGGGGCGGGATTATGGGTGGTGATGGGGTGGGGGTGCGGGATTATGGGTGGTGATGGGGTGGGGGTGCGGGATTATGGGTGGTGATGGGGTGGGGTGCGGGATTATGGGTGGTGAAGGGGTGGGGGGGCGGGATTATGGGTGGTGATGGGGTGCGGGGGGCGGTATTATGGGTGGTGACGGGGTGGGGGGGCGGGATTATGGGTGGTGACGGGGTGGGGGGGCGGGATTATGGGTGGTGACGGGGTGGGGGGGCAGGATTATGGGTGGTGAAGGGGTGGGGGGCGTGATTATGGGTGGTGATGGGGTGGGGGGCGTGATTATGGGTGGTGAAGGGGTGGGGGGCGGGATTATGGGTGGTGATGGGTGGGAGGGTGGGATTATGGGTGGTGATGGGGTGGGGGGTGGGATTATGGGTGGTGAAGGGGTGGGGGGCGGATTATGGGTGGTGATGGGGTGGGGGGCTGGATTATGGGTGGTGATGGGGTGGGGGGCGGGATTATGGGTGGTGATGGGGTGGGGGGGCGGGATTATGGGTGGTGAAGGGGTGGGGGGCGGAATTATGGGTGGTGATGGGGTGGGGGGCGGAATTATCGGTGGTGATGGGGTGTGGGGCGGGATTATGGGTGGTGATGGGGTGGGGGGCGGGATTATGGGTGGTGATGGGGTGGGGGGGCGATATTATGGGTGGTGAAGGGGTGGGGGGCGGGATTATGGGTGGTGATGGGGTGGGGGGCGATATGGGTGGTGATGGGGTGGGGGGGCGGGATTATGGGTGGTGAAGGGGTGGGGGGGCAGGATTATGGGTGGTGATGGGGTGGGGGGTCGGAATTATGGGTGGTGATGGGGTGGGGGTGCGGGATTATGGGTGGTGATGGGGTGGGGGTGCGGGATTATGGCTGGTGATGGGGTGGGGGGGCGGGATTATGTGTGGTGATGTGGTGGGGGCGGGATTATGGGTGGTGATGGGGTGGGGGAGCGGGATTGTGGGTGGTGATGGGGTGGGGGGCGGGATAGTGGGTGGTGATGGGGTGGGGGGGCTGGATTATGGGTTGTGATGGGGTGGGGGGCGGGATTATGGGTGGTGATGGGGTTGGGGGGCGGTATTATGGGTGGTTAAGGGGTGGGGGGCGGAATTATGGGTGGTGATGGGGTGGGGGGCGGGATAGTGGGTGGTGATGGGGTGGGGGGGCTGGATTATGGGTTGTGATGGGGTGGGGGGCGGGATTATCGGTGGTGATGGGGTGTGGGGCGGGATTATGGGTGGTGATGGGGTGGGGGGCGGGATTATGGGTGGTGAAGAGCTGGGGGGCGGGATTATGGGTGGTGATGGGGTGGGGGGGCGATATTATGGGTGGTGAAGGGGTGGGGGCGGGATTATGGGTGGTGATGGGGTGGGGGCGATATGGGTGGTGATGGGGTTGGGGGGCAGGATTATGGGTGGTGAAGGGGTGGGGGGGCAGGATTATGGGTGGTGATGGGGTGGGGGGTCGGAATTATGGGTGGTGATGGGGTGGGGGTGTGGGATTATGGGTGGTGATGGGGTGGGGGTGCGGGATTATGGCTGGTGATGGGATGGGGGGGCGGGATTATGTGTGGTGATGTGGTGGGGGGCGGGATTATGGGTGGTGATGGGGTGGGGGAGCGGGATTGTGGGTGGTGATGGGGTGGGGGGCGGGATTGTGGGTGGTGATGGGGTGGGGGCGGGATTATGGGTGGTGATGTGTTGGGGGCGAGATTGTGTGTGGTAATGTGGTGGGGGGCAGGATTGTGTGGTGATGATTTCGGGGCGAGATTGTGTGTGGTGATGTGTTGGGGGGCGGGATTGTGTGTGGTGATGGGGTGGGGGGCGGGATTATGGGTGGTGAAGGGGTGGGGGGCGGAATTATGGGTGGTAATGGGGTGGGGGGCGGGATTATCGGTGGTGATGGGGTGTGGGTCGGGATTATGGGTGGTGATGGGGTGGGGGGTGGGATTATGGGTGGTGAAGAGGTGGGGGGCGGGATTATGGGTGGTGATGGGGTGGGGGGGCGATATTATGGGTGGTGAAGGGGTGGGGGGCGGGATTATGGGTGGTGATGGGGTGGGGGGCGATATGGGTGGTGATGGGGTGGGGGGGCGGGATTATGGGTGGTGAAGGGGTGGGGGGGCAGGATTATGGGTGGTGATGGGGTGGGGGGTCGGAATTATGGGTGGTGATGGGGTGGGGGTGCGGATTATGGGTGGTGATGGGGTGGGGGGCGGGATTATGGGTGGTGAAGAGGTGGGGGGCGGGATTATGGGTGGTGATGGGGTGGGGGGGCGATATTATGGGTGGTGAAGGGGTGGGGGGCGGGATTATGGGTGGTGATGGGGTGGGGGGCGATATGGGTGGTGATGGGGTGGGGGGCGGGATTATGGGTGGTGAAGGGGTGGGGGGGCAGGATTATGGGTGGTGATGGGGTGGGGGGTCGGAATTATGGGTGGTGATGGGGTGGGGGTGCGGATTATGGGTGGTGATGGGGTGGGGGTGCGGGATTATGGCTGGTGATGGGGTGGGGGGGCGGGATTATGTGTGGTGATGTGGTGGGGGGCGGGATTATGGGTGGTGATGGGGTGGGGGAGCGGGATTGTGGGTGGTGATGGGGTGGGGGGCGGGATTGTGGGTGGTGATGGGGTGGGGGACGGGATTGTGGGTGGTGATGGGGTGGGGGCGGGATTAAGGATGGTGATGTGTTGGGGGCGAGATTGTGTGTGGTAATGTGGTGGGGGGGCAGGATTGTGTGGTGATGATTTGGGGGCGAGATTGTGTGTGGTGATGGGTTGGGTGGTGAGATTGTGTGTGGTGATGTGTTGGGGGCGGGATTGTGTGTGGTGATGTGTTCGGGGGTGGGATTGTGTGTGGTGATGTGGTGGGGGCGGGATTATGTGTGGGGTGATGTGTTGGGGGCGCGATTGTGTGTGGTGATGGGGTGGGGAGCGTGATTGTGTATGGTGATGGGTTTAGGGGCGAGATTGTGTGTGGTGATGGGTTGGGGGGCGAGATTGTGTGTGGTGATGGGTTGGGAGGCGAGATTGTGTGTGGTGATGTGTTGAGGGGCGGGATTGTGTGTGGTGATGTGTTGGGGACGGGATTGTGTGTGGTGATGGATTGGGGGCCGTGATTGTGTGTGGTGATGGGTTGGGGGCGTGATTGTGTGTGGTGATGGGTTGGGGACGAGATTGTGTGTGGTGATGGGTTGGGGGGCGAGATTGTGTGTGGTAATGTGTTGGGGGCGGGATTGTGTGTGGTGATGGGTTGGAGGGTGGGATTTTGTGGTGATGTGGTGGGAGGCGGAGCTACTGTGCAGGGGACGGGATTAGCGAGTAATCATGATGCCTCTTATATATATAGATATATATATACAGTATTTATATATATATATGTATCTATATATACACTGCTCAAAAAAATAAAGGGAATACTAAAATCCCACATCCTAGATATCACTGAATGAAATATTCCAGTTGTAAATCTTTATTCATTACATAGTGTAATGTGTTAAGAACAATAAAATCTAAAAATAATCAACGTAAATCGCAACTAATATCCCGTGGAGGTCTGGAGATGGAATGATGCTCAAAATCAAAGTGGAAAATTAAGTTACAGGCTGATCCAACTTCAGTGGAAATGCCTCAAGACAAGAAAATGATGCTCAGTAGTGTGTGTGGCCTCCACGTGCCCGTATGACCTCCCTACAATGCCTGGGCATGCTCCTGATGAGGCGGCAAATGGTCTCCTGAGGGATCTCCTCCCAGACCTGGACTAAAGCATCTGCCAACTCCTGGACAGTCTGTGGTGCAATGTGACGTTGGTGGATGGTGCGAGACATGATGCCCAGATGTGTTCAATCGGATTCAGGTCTAGGGAACGGGCTGGCCAGTCCATAGCTTCAATGCCTTCATCTTGCAGGAACCGCTGACACACTCCAGCCACATGAGATTTGGCATTGTCCTGCATTAGGAGGAAACCAGGGCCAACCACACCAGCATATGGTATCACAAGGGGTCTGAGGATCTCATCTCGGTACCTAATGGCAGTCAGGCTACCTCTGACGAGCACATGGAGGGCTGTGCGGCCCACCAAAGAAATGCCTTCCCACACCATTACTGACCCACTGCCAAATCGGTCATGCTGAAGGATGCTGCAGGTAGCAAATCGCTCTCCATGGCATCTCCAGGCTCTGTCACGTCTGTCACAAGTGCTCAGTGTGAACCTGCTTTCATCTGTGAAGAGCACAGTGGCAAATTTGCCAATCCTGGTGTTCTGTGGCAAATGCCAATCGTTCTGCACAGTGTTGGGCTGTGAGCACAACCCCCATCTGTGGACGTTGGGCACTCAGACCATCCTCATGGAGTCGGTTTCTAATCATTTGTGCAGACACATGCACATTTCTGGCCTGCTGGAGGTCATTTTGCAGGGCTCTGGCAGTGCTCCTCCTGTTCCTCCTTGCACAAAGGCTAAGGTAGCGGTCTTGCTGCTGGGTTGTTGCCCTCCTACGGCCTCCTCCACGTCTCCTGGTGTACTGGCCTGTCTCCTGGTAGCGCCTCCAGCCTCCGGACACTACCCTGACAGACACAGAAAACCTTCTTGCCACAGCTCGCATTGATGTGCCATCCTGGATGAGCTGCACTACCTGAGCCACTTGTGTGGGTTGTAGAGTCCATCTCATGCTATCATGACATTCAAAAGTGACCAAAGCATCAGCCAGAAAGCATCAGTACTGAGATGTGGTCTGTGGTCCCCACCTGCAGAACCACTCCTTTATTGAGTGTGTCTTGATAATTGCCAATAATTTCCATCTGTTGTCTATTTAATTTGAACAACAGCATTTAAAACTGATTGTCAAGCAGTGTTGCTTCCCAAGTGAACAGTTTGATTTCACAGAAGTGACGATTTACTTTGAGCTATATTCTGTTGTTTAAGTGTTCCCTTTATTTTTTGGAGCAGTGTATATATATATATATATATATATATATATATATATATATATATATTTGTGCTCAAAAGTTTACAAACCTCAGCAGATTTTTTGCTTTCTTGGCCTTTTTTGCTGTAAGAGGCAGAGCAAGTGCGCTATGCGCCACCTATTTCGGATATGCGGTCATCCCTCTCGGTGACATGGCTACATCCTATTGGGTGATTAAGAGTATTTCATTATTGAGCTCTCTCTGGTTGGACATGCCCTGGAAGAAGCTTAGGCGAAATGGCGTCGGGTTTGGGGAGGACATGGCACCTGATTCCCCTATTTGGTGGTTTCCTATTCAGGTATAAAACTACATATTTACTGTTATTTCTTACCATGCTGGATCAGCTAAATACTATCCTTTTAGCATGTACAGGCTGGATTTTCTTGTTATTGTCTTTATGGCATTTATGCACCTTATGAGGCTGCATAGACTCATTGTGTGTGATCATCTGGATGCTTTAGATAGTGTATATACATATTGCACTTAGCATTTTATCTTACCACCTAATGATTATGCAGATATGGCTTTCATTCCAAATACATCGGCCTGCCTTAAGTGGTTACACGCTACAGTTTTGTTCCAGCATTTCTTTTGAGTTATAGCTTTTGGATAGAAGTATATCTATATATATAATTGTCTAAGGGGTACTTCCGTCTGTTTGTCTGTCTGTAACTAACTTCCGTAATGGAAATTCCGTGTCACTGATTGGTCGCGGCCGGCCGAGCGCGACCAATCAGCAAAGGCTTAATCAGGCCGCGAATTGGCCCCTCCCTACTCTCCTCAAGTCAGTGCCCCCTCCCTACTCCCTTCCAGTCAGTGCCAGTGTGTCGCCCCATCCCGGACCAACTTTTTACTATTGATGCTGCCTATGCAGCATCGATAGTAAAAAGATATAATGTTAAAAATAATTTTAAAAAATAAAAAATTGTGCTATTCTCACCTTCCGCCGTCCATCATCGCGCGCATCGGGACAGCTTCGGTGGACGCCGGAGGGTGAGTATATAACTATTTCTTATTTTAATTTTTTTTTAACAGGAATAGATATGGTGCCCACACTGCTATATACTATGTGGGCTGTGTTATATACTGCGTGGGCTGTGCTATATACTGCGCGGGCTGTGCTATATATTATGTGGACTGTGTTATATACTGCCTGGCTGCTATACCCTACGTGGGCAGTGTTACATACTACGTGGCCTGTCTTGTATACTGCGTGGGCTGAGCTATATATTATGTGGGCTGTGTTATATATTATGTGGGCTGTGTTATATACTGCGTGGCTGCTATATACTACGTGGCTGCTATTTACTACGTGGTGGCTGTGCTATATACTGTGTGGCTGTCTGTGTTACATGGGCTGTGCTATATATTGCGTGGCTGTATATACTATGTAGCTGCTATATACTACGTGGCTGTCCTATATACAATGTGGATGTGCTATATACTATGTGGCTGTCCTATATACTACGTGGCTGTGCTATATACTACGTGACTGTGTTATATACTATGTGGCTGGGTTATATACTACGTGGCTGTGTGTTATATACTACGTGGCTGTGCTATATACTACGTGGCTGTGCTAAGCGCGACGTACATACATACATACATATTCTAGAATACCCGATGCGTTGGAATCGGGCCACCATCTAGTATATATATATATATGACTATCCCTCATTTTTAATATTGGGATTTATTGTTATCTGTGCTTTCTCCCTTTTTTGGAGGCTTTCTGTCCTGTCTTTTTTTTATTGTTGTTTGACTGTATTACATTTTCAATAAATATCTGTTTTTACCATGAAGCTTGAATCTCTTTATATCTGTCAGCTTTGATACTTGCTGTTAAAGATACTAGTTGTGAATATATGTATAAATTGCCCTGAGGAGTATCCTTGGGGGATTAGCCAAGTCTGGAAAGTAATGTGTTAAAATTTCATCAACACTGCATCTGCCATTACAGTAATGTAATATAGCTACAGGTTAAAGTAAGGCTGCAGAAATGATTACAGAAGTAGAGGGGGCTAATGGAAATCTTCAAACAAGGCTTGAGGTTCTACTCAGTGCTTCATTTCCACAGGGATAACACTAATTTTCATCTCAGAAAATTCAATACCGACGACCATATAGTCCTTAATGTATTTCCAATGTCATCTATTAAGGTGAACATTTTATGCAAAGGCTAATGGCTAATATTTGAAGGAAAGGAGAAGAGTACACTGGAGCCCGTACTCATATTTATTCGCAGGCATTTGCTTCAGATAAATTATAAACCATCTGTGTGAAGTGAAAATCATGTATGAGGAGAAAAGGTGATTGTCTGGTATATAATAGTAATCATGAGCAAGAGCTACTGTCACTGAAAGGACATCTAGTTTTCTACAGACAATGGAATATGAGATGAGAAAATTGCTGAATTACAGATACCCGATAGTTACATTAACCCCTCACTGCTGCAGCCAGTTTGGACTTTTAACTTTTTCATTCTTTAATCATCAATGAAAGTAAAAACTTTATTTTTCCGTTGATGAATTTGTATGACAGTTTTTAAAAAAAATGAGGTTTTATGTTTTAAAAGGTACAATTTTGCTGTATATACAGACTTATTTTTTTTTTTTTGGGGGGGGGGCATTGATTGCATAGTTGGAAATTGACCTATTGTTTATAGGGAATCTGTCAGTAGTATCAACCCTTGTAAGCTGTCTTATGTGGGCATGTTGGTCTTAGAAAATGGAATAAAATGATACCTTGAAATCTACTATCCGGTGTCTTATTCCAGGGTAATCCACCTTTTTCTTAATATGCAAATGAGCTGTTAAGATCTATAGGCCGGACATAGATCTCCCTGAGAATCTGCCTCCATGGCTTATTATAAATAAAAGGGGAGTTACCAGTGTAAGACATGTACAGCAAGAGAGCAGAGAGGGACCATTACATGTCTCACAGTGGTAACACCCTCTTTTATTTATAATAAGCTATGGAGGCAGATTCTCCCGGAGATCTGTGTCCAATCATAGATCTAAATGCAGCGCCCCCAGGGAAGGGAAATGGGGTACTCGGTACCGAGTCCTTCAGTTCCCATGGCTGGGATGTCACGGTGGCCCCACCCGGACCGTGGCCCTATGAGGGGCGCCCAATAAAAGGGGTTAGAGATTGTAGAAAACGGTAGTGTTCGTGACGCCACCTGTGGTATTCGGTCAGGGTGACCAACGCTGCCTAGGGGTCCGCTGGGGTGATGGAATGGCAGCTAGAAGGTATACCTTCCCACAGGTGAAGTATTTCCCCAGGGCTTCCCAGAAGTGTAGATGGTGATGGTGGATGGTGCAAGGCGCGGTGAATAGCGAGGACACAATGGGTGCAGTCTCTTTACCTTTACTGAAGGCTTCAGCATCCACAGTTCAGGATGCCGGATGACGGGGTAGGCAGAGTCCGGCCGGTCTGATGGCAATTCCAGAGTCCCCTTATCCAGGTGGAAATCAGTAGCCTTCCCCTTGCGCACAGTAACGTAGTAGGTCCCTACGTGCATTAGCTCCCATAGGGTCCTCACTCTTGTTACTCTTCTCACTGTCCCCCACGGTGGTGGCCTGAGGCTATTTGATAGGGACCCTAGTGTCGCCCCTCCTCCGCGTTGCCACCTTGTCTGCTTAGGTTCTTAGGTCGGGCAGCCAACTTGGAATCGACTGTCCTGCCTATTACTCCCTCGGTGTTCCGGCTACCGGATCTGCGCTCAGTGGGAGGCAGCCTGCTTCTAGCTGGTCTCCCACTGGTGTTTTACTCCTGTTGCTATGACTTCGGTGCTCACTCACTACGGCACACTTCCTTTCTTGTCCTTTCTTAGGAGGCTGCCGCATGGGTTGCAGGCGCAGCTCCGTGTCCTTCTTTCTTTCCTGGGCCGAGCCCAGTCTGCTCCTCTCCTCCTGACTATCTCCTTCTCCCTCCAGACAGCTTCTCTCTCCCTCACTTCCTAACCAAATCCCCAGTTTTACCCAAGTGTGAGGAGTGGCCTAATATATAGAACCTTTTGCTCCCCCTGGTGGCTGGCGTGTGAAGTGTGTGTGTGGCTGTGATACCTGGCAGGGCGAACTCCTTTGGTGCCATCAGACGTAACATCGCTCCCCCTGGTGGAAGAACAACATCACTGCAACGACCAGGACTCTGAGGCACTGCATTAACAGCTCATTTGCATATTAAAAAACATGCATTTCTCTGGAATAAGACATCGGATCAAAAAAAACAAGGTATCATTTTATTCAACTTGCTACGGCCTATATGCTCATATAGATGGTTTAGGAAGGTTGTTTCTACTAACAGATTCGCTTTGTTGGGTTTTTCTGATAAATGTATGAATTATTTTTTTAAATTGTAATACCACTATTTAGAGTAGCTATAAAAAGTCTACACAACCTTGATAAAATCCCTGGTTTTTGTCATGCAAAAAAAATCATACTAAGAAGCATAATTTCAGAAATGTTTAAGCCTTTAATATCACTTATAATTGGCACAATTCAATTGATAAACAAATTAAAATTGTATAAGGTGGAAAAAGAAAAATAATGAAGTAAAATAATGGTGTTGCATAAATATGCACACCCTTAAACTAATAATTTATTGAAGTACCCTTTTGTCAACATTCAGTCTTCTTGGTTTGGAGTTTATAAGCATGGCACATCTAGAATTTTCAGTCTTTGCCCCCTCTCTTCCTTGCAGTAGCGCTCCATATCTGCCAGATTGCGATGGCATCTCCTGTGTACAGCGCCCTCTTCAGGTTAACCCATAGATGTTAAATTGGATTCTGGTCTTGGTTTTGGCTGGGCCATTCTAAAACATTGATCTTACTCTGGCAAAGCCATACTTTTGTTCATTTACAAGTATGCTTGGGATCTGTGTTGTGCTGAAAGGTGAGATTCCTCTTCATCTTCAGCTTTTTAAAAGAGGCCTGAAGGTTTGATGCAAAATTGAATGATATTTGAAATCCCTCCACTTTTCCCCCCAGTTCCAGCTTCTGAAAAACAGCCACAAAGCATAATTTTGCCTCCACCATGGCTCAACTGTGGGCATGATGTTCTTTTGGTGACTCGCAGTGTTGGCTTTGCACCAAACATTTTGTAATTATGGCCAAAATTGTAATCTTAGTCTCGTGAGACATAAAGACGTTTATCCACATGCTTTTGACAGACTTGATGCAGGTTTCGGCAAAATATTTGTCGGGCTTAGATCTTGCCAACCTACTTCCATAGTCCAATAATATGAAGAATACATACCTACATACAGTACACAACCGGTACAGTACTCACCAGAAATTCCTGCAGGTCGTTAAGTGTTGCTGTAAGCGCCTAGGCCTTTTTTTGAGAGATGTCAAGTTTAAGCAATTGCCACTGTTGTGCTAAATTTAAACCACTATGCGATGACCATCGTCACATTTTTCCTTGGTATATCTAATGTTTTGGTCATTTTTTGCACCCTTCTCTTGACTGATAATTTTTAGCAATGAGATCCCTTTGCTGTGTTGTAAGCTGTTTATGGAACATGGCTTTTGCCAAAACGCAACTAAGAAACTTTTTGGAAAATGCTATTAGAACAGCTATACTTCGTATGGGGTTAATCAAATAACTGTAAATAATGGAAACTGTGTACTGACTACTATTTAACATGGGTTTAAATGTGATTGGCTAATTCTGAACACAAGTACATTCCCAATTATAAGAGGGTATTCACACTTATATAACCCCATAATTTTATTTTTTTTAATTTCCCCTCTTTAAAATGATTGCAATTTGTTTCTCAATGCATTTGTACAGATAGGTTAGATCAAAGGTGGAAAAAGTTGTGAAATTCTTCTTCTGATAATTTTTTAATATGATAACAATCTGATTTCAACAGGTTTGTGAGGATTTTTTATGTGTGCTGTATTTTAAGAAAAATCAGAAATCTTGCATTTTTCAAATTGTGCACTAAGCCTTTTAATAGGTCATGCCCTACTTCCTGTTTTGCACAAATCACTTTTCAGTAGCCACATGGGCATAGGTAGCAAAGGACTCACTCTGACTCATTGACTTCGATACTGAGGCAAAGCTTTCTAGGGATGCTCTCATCTAGGATGCAGGGAGGAGGAGGAGGTGAGCAGTGACATCACCTATTGTGATTGGTGAATCCTATATTATCTACTGTGTATACAGTATCAACAAAAGATATCCACCTCCTAGCCTGGGATGGTGGGGGAAGGAGAAGAGACCGCCCAGAACAGGAAGATGCCGAAGAGAACCTGGATGGCGAGCGGAGGTCACTCGGAGGAGGGGGAGGAAGCCCGCTCCTATTTCAACCAATCGGAGGAAGAGAAGGCCCCATCATCATCGATGGACAGGGAGGTTCTCGGCACGGAGCTGGAGGAGCTGTGTCATCAGCTCCGGCGATCTTGGTACCGCGCAGCCGCAAACGTCCGGGAGCAGCAGTGCAGCCAACTCCTGGAGTCCAAGCCTGCAGCAGAGGAGACTAGCACCGGAGACGCCGCGGCGGCAGGTAAGAACATGAACCCTGCCCCGGTCGCCGAGGACACCCTGCTAGTGCCCATAGACTCCCCGCCACCACTACCACCTGGCTGGGTGTGTAGTCTCCTCAAGTGGGAACAGCCCTGGGAAACCTTACATACCACTGATGCCCCGCTGCAGCCGATGAGGAAGGCCCTAGACATGCAGGGGCAGTGGGTGACATTCCGGTGGAAGCACACCAGCACCGACCTGATTGCGTTCCCCGGGGAGGCCCAAGCTGAAGGGGAGCAGGTGGAAACCATTAGCCGGGAGGAGTACCGTCGTCAGCAGGCGCTCCAGCGAGAATGGGAGGACAGGGAGCAGAATCTCTGATGCCAGGCCGCAAGAGAAAAGGACTTGCAATCCAAAGCCCGGGCCAGGAAAGTGAGTCATGAGGACAGGGGCCCACGGAGATATGGAAATGTGGTGGCGTTCCGGTTCAACTCCGGTTGGGGCTTTTTCAAAGAGCCCGACCTCTACCCAGACTTATTTGTCACCAGGTGTGATGTGGAGGCCCACCTGTGGGAGGGACACCCTGATAGGGACCTCTACCCTGGTGACCGCGTCACCTGCACCAGGCACTGGGGAGATAAAGGGTGGTATGCCCTGCACATACATAACTGTGTATACCGAAGGTCACCAAACCGCCAGCTCGTGACCTTGAACCACCACCACAAACAGCCCTGCTTTACTCACCAACGCTCTCATCTGGCAAGGTGATGCCTGAACCCACTTCTGGCAGAGCACCCGTCACCATGTGCTCAAAGTCCACACAGGTTACCATTGATCAGTGGTCAGTCTGCACCCAGACTCCTATCCCTAGCATTGATGCACTTTATGTGGTACCTAATAACCGCCCAAATCTGCAGGTACTACCATGGAAACTGCCACAGTAAAGCAAAAATTTGAACATGACTGTACATAGTTGAAAGTTTGCCCATTGATGCTAACAGTTTAAAAATGACTGCTACAATTTAAGAGTTCATTAAACCTAACCAGGTTTCTATTTAAAGGGGTCCCTCGTTTAAAGGGATCCTTTGTTTACAGAGTTTGTTTCTTTAAAAGAAGATTTGGATCATGGACGATGAATGGTTCACAAACTGTCTTGTAAATAGTTTGCACCTTCTTAAAGGTGCTTCCTACTGGTTTTACAAAGAAGCTTTAAAAAGACTGCTTCTAATCTTGCTGTGAAAGTTGCTTTGTTTTACAGAGGCCTGAAGAAAAAAACCCGTTTGGCGCGGCAGGATTCCGGGTCTGGATACACGCCTTGTAGCCCGCCCAAGCCAATGTTGGGGGTTAATGATGGGTCCTTTGCATCGTTGCTGCTGTTATAAAGTTATTGATTGACTTGAGTATTAAATTGCACTACCTCCGTATTAAAAGACTTGAATATTGTTTGCAGGGAATGTTAACTTGTTTCACTTTGCTAAACTAATATCCAAAGTTAGTTAGAATTGTCCTCTATATGCCAGCTAGTTGGTTATATTAGTGAGTTAATATATTGAATAAGAACAAAATTGAAACTTGAGTTTAGATAGTGTTGTGTGCAGAGAGTATTAAAGATGTCTAATGTCGCACTTTTGAATCAGATGGACTTGATGTAGTATACCTGTATGGGTAGTCTCCGTTGCTACGAAAGTTCTGCACTTAGAATAAAAGATAAAGTTTGCTTTGCACTTGAAGCCTTAAGAGGTAGTATACCCATAGCGGATAATAGCTTTGCCTAGTTAGTTAATTATTGCATTGTTCTATTAAATTGCTCTATTATTAAAAGTGGGCCCACCATGTAAATATGTGCCTGTAACGTTCAAGTGTCAGCACCTCCCATAAAGGGAAGCTCCAGTTTCATTATTAACTTGAATTAAATTGTTTTATAGCATTTCAAAAATTGTATGTCTTTTTGCTAAAATATTGTTGTTCTTCTTTTCCCAGTCTGGGAGTACTGGATTTAATGGGGGGGGAGTGTGGCTTTACTCACGGGGAGAGTGATGTTACATTTGGAGGCAAGAAGGGATAACTGTCGCCAGGTAAACACAAGCATGCAACACATTCACACTCCAGGCCACCAGGGGGAGCTTTTGATCCTATTTACTAGGTGACAACCCATATATAAGGTAGTTTTTGAAGGGAAAGAGGAGAGAACAGTTCTTGCCAGGAAACAGACTGGATCAGTCTGAAGCAGAGGAGGGTTTACGGAGCTGTGAGCCACAGTGCTGCAGGTCCTGGAAAGAAACTTACAGAAAGACGAATATATTGCAGTGAGCGTGTAGGAGAGCGAAGCACAGGAGAAGATTCCAGTGGGAGACCAGCCACGAGCAGGCTGCCTCCTTCTGAGGCGCAGAGACCAGTAGCTGATACACCGAGGTTGTAAGGGCCTCTACGACTTACATCAGAGACCGGCAGGACAGCTGAACTTCAAGGTACCTGTCCGTCTTAATACCCAGGAGACACGGTGACACCTTTAGAGCCCGGGGCGTGCTAGAGTCCCTATAAACAGACTCAAGTCACCAGTCATACAGGTTATGTTCTATCCTATACGGGGGACAGAGAGAGAGAGAACATCTGTGAGGACCTTATCTGAAGCCATAGGCAGTAGGGGACTACAACACCACGGCGCTAGAGGAAGGCTTTGATTTCCACCTGGACAAGGGGACACCTAACTTGCCTCCAAGCCGGCCGGACCCTGCCTGCCCTGTGATCTGGTGCCCTGGACTGTGGCTGCCTGAAATCTTCAGTAAACAAGGTAAAGAGACTGCAAACCTGTGTCCTTGTTCTTTACTGCACCATTCACCATCTTCCATCTACACACCGGGAGCCCTGGGGATATACTTCACCTGTGGGAAGTTTTACCATCTAGCTGCCATAACATCACCCCAGAGGACCCCTAATGCAGCGTCGGTCCCCACTGACCGAATACCACAGGTGGCATTACGAACATAAACTTTATTCCCTTTAAAGACCTTTCCCCCTTTTATCGTTGATGCCCAGGGCCACAGACTGGGTTGCAGCCACCGTGACATCCCTCTCTGAACACAGGACCCAGTACCGAGTACCCCACTGCCCTGTGGGCGCGTCACAAATATAAATAAACATTGTATTGTAGAAAACATCATCTTGTCCTGCAAAAATCAAGCCATCATACAGCTTCATGAGTGGAAAAATAAAAAAAACATAGCTCTCACATTAAAGGGATGCATAAAGAATAATTTTTTCTATAAAATACTTTTTATTGTGTAAAAGCGCCAAAACATTAAAAAAACAATATAAATGGGTTATCACTGTAATTGTAGGAAGAATAAAGCTGCCTTATCAAGTTTACCACACGCGGAATGACATAAAAATATTTCTGATTTGCTGTTTTTAGTTCATTCTGCCTCCCAAAAATTGGAATAGAGACCGACCAAACAATGTCATGTGTCTAAAAATGATACCAATAAAAATGTCAACTCACCCCGCAAAAAACAAGCCCTCACATAACTCTGTGGGCCTAATATGAAAAAATTATAGCTCTCAAAATATGGTGAAGTAAAAATTTGTTCTTGCAATAAAAAGCGTTTTACAGTGTGTGACCGCAGCCAAACAAAAAACCTTATATAAATTTGGTATTGCTGCAATTGCACTGACCTGAAGAATAAAGTCGCTATATTACTTACGAGGTGTAAAAAAATAAATAAAACCAATTCTTCTCCTGCTGTTGATTTGTTCATTCTGCCTTTCAAAGATCGCAGTAAGGAGCACATTTATCCTGCGCTCTCCACTGGGCACTTACACCGGGGTTTCCGTGTAAATCTCTGAAACACCTGATTCAGACGGATTCCATATAAGGAGGTAGATGGAGGAACTGTGGACGCCATAGGACCTGTGATCCGACGGTGTCTATGTTTTTAGGATTGTATAAACGTGCCATCGATCTCAGTTTTGTGCTCTTCTGAAAAGAAGGACACCTCTGAACAGAGGCCAGATGGAGTTCAGAGTAACGTTGCTGCCTCATTACAGTGAATGGATCCCTTGGGGGTTTCATCTGAATCATGTCACTCAGAGATTTAGATGGAAATCCAAATGTAAGTGGAACGCCCGCCAGGGCCGTGAGGCACTTGGCAACAGGTCCAGTACTTAAGGGGACGTGTCACGGCGGCGACCTGGTCCGTGGCCCTAGGCACCCATGTAAAAGGAATATTGATTAAAGTTTATGATCGTGACGCCACCTGTGGTATTCGGTCAGTAGGGACCGACGCTGCTTAAAGGGGTCCTCTGGGGTGATGGTATGGCAACTAGATGGTATAACTTCCCACAGGTGAAGTATGTCCCCAAGGCTCCCGGTGTGTAGATAGAAGATGGTGAATAGTGCGGTAAGGAACGAGGACACAGGTTTGCAGTCTCTTTACCAGGTTTACTGAAGCTTCAGGCAACCGCAATCCAATACACCAGATCTCAGGTACAGGCAGGATCCAGCCTGCTTGGAAGTGAATCCAGAGTCCCATTCACCAGGTGGAGATGAAAGCCTTCCTCAAAGTGCGGTGGTGTTGTAGTCCCTTACTGCCTATGGCTTCTGATAAGGTCCTCACAGTTCCTCTCTGTCCCCCATATAGGTTAGGACATAACCAGTATGACAGGTGAAGCAGGCCTTTTTATAGGGTCTCTATCACGACCCGGGCCCTATAAGTATCACTGTGTCTCCTGGGTGTAAAGGCGGACAGGTAACTTGAAGTTCCGCTGTCCTGCCGGTTTCAGCTATGCCACTTAGAATTCAGCACAGCCACGGTCTTCCAGCTACCGGAATCTGCGCCAACCAGGGAGGTAGCTAATTCACTGCTTTGCTCCTCTAGTATCACTCTCCTGTGCCTTTTCTCTCCTGCACACTTTCCACAAGTTGTTCTTTTCCTTTCTGTTCTCTTTTTCCAGGGGCTGTAGTACCTCAGACTACAGGGCCCCTTCAGATCTTCTGGCACTCTATATCTGTCTGCTCTCTTCTCTGTCCTCTGAAAGAATGCTGAAAAACTCTTTTCCCTCCAGACCAGAATGCATTTATAAGGGAGTTCACCGTAAACCAGGTTTAGAGCTCCCCGTTCTGGCCTGGAGTATGAACGTGTTGTGTGTATGTGATTACCTGGTGAAAGATATCCTTCAAAGCTTCCAAGCGTGACATCACTCTCCCCATGAGGAAAGCAATGCCACTGTGATGACCAGGATCCTGGGGTGTCACACTACCCCCCGTTAAATCCAGTACTCCTGCTAACGTTTGCTACAGGAGGCAGAATAAAATGTAACATTTATTTGTCACCACTTTGAAAGGCGCTGTCTTTTGATCTATGCTCCAGGATCCTGGGGCGTCAAATAAGTACTTAGCTTAAAGTGCCAGATAATTGTGATTCCAAACATTATTCAAAATGTTCCCAACAAAAGCTTCAACTCAATCCACAAAAAAGGCAAGTCCTTGTTACTGGTAGCACAAAGGCTCTGGAAAAGCGAAATGGCTCCTTGCCCCTCAAAAGAAATTCAGCAAATTCTGTGGTTCCAAATTCAAATGCCCCCTCCCTTCTGAGTCCCACAGTGTACCTAAACCACATATAGCATCTACATGTTTGGCATTTCTGAAGCTATGAGAACCAGCCTAACTTATGAGTGCATGTCTCCAGTATGAGCTGGGTATATCGTACTAGTCACTACAA
Organism: Ranitomeya imitator; assembly: GCF_032444005.1. Classification (NCBI taxonomy): domain Eukaryota; kingdom Metazoa; phylum Chordata; class Amphibia; order Anura; family Dendrobatidae; genus Ranitomeya; species Ranitomeya imitator. The sequence goes on from NC_091283.1 coordinate 561,245,068, forward strand.
CGTACTGGTCACTACAGCGTACTGGTCCCTACAATGGCAGTTTGCAATTTTCACTTGGCAGCATTCATTGCTACTTGTTACTGGAAAACACCCATGGAGTCAAAATCATCACTAGACCTGTAGATAAATTCCTAAAGGTGTATAATTTCCAAAATGGGGTCATTTAAGGGAGGGATTCTGCTCTTCTACCACTTAGGGGCTCTATATATGGAATTCGCAAACTGTTCCAAGAAAATCTGTGCTCCAGGAGGCAAATAGCACTCCGTCCCTCCCGAGTCTCGCCGTGTGGCTAAGCAGTACTGTACAGCCACATATGGTGCAGTGCCACGTTCAGTAGAAATTGTGAGACAAATTATTTTGCTCACTTCTTGTGTGAAAATGTAAAATGTGGGGCTAAAACAATATTTTGGTGGTAAAAATGTAATTATATTTTCTTCACTGCCCAATGGTATAAAATTCTGTGACACACCCATGGAATCAATATGATCACTACACCCCTAGATGAATTCATTGAGACGTATAGTTTGTAAAATGGGTCACTTATGGGGGTGGCTGCTGTTCTGGTAACTCAGGGCCTCTCCCAGTGGTCACTGATTTTCAAGCCATTTTTAAAGGGAACCTTTCAGCAGGATTGTGCACATTAACCTACAAACCATGTCAGGTTGGTGCCGTTCTACTTATAACAATAATACATTGGTTGATTATATCAATCTTGTGGTTGTTTAATCTTTATTTTCAGTTTTGAGTTAATGACATGCTCATGCACGGGGCTGTATGGGAGTCTTCATGTGGTGCTCTGCTTAGGTATTCCTAATGCAGACTTCTGACAGGTCACTGATCACTCAGTGATCTGCCCCTAGTTTACTGTTGTGAATTCTGTGGCTGAGTTCACTTCTGTGGTCACAAGTGGTATTGCAGTCTCTGGGCTTCCTCCCTCAGGTGTTTTGGTGAGCTCGTTGGCTGCCTTGCTATTTAGCTCCACCTGAGTCTGTCTTCCTTGCTCCTTGTCAATGTTCCAGTGTTGGATCTGAGCTACTGCATCTTTCCTTGGGCCTGCTGCTCTGCTAGATAAGTGCTTCTAGTTTGTTTTCTGTTTTTTCTGTCCAGCTTGCTATTAACTTTTGCTGGAAGCTCTGAGAAGCAAAGGGGTGCACCGCCGTGCTGTTAGTTCGGCACGGTGGGTCTTTTTGCCCCTTTGCGTGGTTTTCGTTTTAGGGTTTTTTGTAGACTGCATAGTTCTCTTTGCTATCCTCGCTCTGTCTAGAATATCGGGCCTCACTTTGCTGAATCTATTTCATTCCTACGTTTGTCTTTTCATCTTGCTAACAGTCATTATATGTGGGGGGCTGCCTATTCCTTTGGGGTATTTCTCTGAGGTAAGTCAGGCTTGTATTTCTATCTTCAGGCTAGTCAGCTCCTCAGGCAGTGCCGAGTTGCATAGGTAGTGATAGGCGCAATCCACTGCTGCTTATAGTTGTGTGAGGATAGATCAGGTACTGCAGTCTACAGAGATTCCACGTCTCAGAGCTCGTCCTATTGTTTTTGGTTATTGCCAGATCTCTGTATGTGCGCTGATTACTGCACGCTGTGTTGCCTGATTGCCAGCCATAACAGTTTACGTAATGAATATTATATACGGTATATATATTGGAAAAGGCGCCTGCGCTGCAGCATGATCGCATGTGTAATGTGTATGTAATTCATTTGTTTGATGTTATCCTTAAATTCATTAAAAAAAAATCAGTTTGAAAATGGCACCAGCGGCGCCTGCACGGTGGCAGCTATTGGTGATCCGATAGCTGGTACTGCACAGGCGACGCTGGCGCCGTCTTGCTAGAGTAAAAAAAATTCCTCCTCCAAGATGGCGCCACCGGCGCCTGTGCAGTAACAGCTATCGGTGATAACCATAACCACAAGACGGATCAACCAAGGTATTATTTTAATCAGTATAACAGCGCTGGCCTGACGCTGTCTGTAGGTTGCTATGCACAATCCTGCTGACAGGTTCCCTTTAAACATAATTTTTAGCACTTTAGTGATGGAGCTATTTTAGCCATAATGATGATGAATGTCATATTTTTGAAATCTGACGTGTCACTTTGTGTGGTGACAACTCAAATATCCCAGTGATTCTGAGATTGTTTTCTTTCTATGTGACACATTGTACTTAATTTAGTGGTCCATTTAGAATAATATGCTTTTCATTTATGAAACTATTGCAAATTTGACATAAAATAATTAAAAATGGCAGTTTTCGACGCTGCGGTCTTCTGGTTCCTCTCTGTCGCAGTAAACCCGTGACTATACCCACTCTTCTATGAGGAACCTTAGAACCAGGTTTATCAGGGTGTGCCACATGAAAAGACCAGATCAGCTTGGCCACATGGATGTCAGATGCTGGTACCCACATCCTCTCTTCAGGATCGTATTCCTTCTAGTGTACAAGATACTGAAGCGACCGGCGCACTAAGAAAGAATCAACGATCTTAGCTATCTGAAATTCCAAATTTCCATCCTCAATGACTAGATTTGGCGGTAGTTGTGATGGTTCAGAGGACGCAATGTATTTTTTGAGTAGAGATTGATGAAGCACATAATGGGTCATAAAAGTGGGTGGAAAGGCTGAATGTAACGGGATTGACAATAGTCACAATCTTATAAGGACTGATGAACCCGGGACCCAGTTATCAAGAGGGAACCTTCAACTTAATGTTCCTTGAGTGCAATCACACCAAGTCACCAATACACAGGTCTGGACCCACCAAACATCTCCAATCAGCCACACTCTTACCTTTGGACCCCATTTTACTCAAATTATTAATAATCCCTTGCCACAGAGATGTAATTGATGATGAAAATTGTTCTTCTTCAGGTATTCCTGAAGAACGATCACTATTAAATGAGCTGAACTGAGGATGAAACCCATATGCCCCAAAAAACGTGGACTTACTAGTAGATTCATGACAACATTTGCCCATTATACTGCAGGTAAAATGCTGAAGAGAACAACAGATGGATCTCCAAACTGTCATGTGATTGCTGCAACAGTATGGAGCCAGAAGACCGCAGCATCTGAGAAGAAGCACTTCTCCATCATATTAAATGTGTTTATTGTTTCCTTCAGAACAGGGGTTAATCGGCTATGTTGGAAATCCCTGTGCTCAGCTGTGCTCAATTAGGTGCTGTTTTTTCCTTTATAATCTGGGTTCTGTTACTAATCCATTTGTTATGATGCGGTGGTTTAGGAGCAACATGGAACGAGCTCTGCAGGAAGTGGTAACTGTACTGACCGCAGTCCCTAAGCTCAACACAACACTAGAAGTAGCCGTGGGGTGCTCCTAACTCTCCCTAGGCACCTCGTCACCGCCTAAGAGCTAACTACCCCTAAGGATAGAAGCAGGAAAACTATCTTGCCTCAGAGAAAATCCCCAAAGGATAGATTAGCCCCCCACAAATAATGACTGTGAGTGGAGAGGGAAAAGACATACACAGAATGAAACCAGGATGAGCACAGGAGGCCAGTCTAACTTGATAGATAGGACAGGATGGAATACTGTGCGGTCAGTATAAAACACTACAAAAATCCACGCAGAGTTTACTAAAAATCTCCACACCTGACTAAAGGTGTGGAGGGTAAATCTGCTTCCCAGAGCTTCCAGCAAGACCGAATTAATTCATACTGATAACGCTGGACAAACATAGAAGCACAGAACGGATAAGTCCACAAACTGTGAACAGAAAAGAGCAAGCAAAAACTTAGCTTTGCTGAACTGGTCAGGATAACAGGGAACTCCAAAGAGATGTGTATCCAACCAGGAAACATTTACAAGTGGCACTGGCAGAAGGACAGAGCCAGGCATAAATAGTCGAGCAGAAAAGATGATCAGTGGAATCAGCTGAAGACAGCTAACTCCAAGGAGCAGCCATACCACTAGAAACCACAAGAGGGAGCCCAAGAGCAGAACTCACAAAAGTGCCACTTACAACCACCGGAGGGAGCCCAAGAGCGGAATTCACAACACCTTGTCAGAGCTAGCTTTATTGTTGCATGACTAACAGAGGGAAAGGAGTTGGTATGAGAAGGAGGGTTAGAGGAGTTATCAGAGACTGTTGCTTGGTTTGTAATAATAATTCCTTATCCTTCTCTATTTTGTTTTTTTTTCCCTTTCCTGCACACCCCGGTAGATTCCTCTGTTATATGTGAGTGAATATTTTGTATGTCTGGAGTTTTCTGTTAACCCTTATCTGTGTTACCCTGTTTGTCGGGTTGGTGTACTGCAGTGCACAGTGGCGCCCCCTTTCCCCTGGATGGGGGAAGAGAACAAACGAAGGGCTAACTGAGGAGCTAAGGCAAGGATGGAGGCCCCTGCATCTTCACCATCTGAAGTATCCCGGGGAGCAGGGCGAGCTAGGACGCCCCATAGTGTTGAGGACAGGAAAGGGGCCTCTGCTCCCTGGTCACATGACAGCTGTGTCATGACACAAACGAGTGCAAAACGCCCTCCAAAATTTGGAAATGAAATGTACCTCCCGGTCAGAAACAATATCAGTAGTGATCTTATGTAATTTTACAATCTGTTTGATTAAAATTTGCACCAAGGTCTTGGCGTTGGGTAAAGCAGGTAGGACAATAAAATGTGACATTTTACTGAATCTGTCCACCACCACCAAAATTACAGTATTACATGCCGACACATGTAGATCAGTGATAAAATCGACAGATAAATGAAATCAAGGTCTACTGGGAATCACCAATGGTTGGAGAAGGAGCTGATACGGATCTTGGACTGTGATCTAATTGAGTTTGCGGAAATCTAGGCAGGTGCTCAACGCTCAGTCTTTCTTCTTTACAAAGAAAAACCTTGCAGCAATGGGGGATGAGGATGGTCTGATATGACCCTTTGCTAAACTTTCCGTGAAATAATCATTCATGGCCTGCCTTTCGGGACCAGAAATATTATATAGACTGCTCTTTGGCAGATTAGTCTCAGGGACAAGATTAAAGGCGCAGTAATAAGGATGATGGGGAGGAAGTTATTGGCACCTCTGCTCCGAGAACACATCCTCAAAGTCAGACAGGTATTTAGGCACAGACTGGGTATCCACCCTTGCAAGCCAGGGGCCCAAGGAGTGTCCTTGACAATGTTCACTCCACTTTACCACCTCCCAAGTCTGCCAATCTACTACAGGGTTGTGCAAATTGAGCCAAGGAAGTCCAAGAACCAAAGGGAAGGGCAGAACCTATAGCACATAACAGTCAATACATTCTGAGTTCATGGCCCCTACCTGTAGATGTAACCCTCGGACAACTTGAGTAAAATACCTCTAGTATGATAAAATAAAAGCAGTCATTAAAAAAACAAGCCCTCATATGGCTTTGTCAACGGAAAAATAAAAAAAAGTTATGGTTCTTAAAGAAAAAAAATAGGAAAAAACAAAATCACAAAATACAGACGTGTCGGGAAGGGGTTATATCTGACTATTTTCTGAGTAAATGAATTCAGTTGAGAGGACATGCTGAGCATACAATATGTTTACTTCATACTAAGTCCTATTTGTTTTATTTCATTATTAACTGGTTTGCCCATGGTTTCTCTATGTATTGACTCTGCTAACCCACAAATGTCCTGTACTTCCTGAACTTATTAATTATAAGAGAGCATACTGTTGTGAAAATCACTGTACAACCCACTAAGTGAGCCAATTATTAGAGAAAATTGTCAGCCAGAGAGTGAAAATGACTAATCATTAAAATAACAACTTAGTATTATTGAGCACGTCGCATTTTACGCCTGATGGAGCGAGAAATGAGCAGCCTGTGCCTAGTATAGATTGCTGAATGACTCAATGGCATTGTGAGGGCTCATGTAGCTGGACTAGGGCCAACAGGTCTTATTAAAACATCTTAGGATATCATTTGCTAGGTCAGTGGTTGAGAAAATGTGTCATCGGAAAGTGGCCTATTGTTTTAATCAAGTGTTTATATTGTACATTTATTTTCTATGAATTTTTGCCTTATCCCTTTCGAGCCATTTTTCAATTGCATTTCAAGACCCATATTTTTTTTTATTTTTTTTCATTTGACATAGCTTATGAAAGCTTCCTTTTTGTTGGTTGTGAGCTGTGGTTTTCAATGACGCCATTCGCTTTACCATAAAATGTACTGAGAAATAGGAAGAAAATTCTAAATGGCATTAAAAAAGCATCAATTCCACCTTTATTTCTTGGGTTTCTGTTTTCATGAGGTTCACTTTGTTGTAAAAATGACCTGGTAACTTTGTTCTATGGGTCAGTATGGTTATGGTGAAACCAAATGTAAAAGTTTTTTTTCTTAAATAAATAAGTAAAACTTCCAAATAAAATTGACTTCAGTTTCCATATTCTGAGATCTATAACTTCTTTATTTTATTTTTGGGGCAATAGAGTTGAGTGGTGTGTGAGGGCTTGCTTTTTCAAGGAGAGCAGTAGTTTGGTTGTACCATTTTGTGGTCCATATATCTATTTGATTTTTTTCAGTCCATTTTTTGAGTACGGTAGGTGACAAGACCAAAAATAGCAATTCTGCCATTTCAATAATTCTTACTCTTTTTGCCTGCAACAAATAGGCAGTGGTGTCCATGATACTGCGCCGGCCTCCCCCATCATCACACATTTAACTGTATCGTCATACTAGATGCCAATAAAGTTGAAAGCAATGATGAAAGAGGGAACTGTCTGCTCTCTACTCCATCATTCTCCCGCAATGTCTGAGATCTGATGTCTCAGCGCAGCGAGCTAGATACTGTGCAGCGCAGTGAAGACAATGCTTCAAAACACTCGCTGCAGAGACTGAAGCAGCAGGAAAATGAGGAAGAAAGGTGAATATTGTATTTATTCATTTTTAAATCAGTGAGTACCTTGTGGTGGCCATAATAATGTACAGAGGACCATCAGAGGTGCAGCATACTATACGACTATATGGAGGACTACAGGGTGTATTATACAGTACTATATGGAGGGTTATATGGAGGACTATGGGGTGCATTAAGCTACAGTGGCATGTATGCACCCGTGGTCAAAATTACTGTTAAGCAAGTTGAAGATGAAATCATTTCTAAAAGGGATACAGTTAAAGATTAGATATTCCCTTTGTATTTTAGTAAAAAAAAGAAAAAAAAAATATATATATATTGTCGTCTATTCCAAGGGTTCAGATATACATTTTCTAACGCAATTATACAGCTCTGGCAAAAATGAAGAGACCACTGCAAAATGTTCAGTTTGTCTGATTTTTCTCTTTATAGGTATATTTTTGAGTAAAATGTAAATTGTTCATTTATGCTATAAACTTCTGACAACGTCTCCGAAGTTCCAAGCAAAAACATTTGTATTTTTTTTTCTGAAAAGGAGAAAAGGTCAAAATTAAAAAACAAAACAAAACAGTGCTTTCAGACCTCAAATAATGCAAAGAAAACAAGTTCATAATTATTTAGAAACAACAATACTAATGTTTTAACTCAGGAAGAGTTCAGAAATCAATATTTTGTGGAATAACCATGAAATTTAATCACAGCTTTCATACGTCTTGTCATGATTTCCACCAGTCTTTCACACTGCTTCTGGGGCAAAAATGTAAGCCGTTCTTCTTTGTTTGATGGCTTATGACTATCCATCATTCTCTTGATTACATTCCAGTGGTTTTCAATGGGGTTCAGGTCTGGAGATTGGGCTGCCCATGACTGGGTTTTGGTGTGGTGGTCTCTTAATTTTTGCCAGAGCTGTATTTACATACTTATTTTTATAATTATATATTTATGTTTGGTTTTCTTTTACTTGCTGTGACGGTTTTAGAAATGCTCATTTAATACAGTTATATGAAAAAGTTTGGGCACCCCTATTAATCTTAAGCTTAATGTTTTATAAAAATTGTTTTTTTTTTAAACAGCTATTTCAGTTTCATATATCTAATAACTGTTGGACACAGTAATGTTTCTGCCTTGAAATGAGGTTTATTGTACTAACAGAAAATGTGCAATCTGCATTCAAACAAAATTTGACAGGTGCATAAGTATGGGCACCCCACCAGAAAAGTGACATTCACCCCTTTCTGCCATTAGACGTACTATTCCGTCCATGTGGGGTGGGCTTTACTTCCCAAGGACGGAATAGTACGTCATAGGCGATCGGCCGCGCTCACGGGGGGAGCGCGGCCGGGTGTCAGCTGCTTATCGCAGCTGACATCCGGCACTATGTGCCAGGAGCGGTCACGGACCGCCCCCGGCACATTAACCCCCGGCACACCGCGATCAAACATGATCGCGAGGTGCCGGCGGTGCAGGGAAGCATCGCGCAGGGAGGGGGCTCCCTGCGGGCTTCCCTGAGACCCCCGCAGCAACGCGATGTGATCGCGTTGCTCCGGGGGTCTCCTACCTCCTTCCTGCAGCAAGTCTCGGATCCAAAATGGCCGCGGATCCGGGTCCTGCAGGGAGGGAGGTGGCTTACCAAGTGCCTGCTCAGAGCAGGCACTTGGTAACGCTGCAGCGCTCTGAGACAGATCGGTGATCTGTCAGAGTGCTGTGCAAACTGGCAGATCATCGATCTGTATTGTCCCCCCCTGGGACAAAGTAAAAAAGTTAAAAAATTTTTTTACAAATGTGTAAAAAAAAAAAAAAAAATCCTAAATAATGAAAAAAAATATATATATTATTCCCATAAATACATTTCTTTATCTAAATAAAAAAAAAAAACAATAAAAGTACACATATTTAGTATCGCCGCGTCCGTAACGACCCCTTCAGGAAACACCGTAAGAAAGAAAAAAAAAAAACGAGACAAAAAACAACACTTTATTATCGTACCGCCGAACAAAAAGTGGAATAACACGTGATCAAAAAGACGGATATAAATAACCATGGTACCGCTGAAAGCGTCATCTTGTCCCGCAAAAAACCAGCCGCAATACAGCAACATCAGCAAAAAAATAAGAAAGTTATAGTCCTCAGAATAAAGCGATGCAAAAATAATTATTTTTTATATAAAATAGTTTTTATCGTATAAAAGCGCCAAAACATAAAAAAATGATATAAATGAGGTATCGCTGTAATCGTACTGACCCGAAGAATAAAACTGCTTCATCAATTTTACCAAACGCGGAACGGTATAAACGCCTCCCCCAAAAGAAATTCATGAATAGCTGTTTTTTGGTCATTCTGCCTCACAAAAAACGGAATAAAAAGCGATCAAAAAATGTCACGTGCCCGAAAATGTTACCAATAAAAACGTCAAATCGTCCCGCAAAAAACAAGACCTCACATGACTCTGTGGACTCAAATATGGAAAAATTATAGCTCTCAAAATGTGGTAATGCAAAAAATATTTTTTGCAATAAAAAGCGTCTTTCAGTGTGTGATGGCTGCCAATCATAAAAATCCGCTAAAAAACCCGCTATAAAAGTAAATCAAACCCCCCTTCATCACCCCCTTAGTTAGAGAAAAATAAAAAAATTAAAAAAATTTATTTATTTCCATTTTCCCATTAGGGTTAGGGCTAGGGTTAGGGTTAGGGCTGGGTTAGGGTTAGGGTTAGGGCTAGGGTTAAGGTTAGGGTTAGGGTTAGGGCTAGGGTTAGGGTTAGGGTTAGGGCTAGGGCTAGGGTTAGGGCTATGGTTAGGGCTAGGGTTAGGGCTAGGGTTAGGGCTAGGGTTATGGTTAGGGCTAGGGCTAGGGCTAGGGTTAGGGCTACAGTTAGGGTTGAGGCTACAGTTAGGGTTGGGGCTAAAGTTAGGGGTAGGGTTTGGATTACATTTGCGGTTGGGAATAGGGTTGGGATTAGGGTTAGGGGTGTGTCTGGGTTAGAGGTGTGGTTAGGTTTACCGTTTGGATTAGGGTTAGGGGTGTGTTTGGATTAGGGTTTCAGTTATAATTGGGGGGTTTCCACTGTTTAGGCACATCAGGGGCTCTCCAAACGCGACATGGCATCCGATCTCAATTCCAGCCAATTCTGCGTTGAAAAAGTAAAACAGTGCTCCTTCCCTTCCGAGCTCTCCCGTGTGTCCAAACAGGAGTTTACCCCAACATATGGGGTATCAGCGTACTCAGGACAAATTGGACAACAACTTTTGGGGTCCAATTTCTCCTGTTACCCTTGGGAAAATACAAAACTGGGGGCTAAAAAATAATTTTTGTGGGAAAAAAAAGATTTTTTATTTTCACGGCTCTGCGTTATAAACTGTAGTGAAACACTTGGGGGCTCAAAGTTCTCACAACACATCCAGATAAGTTCGTGGGGGGGGGTCTAGTTTCCAATATGGGGTCACTTGTGGGGGGTTTCTACTGTTTAGGTACATTAGGGGCTCTGCAAACGCAATGTGACGCCTGCAGACCATTCCATCTAAGTCTGCATTCCAAATGGCGCTCCTTCCCTTCCGAGCCCTCCCATGCGCCCAAACGGTGGTTCCCCCCCACATATGGGGCATCAGCGCACTCAGGACAAATTGGACAACAACTTTTGGGGTCCAATTTCTCCTGTTACCCTCGAGAAAATACAAAACTGGGGGCTAAAAAATAATTTGGGGGGGATTTTTTTTTTTAATTTTCACGGCTCTGCGTTAGAAACTGTAGTGAAACACTTGGGGACTCAAAGTTCTCACAACACATCTAGGTAAGTTCCTTGGGGGGTCTAGTTTCCAATATGGGGTCATTTGTGGGGGGTTTCTACTGTTTAGGTACATTAGGGGCTCTGCAAATGCAATGTGACGCCTGCAGACCATTCCATCTAAGTCTGTATTCCAAATGGCGCTCCTTCCCTTCCGAGCCCTCCCATGCGCCCAAACGGTGGTTCCCCCCCACATATGGGGTATCAGCGCACAAAGGACAAATTGCACAACAACTTTTGGGGTCCAATTTCTCCTGTTACCCTTGGGAAAATACAAAACTGGGGACTAAAAAATAATTTTCGTGGGAAAAACTTTTTGTTTTATTTTTACGGCTCTGCATTATAAACTTCTGTGAAGCTCTTGGTGGGTCAAAGTGCTCACCACACATCTAGATAAGTTCCTTAGGGGGTCTACTTTCCAAAATGGTGTCACTTGTGGGGGGTTTCAATGTTTAGGCACATCAGTGGCTCTCCAAACGCAACATGGCGTCTCATCTCAATTCCTGTGAATTTTGCATTGAAAAGTCAAACGGCGCTCCTTCCCTTCCGAGCTCTCCCATGCGCCCAAACAGTGGTTTACCCCCACATATGGGGTATCAGAGTACTCAGGACAAATTGTGCAACAACTTTTTGGTTCCAATTTCTTCTCTCACCATTGGGAAAATAAAAAATTGGGGGTGAAAAGATAATTTTTGTGAAAAAAAATGATTTTTTATTTTTACAGTTCTGCATTATAAACTTCTGTGAAGCACTTGGTGGGTCAAAGTGCTCAACACACATCTAGATAAGTTCCTTAGGGGGTCTACTTTCCAAAATGGTGTCACTTGTGGGGGGATTCAATGTTTAGGCACATCAGTGGCTCTCCAAACGCAACATGGCGTCCCATCTCAAGTCCAGTCAATTTTGCATTGAGAAGTCAAATGGCGCTCCTTCGATTCCAAGCTCTGTCATGCGCCCAAACAGTGGTTTACCTCCACTTATGGGGTATCGGCGTACTCAGGACAAATTGTACAACAAGGTTTGGGGTTCATTTTCTCCTGTAACCCTTGGTAAAATAAAACAAATTGGAGCTGAAGTAAATTTTTTGTGAAAAAAAGTTAAATATTAATTTTTATTTAAACATTCCAAAAATTCCTGTGAAACACCTGAAGGGTTAATAAACTTCTTGAATGTGGTTTTGAGAACCTTGAGGGGTGCAGTTTTTAGAATGGTGTCACACTTGGGTATTTTCTATCATATAGACCCCTCAAAATGACTTCAAATGAGATGTGGTCCCTAAAATAAAATGGTGTTGTAAAAATGAGAAATTGCTGGTCAACTTTTAACCCTTATAACTCCCTAACAAAAAAAAATTTTGGTTCCAAAATTGTGCTGATGTAAAGTAGACATGTGGGAAATGTTACTTATTAAGTATTTTGTGTGACATATCTCTGTGATTTAATTGCATAAAAATTCAAAGTTGGAAAATTGCAAAATTTTCACCATATTTCCGTTTTTTTCACAAATAAACGCAGGTAATATCAAAGAAATTTTACCACTATCATGAAGTACAATATGTCACGAGAAAACAATGTCAGAATCACCGGGATCCGTTGAAGGGACAGTGGTCAGAATTGTAAAATTTGGCCCGGTCCATAACGTGCAAACCACCCTTGGGGGTAAAGGGGTTAAAATTTAGTAGATCCTCCTTTTGCAAAAATACAGCCTCTAGATGCTTCCTGTAGCTTTTAATGAGTTCCTGGATTCTGGATGAAGGTATTTTTGACCATTCCTCTTTACAAAACTATTCCAGTTCAGTTAAGTTTGATGGTCGCCGAGCATGGACAGCCCTCTTCAAATGATCCCACAGATGTTCAATGATATTCAGGTCTGAGGACTGGGATGGCCATTCCAGAAGTGTTATTGTTCCTCTGCATGAATGCCTGAGTAGATTTGGAGCGGTGTTTTGGATCATTGTCTTGCTGAAAGATCCATCCCCTGCGTAACTTCAACTTTGTCACTGATTCATGAACATTATTGTCAAGAATCTGCTGATACTGAGAGGAATCCATGCGTCCCTCAACTTTAACAAAATTCCCGGTACCAGCATTGGCCACACAGCCCCAAAGCATGATGGAACCTCCACCATATTTTACTGTGGGTAGCAAGTGTTTTTCTTGGAATGCTGTGTTTTTTTGGCCGCCATGCATAACGCCTTTTTGTATGACCAAACAACTCAATCTTGATTTCATCAGTCCACAGGACCTTCTTCCAAAAAGAAATTGGCTTTTCCAAATGTGCTTTTGCATATCTCAGCCGACTCTGTTTGTGGTGTGCTTGCAGAAACGGCTTCTTTCGCATCACTCTCCCATACAGCTTCTCCTTGTGCAAAGTGCGTTGTATAGTTGACCGATGCACAGTGACACCATCTGCAGCAAGTTGATGCTGCAGCTCTCTGGAGGTGGTCTGAGGATTGTCCTTGACTGATCTCACCCATTCTTCTTCTCTGCCTTTCTGATGTTTTTCTTGGCCCGCCACTTCTGGCCTTAACAAGAACTGTACCTGTGTTCTTCCATTTCCTTACTATGTTCCTCACAGTGGAAATTGACAGGTTAAATCTCTGAGACAGCTTTTTGTATCCTTCCCCTGAACAACTATGTTGAATAATCTTCGTTTTCAGATCATTACACAATTGTTTTGAGGAGCCCATGATGCCACTCTTCAGAGGAGATTCAAACAGGAGAACAACTTGCAAGTGGCCACTTTAAGTAGCTTTTCTCATGATTGCATACACCTGCCTATGAAGTTCAAAGCTCAATGAGGTAAGAAAACCAAAAAAAGTGCTTTAGTAAGTCAGTAAAAAGTAAGTAGGAGTATTTAAAACAAGAAAATGATAAGGGTGCCCATACTTATGCACCTGTCAAATTTTGTTTGAATGCAGATTGCACATTTTCTGTTAGTACAATAAACCTCATTTCAAGCCAGAAACATTACTGTGTCCAACAGTTATTAGATATATGAAACTGAAATAGCTGTTGCAAAAAAAACAATTTTTATAAAACATTAAGCTTAAGATTAATAGGGGTGCCCAAACTTTTTCATATAACTGTAAATCTAAATGACTTTTATCAACAGAGGTGTCTTGAGTGCTGGTATAGTATATTTTCCTTTTGATTTTTTACTCCATGGGTGTTAGTGAATTCTGAGCACTGCCAAATAGGTAGTATAGTCTTTTTTGAGCCATTTACCATTTTTTATTCCTACTTTTCCTCATTTCATGAAATTTATAAACTACTGAAACTGATTTGGCCAATTGTAATTGCTATTATTGTAAGGGGGAGGACAAGAAGTAGCAAAAGTTTGCTCAAAATGTGAGTCAGCACTCAAACTCACAGAGCAGAGCCACCGACTGCTTAAGATTGTGATGCGTAAAGCTGCCCCTGTCATCCGTTACTTACATTGGTATGTAAAAGTTTGGGCACCCTGCATGGTTAGTACCTAGTAGCACCCCATTTGCAAGTATCACAGCTTGTAAATGCTTTTTGTAGCCATACAAGTCTTTCAATTCTTGTTTGAGGGATTTTCATGCATTCTTAGTTGTAAAATTCTTCCAGTTCTGTGAGATTCCTGGGTAGTCTTGTATGTACTGCTATTTTGTGGTCTGTGAGGACCACTGTAAAATCTGCAGTTATTATACGATACCCGGGTTGCTTTCTGGCCAGATATAAGTCTGCTGTCGGATGGGGCTGGTATCGAACGAGGAACTGGTGGCAGCATACCGTACTGTGTTAGTGAGGGGCCCTGACAGAGATGGCCGTGAGGTTTATATATATATCCCCAGCCTGGACTGGTGATGTATATCCCCCCTCACTGGGAGCACTTCAATAACTCATACCTATGAAGGAAGCCTTTCTGGCTACTATTTGCCCTTTGTGCTGTTCCCTGACTGACCTGGGGCAAGTGGTGGTGCCAGAGAGCCGATCCCTGCTGGGTCCTTCTCTTCCCTCTCTTTAACTGAGTGAAGTCGACACACCCCTTCCCCTGTGCGATCCGTCACAGATTGGTGGCTGCGGTGGGATTCGAACCCACGCCCCCGAAGAGACTGGAGAAGGATGGAGATCTGGACTCCTTTCTGTGGGCCTTTGAGCGGACCTGCTGCCAACACCATCTGGCCATGGATCAGTGGGCCAAGTACCTAACCCCCCATTTGAGGGGCAAGTCCCTGGAAATTTTGGGGGACTTATCTGCCGTGGAGGAGCAAGACTATGAGAAGATCAAACAGGCCCTGATCCAGCAGTTCAACCTTACTCCAGAGTCTTACCACAGGATGTTCCGGAGGCTGCAAAAAGGCCCCAAGGACACTTGGGCTGATCACATGCGAGGCCTCTTGCGAGCTGCAGAGCACTGGACCAAGGGTCTGGAGCTCACCACCAGCCAGAAAGTCAAGGAGGCGTTTGTCATGGAGCAATTCTTATGGAACTGCCCAGAGGACCTCCAGCAGTACCTCCATTTGGTTTCTCCAAAGGGAGCCACTGCTACAGCCACCCTGGCAGATGACTATGCCAATAACCAGGCCCCTGAAGCCAAGCGGACCACCCACAGCACCTGGAGAGGGGGTAAGACACATCCTACCCCTGTTTTCCCAGCCCTTGGAATGCAAGGGGTGCCACTCTCTGCTCCCCTCTCCAGGCCAGAGGTAGAACCCAGGAGGTTTCACCTCTGCAATCAACCCAGACACTTCAGGTCCATGGGTCCCCAGCACGACAAGGCTCCAGCCTTGGTGTGCCCCCAGGTCATGATACCCGGAAAAACCCTCGCCTTCTCCGGGATTGGAGGTGTCAAACCGGCACTGCCCGTCACCAAGGTCTATTTGGACTGGGACGCAGGAGGGGAATGAGGGAGGTGGGAGTGTCAGCGAATATTCACATGAATATTTTATTTGGACAGATTTGGGCGGCTAGAGTCTCAGTATTTGTGGTACCTGGTGAACCTAGTGGGGGGTTCACTTTCAAACATTAGGGAAGACACTAAGTTGCTGTTGGGTCTCACCATGTCCTCTGTAACAGATGAAAGGGTTGTTTTACAACATCCCATAGACCCCTTTCACAGGGGGTGTGAAGTTTTCCTATATGCCCCCCATCTCACCAGGCAATGTAATTGATCTTTTTGAGGAGCCGGTAGTAAAAGATATGAAGGCTTTAATTTACCCAAAGTTACCATCCAATTTGTCCGTGGCAGAAAAACAGGCCTTATCTGACATCAAAGGCTGAACTGATACTGTTGTTAGGGCTGCGGACAAGGGTGGGAACACAGTCCTGTTACACAAGGAACAATATCTTTCGGAGGCATACAGACAATTGTCTGATGAAACCACGTATTGCAAACTGCAACAAGACCCAACACATAAATTTAAAAATGAGTTGCGCTCTTTTCTTAGGAGGCAGGTGGAATTACGAGTTACCGTATATACTCGAGTATAAGCCGAGATTTTCAGCCCACTTTCTTGGGCTGAAAGTCCCCCTTTCGGCTTATACTCGAGGCATACCAAGGGGTCGGCAGGGGAGGGGGAGCGGGGGCTGTCTAATAATACTCACCTACTCCAGGTGCGGTCCCTGCAGGTCCCTGGCTTCCCGGCGCCGGCAGCAGCAGCTTCTTCCTGTACTGAGCGGTCACATGGTACCGCTCATTAGAGTAATGAATATTCGGCTCCACCTCCCATAGAGGTGGAGCCGCATATTCATTACTCTAATGAGCGGTAACGGTGACCGCTCAATACAGGATTAAGCTGTGGCGTCGGGGAAGCAGGGACAGCACAGCGCCAGGACCAGGTGAGTATAACAGGGAGGGGGAGCGCTGCGCGATAGTCACCTTTACTCGTTCCAGCCGCCGCTCTGTCTTCAGCAGTGACGCTCAGGTCAGAGGGCACGGTGACGTGGTTAGTGCGCGCCCTCTGCTGAACGTCAGTGCTGAACATTGAGTGGCGCCAGAACGAGGAGCAGGTGACTATTGAAAGTGCCGGGCGCCTGAGCGACGGAGAGGTATGTGATTTATTTTTTTTATCGCAGCAACAGCAAATGGGGCAAGTGTCTGTATGGAGCACCTATGGGGCCATAATGTTTGTGCAGCATTATATGGGGCAAGTGTTTTGTATGGAGCATCTATGTGGTCATAACGTTTGTGCAGCACTACATGGGGCCATAACGTTTGTGCAGCACTATATGGGGCCATAACGTTTGTGCAGCACTATATGGGGCAAATATCTTTATAGAGCATCTTATGGGGCCATAATCAGCAATTGTGCAGCATTACATGGGGCAAATGTGTCTATGGAGCATCTTATGGGGCCTTTATTAACCTTTATGCAGGATTATATGGGGCATATTTTAATATGGAGCATCTTATGGGGCCATCATAAACTTTATGGAGCATTATATGGGGCTCCTGATTCAATATGAATATTCAAAAACACAACCTACTGATGTCTCAATTAATTTTACTTTTATTGGTATCTATTTTTACTTTTGACATTTACCGGTAGCTGCTGCATTTCCCACCCTAGGCTTATACTCAAGTCATTAAGTTTTCCCAGTTTATTGTGGCAAAATTAGGGGGGTCGGCTTATACTCGGGTCGGCTTATACTCGAGTATATACGGTATATAAAAAAAGAAGGCAGAAAAACTTTTACCGGAATTTCCCTGAAAACCTCACTGGTACCACATTCCAATAATGTACAAATCCGTATCTTTCCTACCCGGCAGTCCCATCGTGTCTGGGATAGGGTAGATCACTGAGCCCCTGTCCCAGTACATGGATTGGCTTTTGCGCCCCCTTTTGCGAGACATCCCGTCTTACATAAAGGATACTAATGATTTCTTAAATTTCTTGCGTGATTTTACGTGGTAAGATGACTTTTCCTTAGCCATGATTAGCGCAGCAATGAAGAGCTCTTCTGGGATTCCTGGCATAGTTCCGGTGGTGCTATGTAGTGATGTCACTACGTCATCTGCTCAGGAATACCGATACCTAAGTAGCTTACAGGCCTCAGGCCTCAGCAGCTTACAGGCCTCAGGCCTAAAGTAGGCTGTGTTTCCTACAGGATGGAGAATGTTAGTGCTGGGAGACAATACCGCCACTATACCAGCAATTTCAACTATATCGGCATCCTGCGGATGCTGATACAATTGAAAGTGGCTTTCACCCATTATTCTGGAGTACCAGACAAGTCCCTTCATGTAATTGCGTCCTGAGTGGCCATCCCCTTTCATGCACCTCTGCCAGCTACACTACTAATTACGCCCCTACTGAGTTTATCCTGGTACAGTTCTATGCTGCTGCAGTAATATTGTGCTATCTCTCATAACAACCAATTTAAGGATGTATGTAACATTTTTTGTCTTCATCAGAAGCTGCATGCTTTCATAGCATAATATGTACCATATTGACACTAGGTAGCTGGAAAGCTTAGAACAGCTATTTTCATAATCCAACAAGTTAGTGATTTCCTAAGTGAACGGTCTTGACACCCCTTAGCTAAAAGAGAGCACATAATATAAAAGATTTGTTCAGAGCTGGATTAAACAGCTGGTGATAGCGAATAATAACAATGATGTCAGATATTAACGGGGCCCTTGGTGCAATATAAATCTGCATTACATCTCTTTTGTATGAGTTCAAAATAGCAACGTACATTGTGCTGTGAACAGCAAACAAATGTGGCATAAATGCTATTTAATTAGTTTTACATGAAATAACCTTCTTGCCTTTGTTCTAATGTGAAAGCTGTAATTGGAACTTTGACAACTTTTAGATACATTCTTTTTCTTGTTAAAGGGAATCTGTCACCCCAAAAATCGTATATGAACTAAGCCCACCGGCATCAGGGGCTTATCTACAGCATTCTGTAATGCTGTAGATAAGCCCCCGATGTAACCTGAAAGGTAAGAAAAACAGGTTATATTATACTCACCCGGGGGCGGTCCC
The DNA here is from genome assembly GCF_032444005.1 of Ranitomeya imitator. Taxonomy (NCBI): domain Eukaryota; kingdom Metazoa; phylum Chordata; class Amphibia; order Anura; family Dendrobatidae; genus Ranitomeya; species Ranitomeya imitator. Next base: position 561,263,660 of record NC_091283.1, read on the forward strand.
GCTGCGGTCCGGGTCCGGCGCCCCCTATCTTCATACGATCATATCCTCTTCTTGTCTTCCTGCCGTGTCATTTTTTTGGGGGGTCCTCCTATCTTAATAGCCAGTAAAGGCTAAATATAAAGCTGCTGACTGTGGTCAGTATTAGTTTCCTATAATAATGAGGACACAGTTTCGGTCCCATCTGGACACCAGAACCAGAGGTGTATCTAGCTTTTCCTGCACCCGGGGCAAAGGATCAGTTTGGCGCCCCCCCCCCCCCCCAAACCTCCCCCATTTGAACCTTAACTCTATTGAAACTGTATGACCAAGCCAAGGTACAGTTACAACCAGCACACCCCAATGTGATGCAAAAAAGGGGGGTATTTAATATACATACAGTAACCACAAACGTTTCGGTCTGCAATGGACCTTCATCAGTGTGGTACAGAAAAAAATAATATAAATGTGCATAAACATATACATAAGGACAAAAAGTAAAAAATAAATGACAACAAAAGTATATACATCAGAGAAAAGGGTCATGAATGATACTAGGAAAACAACCGTATAGTACTACCAACAACACATCTAAGCTCAAGATGTACAAAAGGGTACAGTGCCTACAAGTAGTATTCAACCCCCTGCAGATTTAGCAGGTTTACACATTTGGAATTAACTTGGCATTGTAACATTTGGACTGTAGATCAGCCTGGTAGTGTGAAATGCACTGCAGCAAAAAAGAATGTTATTTCTTTGTTTATTTTTTTTTTTAATTGTGAAAAGTCTTTTCAGGGGGTCATTTATTATTCAACCCCTCAACCCACCAGAATTCTGTTTGGTTCCCCTAAAGTATTAAGAAGTAGTTCAGGCACAAAGAACAATGAGCTTCAAATGTTTGGATTAATTATCTCTTTTTCCAGCCTTTTCTGACTATTTAAGACCCTCCCCAAACTTGTGAACAGCACTCATACATGGTCAACATGGGAAAGAAAAGGAGCATTCCAAGGCCATCAGAGACAAGATCGTGGAGGGTCACAAGGCTAGCAAGGGGTACAAAACCCTTTCCAAGGAGTTGGGCCTACCTGTCTCCACTGTTGGGAGCATCATCCGGAAGTGGAAGGCTTATGGAACTACTGTTAGCCTTCCACGGCCTGGACAGCCTTTGAAAGTTTCCTCCCATGCCGAGGCCAGGCTTGTCCGAAGAGTCAAGGCTAACCCAAGGACAACAAGGAAGGAGCTCCGGGAAGATCTCATGGCAGTGGGGACATTGGTTTCAGTCAATACCATAAGTAACGTACTCCACCGCAATGGTCTCCGTTCCAGACAACTCCGTAAGGTACCTTTACTTTCAAAGCATCATGTCAAGGCTCGTCTACAGTTTGCTCATGATCACTTGGAGGACTCTGAGACTGACTGGTTCAAGGTTCTCTGGTCTGATGAGACCAAGACCGAGATCTTTGGTGCCAACCACACACGTGACGTTTGGAGACTGGATGGCATTGCATACGACCCCAAGAATACCATCCCTACAGTCAAGCATGGTGGTGGCAGCATCATGCTGTGGGGCTGTTTCTCAGCTAAGGGGCCTGGCCATCTGGTCCGCATCCATGGGAAGATGGATAGCACGACCTACCTGGAGATTTTGGCCAAGAACCTCCGCTCCTCCATCAAGGATCTTAAGATGGGTCGTCATTTCATCTTCCAACAAGACAACGACCCAAAGCACACAGCCAAGAAAACCAAGGCCTGGTTCAAGAGGCAAAAAATCAAGGTGTTGCAGTGGCCTAGTCAGTCTCCTCCTGACCTTAACCCAATTGAAAACTTGTGGAAGGAGCTCAAGATTAAAGTCCACATGAGACACCCAAAGAACCTAGATAACTTGGAGAAGATCTGCATGGAGGAGTGGGCCAAGATAACTCCAGAGACCTGTGCCGGCCTGATCAGGTCTTATAAAAGACGATTATTAGCTGCAATTGCAAACAAAGGTTATTCCACAAAATATTAAATCTAGAGGTTGAATAATAATTGACCCACACTTTTATGTTTAAAATTTATAAAAATTTAACTGAGCAACAATATTTTTTGGTTTGTAAGATTTATGCATCTGTTAATAAATCCTGCTCTTGTTTGAAGTTTGAAGGCTCTAACTTATTTGCATCTTATTAAACCTGCTAAATCTGCAGGGGGTTGAATACTACTTGTAGGCATTGTATATACACAAAAGGTGTATACAAGCACAAGCTGGTTCATACAAATATGTGCATAAAGGGACATCTCTGAAGACCACGGTGACTCTGGGAGGCAAGATACACGGGGATGGGTGCGTACAGGGGTGGTCTAGCAAGTTGGTATAAAAAGATTACATGAAAAAACAAAATCCAGCTCACCATACCGACATTCCCAAGAGCTCGGAGCACGGAACCGCTGTGTCAGGGCGTAGACGAACAGGAAAGAGAAGGAGATCCAGCTCAACGAAATAGTGAAAAATCCATAGTTTATTTCACTTAAAATATAGTGAAAGGACAAAACATCAGCATACAAAAAAATATTTTAAAACCAAGGTCAACGCGTTTCCGGTGACTAAGCACCCTTAATATTTTTTTGTATGCTGATGTTTTGTCCTTTCACTATATTTTAAGTGAAATAAACTATGGATTTTTCACTATTTCATAAAAAGATTACATACCTAGATGTAGCATGAATGGTTTATATAGTGGAACCCCGATAAGAATTGACTTTGCATCTAAAGTGAAAGAAATAGTGTGACGTAAAGAGGTAATACTCATATGTGATTTGCGTGAGACTATAATTTGACAGCCGGCTCAGAGAATGGGATTATCTCAGACTGTGCGGGCAGCAGAATGCCGCCGACGAGTAGCCTCCTTGGACCGCCGCATCATCAGGCGGCCCGCTGACGCCCCCCTGTCGGCTGCACCCGGGGCACAAGCCCCGGCTGCCCCCCATGGATACGCCACTGGCCAGAACAGTCTTGGACCTAAGGTCCAGAAAAGGTATAGAGAGTCATGCCTCGGTCTCCCTGATTAGCTGGGTCGCAGAAAGAGGTGAAGATGGTGGGTCTCAGGACAGGACAGCACAGGACAAGGACTGATGGATCACAAAACCAAGGGAATATCACTAAAAAGAGACTTTGCCTTAATCTGTATGCTCCTGCCATGTGTAAATGAATTGAACAAAGGTTCTGTGTCGTCTTTGTAGCTGTAACTGTTAACGAGGGCTCCTGAAACAAAAGTGAGTAGTACTCCACCACACCAGATACTCCACCCAGACATCCATTTAGAAGAGAATTTGTGGCGCAATGAGAACTCAGTTCCAGCCCACAGCAGACTTAAACACATGTGCCCCTGCCCTGATGGAGCAGCATCTGACCAGAAGACAAGTCCATCAGTCTCCTCCATTAGCAGGAGCCTGCTCCATCAGCAGTTACTTCAGTTTACTGTATATCTAACTAGAGAGGATGCTGTGAAATAAAGAACAGGGTGCTACAAATAACAAATATAACTAGAGAATCTGATACGTAATGAATGGTGCTGTACATAACAAGAGGGGGCACTATGTAATAAGGGACGGTGCTATAAATAATGAGAGGCGACTATGTAATATATACTGTAGGTGGCGGGGTGGAGGGAAAGGGAGATGAGGCTCACCACGCTACGAGGTTCCAATGTCCATGGTGGGGATCCAAAATTAAGGGTGTTGATCCTACTTGGGTACCTCAGTCAATAACAAGAGAAAGAGAAAGGAATCTGGCACAGCATTTCTGGTGCAACATAGGCACCCATGACTAAGGATTGCACCTCAAACGTGTCAGGTTTTAACATGTTTACTTTGATTCCATTGTTGTTAATGATTTATCAATAAATCGAGGTTTTATCATTGCATGGTTGTGCCAGATTCCTTCCTCTTTCCCTTGCCATGTAGTTTATAATATATATTTATAATCTATAGAATATGTAGCTTGGTCGCCATAAAAGGAGGGGGGCCCAAACACATTTCTTGCACAGGGGCCCCAAGCTATCATTGTCCGCCCTGTACAAAACAGGTATTGTTTCTATTGGTGTAGTAAGACCTGTACAGCCATAAGGTTAGTTTCAGTAGTAAAATTATCATGATAGCTTCCCTTTAACCTGGTTATGAAACCCACCCACCAAAAACAGCAAAGATATATGCAGTGTATCTGGTTTATGTAACACAGGGAAGGACACAGCCACTATCTTGTCTTTTTTATGCTGTCCAGCATGTGATGTCTGCCTTATAAATGTAACATTAATCACTTCTGTGTTGTAATTATGACAATATTGGACCTTTAGGTTATATCGACACAACGACAGTGGTGATGCTAGATGAGATTTCAATGTAACGTTACCAAATAATGCTATCAACCCCACTGACTATCATTACTTGCAATTGTGGAAATTGCACTCTTAAGCACTCTTAGCTGAAAATTGCATTTTTACATGGCGTGGTCACACATCATCCTGTAGCCCTATCCTTATTATAACTAAGCTCTTGTTCTTTATCTGTAATGTTACATATGTCCCATTCCTAATAAAAAATATATTCTGAAAAAAGTAGATCACTGGCCAAAGGTTCAACAATGAGCTAACAGCTTATCCGTACCAATCATAAAGGAAAAAGTTCCATTTATTGTTAAGGTCTTTTTCAAAATGTTCTGCTTTTCTATGGTTTTTAAATTATGCTTCAATCCAAACCAGTAATGATGCACTAGATACACAAGACAGAAGGTCAATGAGTCCTTCAACACTGATTGATTGCAGTGAGCAGTCAGTGTATCATTTCGTGGTACCTCTACATTAAAATGGTTTCAGCAACATCAATAGGTATTGTTATGGAAATTTGGTTTGGATAAATCTATCCCTGTGTGTGCTGTGGCCGGTCCTAATTAGACTGCGTATTTTGAGCGCTCAAGAATGAGACTGTACACCATTGTGACAATAACATTCCACCAATAATGATGATTTATTGTACATACATGGTTTTATAATTGCATATAGAAAGGAGGTGGTTAGGGGTGGTTAGCTAATTACCATATTGTCAAGCTCCTCTGTTATTGGTTATCTAAATATATATGGAATATTGTGATTAATGCTCATATGAATGCTGCTTAAGCAACTAAAATGTAGCTGTCTGCATCTTTCTGCATCTGTGCTGTTCCGCTTTATGGCTGGAAATCCCCAAAGAGTCTGTGTAGCTTATATCAGTTTATGTCAGCCATTTTAAGCAATTGATTATAGTGTATATATTAGCTGTGGATATATGAGTATATATAATTATATAGGAGTATATACACAAGTGAGATCTATAGGATATATATTTCCATCACAATCCCCCCTTAGATATCACTTTCCCTAATCCTAGCCTCCTGTCCCAAAGCGCTGCAACTCTTTTATGCTTCCGGTGAGCAGACGCATGCCTAGCGCATACACCCCCCTCCGTACAGACTTTTCGCAAATGGGCGGTCAGGAGATCTGTCCCTAACGGGGGTTCTTTGCAATCAGTCTCTTAGGGTACCGTCACACTATACGATTTACCAACGATCACGACCAGCGATACGACCTGGCCGTGATCGTTGGTAAGTCGTAGTGTGGTCGCTGGAGAGCTGTCACACAGACAGCTCTCCAGCGACCAACGATGCCGAGGTCCCCGGGTAACCAGGGTAAACATCGGGTTACTAAGCGCAGGGCCGCGCTTAGTAACCCGATGTTTACCCTGGTTACCAGCGTAAAAAAAACCAAACACTACATACTTACATTCCGGTGTCTGACGTCACCGCTGTGCTCTGCTTTCACTTTACGGCCGGCAGTCAGTGAGTGCGGGAAGCAGACGGCAAGGGACCTGACGGACACTGGAATGTAAGTACGAGGGGCGATCCAAAAGTAATGATAATCAATACTAAACACAATGAATATAGTCAAAAAATTTTTTTATTTTTTTACATAGTCTCCTATCAAGTCTATACATTTAGTCCATCTCTTTTCTAAACTTAGAATTCCCTTAGAAAAAAATTATTGATCTTGACCCTCAAAAAAATCCCCAACAGCGGTTATCACGTCGCTATTGTCATCAAATTTCTTGCCCCGGAGGTGTTCCTTGAGTCGAGGAAAGAGAAAGAAGTCACTGGGGGCTAGATCTGGCCAATAGGGGGGGTGTTCCACCAGTTCAAAGCCCGCTTCTTGAATGGTAGCCATGGCAACTGCAGCTTTGTGAGCCGGCGCGTTATCTTGGTGAAACAGCACTCCAGCCCGCAGTTTGCCACGCCTTTTCTCCTTGATAGCCTCCCGCAATCTTCTTATTTGTTCTGCGTAGTAGGAGCCCGTAATAGTGGCTCCCTTCTCCAAATAGTCCACCATAATTCCTTCATCGTCCCAAAAAACGGACACCATAACCTTCCCTGCTGAGCTTGACACTTTGAATTTCTTCGGCGTTGGTTCGTCGGCTCGTTTCCACGTCATCGATTGTTGTTTAGTTTCGGGATCAAAGTGGTGGATCCAGGTCTTGTCCATGGTCAAAAAACGTGACAAAAAATTTTCCTTGCCTGCTTGGAACTTTTCGAGATTTGCTATTGAAATGTCAACTCGTTTCTTCTTTTGCACGTCGGTTAACATTTTTGGCACCCAACGCGCGGAGACCTTTCTCATATGCAATTCTTTTGCAAGGATTCTTTGAATACTGCCATATGAGATCCCTGGGACCTCAGCTACATGCCTGATAGTCACTCTTCGATCTGCCAATACAACTTCTTCAACTTTTTTCACGTTTTCTTCATTGAGGGACGTGGATGGGCGTCCTTGACGATGTTCATCTTCCGTCGATGTTCTTCCTAGCTTAAATTCCTTGGCCCAGCATGCAACTGTGGAATATGGAGGAGAAGAGTCCCCCAATGTTTCCACCAAGTCGCTGTGTATGTCTTTGGTAGTCATTTTTTTCAAGCAGAGGTATTTGATGACAGCTCTGAGCTCGTTTTTTTCCATTTTGATCACTCCTCGGCAGTTCATATTCAAATGAATGTAGCTCCCGGGAATCGTGGTCTATTTAAGTAATTTTTTTTTTCCTGGACTAGTGGGTACCTAAGAGAGAAGAAAACATTTTATTTTAATTTCTGTGTGCAATAGAAATAACCGATCATTACTTTTGGATCGCCCCTCGTATGTACTGTTTGTTTTTTTTACATTTACGCTGGTAACCAGGGTAAACATCGGGTTACTAAGCGCGGTCCTGCGCTTAGTAACCCGATGTTTACCCTGGTTACAAGCGAACGCATCGCTAGATCGGTGTCACACACACCGATCCAGCGATGACAGCGGGAGATCCAGCGACGAAAGAAAGTTCCAAACGATCTGCTACGACGTACGATTCTCAGCAGGATCCCTGATCGCTGCTGCGTGTCAGACACAGCGATATCGTATGGATATCGCTGGAACGTCACGAATCGTACCGTCGTAGCGACAAAAGTGCCACTGTGTGACGGTACCCTTAGTCAACAGCATGTGTATTCAGCGGTGTGTATTCTTTATCAGGTAGGTCATCTATCCAGTCAAGCAGGGCATCCACAACATCATTCTGGCTTGGGTGTCATCTCTGGTAGGGAAGCTTTCTTGCAATACGATGCATGGATCCAAGTGGGTCTTCCCTCCAGTTTCACACAGGTTGGTGTCATCAGCAGCACTTGGAAAGGACCATCAAATCTGGGATTGAGTGGTGTTCTCCTTACAAACTTTTTCACCAACACCCAGTCTCCTGGCTTCAAGGAGTGCGTACCGGACACTGAATCTGGATCTTGCAATGAAGAAAAAAACTCGAGAATGGATGTTAGCAAGTTTCTTGGTGAGTTCAATTACATAAGCAGACAAAGTATCATATTGCATAGACAGCTGCTGAGGGAAGAATACCCCTAACCTGGGACTAAACCCAAACAAAATTTCATATGGTGACAGCTTTTCTGGGCCTCTGGGAGTGTGCCTAACACTAAGTAGTGTGATAATGTGCCATGGTTTGTTTGTCTCTTGGGCAAAATTCAACATCCTGTTCTTAAGTGTCAGTCTTTCCACTTTGTCACTACTCTGGGTATTGTAGGGAGCGCTTAGGCCTAAATCTGACCCTACTGCTGACCAGATCTCCCGTGTGAGATTTGCTGTGAATGCGGGTCCCTGGTCACTCTCTATCACTTCTGGGACCCCATATCTGCATTCTATCTCTGAGAGTAGCTTCTTTTCAGTAGTCTTTGCTGACTGGTTCATCACTGGGAATACTTCTGGCCATCCTGAGAACACGTCCATGACCACAAGGGCATATTCAAATCCTCCACTTGGCGGCATCTGGATGTGGTCTATCTGGATCCTCTGGAAGGGGTACAGTGGTCTGGCAAGATGATGTGTGGGAACTTTCTCCACTCGTCCAGGGTTGCATTTTCCGCAGGTCAAACAGCTGCTAGGGTGGAGATCCCTGGAGCGAACCAGTAAGCACCAGTCAGATAATTAATCTGTGTCTTTGATCTGTGTGTGGACCCATGTGCCCACTGAACCACCATAGGGTACATGCTTTGGGGTAAAAAGGTTTGTAGTCCATTGTGTATACCCTTCCTTCTTCATGTGTTGCTCCCTTCCGCATGCAGCATTCCTTCTTGTCCTTTGGGGCTTGCTCTTGCAGCTTTTTGAGCAGATCCCAGGATGTCATCTGGTCAGGTTTCTTGTCTTCAGTCGTCATGTAGTAGCCGTCCGGCTCTACGACCTCTCCCACTTCTCCATATTGTCTTCCTTTGGCTGCTGCTTTGGCTGCCATATCCGCCATGTTATTGCCCCGTGCCTCTACTGTGTAATTTTCCATGTGCTTTGACCTTTAGTACTGCCACCATTTTGGAAGTTGGAGTGCATCCAGCAGGAGCAGGTCCTTGATGGCTCCATGATGCTTCACGGTTGTTCCGCTTGGTGTGATGAAGTCCCAAATGGGTCCAAAGTCATGTGCTATGCCATGCGAGTACCTTGAATCGGTATATATGTTCACAGTCTTGTCTTCTGCCATCTGGTAGGCCTTCGTCAGCGCTATCAGTTCTGCTTCCTGGGCTGACAGACTAGACGGCAGACTTCTGGACCACAGGATCTCTTGACTGCTGGTCACTGCACATCCCGTGTGGAATCTTCCTTCATCATCTGCAAATCTGGAGCCATCCACATAGAGGATCAACTCTGGGTTGGTCAGTGGCTCTTCTGCCACATTGGGTAGTCCTGCTGTTTCCTGTTGCATGATGCTGAAACAATCATGGTCATCCATCCGGAGCAAATCCAGATCCTTGCGGAAGGTATCATGCAGATTTTGATCCGAATTTTGATCTGAGGGTCCATATCTGTATCTCCCCTTGGGAGTGGGAGTAGAGTGGACGGGTTGAGGACTGTGCATCTGGAGATGGTGACATTGTCGGGCAGGAGTAGAGAGCACGGGAGGCGAAGATGCCTGGCGGTGGAGAGATGTTTTGGCTGAGTTTGGTTGAGGATTGCTGAGATGTCATGCGAAGCCAGGATTTCCAATGGCTATCCAGGAATGATATCAGCAGTCTTGTCCAGGAGGGCGTGTGCTGCAAATGCTGCTCTCATGCATCCCCTTGCAACTGGGTCCAGGCGAGCTGAAAAGTAGCCTAAAGGTCTCTGCTTTCTCCCCTGAAGCTGCTTCAGGACTCCAGTAGTAAGGCCTTCTTTTTCCATCAGGTAGAGACGGAATGGCTTCTCGTAGTCAGGTAGGCCTAGTGCTGGCGCTGAGACTACAGCGTCTTTTAACTTCTTGAACGAGCTGACGGCTGCATCTGTCAGGAGGAATGGGGTTACATTGACGCAATCAAACAGAGGCTGCATTAGGACTGAGGCATCAGGGATCCAGGCTCTGCAATACGAAACTAGACCAAGGAAGGCCTGTAGCGCCTTTGGAGTTGTTGGAGGAACCATCTTCTCCACTGTGGTCTTCCGGTCATTTGTTAGGTGTTTCATCTGGTGAGCAATACAGTGTCCCTGGAACGTAACTCGCTTCAGACACCACTGGACTTTGTTCTTTGAAACCTTGCAGTGCTGCTCCGCCAGGTAGAGTAGGAGAGACAAAGAATGGGCTTTACATGTGTCAAAGTCAACATTGTAGCAGTGGTACTTCTGCATGTTCTGTGAAGCACCAAAAACACATGGGCTACTTGCATAGTGAACAAGTCTGTAGAAACCTGTTCACACCACCAAAGAACTTGTTGAAGACACAGTAAATAAGCAAGTGCTAGTCAAAAAATGAAAAAAATACAGGGTATTTAGTTAATACGTTTTTTTGCAAAAAAATGTATGTTAAGCTGCTCCACCAATCGCCAAGGTATACCCATAATAGAGCAGTCCTATCTAATGTATATAATCCCTATCTGATGTGCTTAAAAACCTGATCATCTGTATAGTACCTGTATAAGCAGGGTTCAGAGAGAAAAAATATACATGTGGACATGCAGGATGGAACAGCTACAATGCAAATGACCCACAGAGTAGTGGTGGACTCCCCAGTCTTGTAGAAACAAGAGAACAGGGTTGCATTTGCCGCAACCTTGTTTCTACAAGACTGGGGAGTCCACCACTCCTCTGTGGGTCATTTACATTGTAGCTGTTACATCCTGCATGTTCCATCCTTCCTCATTTAAAGATTTTTCTGAATTTTCATGACTATGAAAATTGTAAGTTCACACTGAAGGCATCAAAACTATGAATTAACACATGTGGAATTATATACTTAACAAAAAAGTGTGAAACAACTGAAAATATGTCTTATATTCTAGGTTCTTCAAAGTAGCCACCTTTTGCTTTGATGACTGCTTTGCACACCCTTGGCATTCTCTTGATGAGCTTCAAGAGTTAGTCACCGGAAATGGTTTTCACTTCACAGGTGTGCCCTGTCAGGTTTAATAAGTGGTATTTCTTGCCTTATAAATGTGGTTGGGACCATCAGTTGTGTTGAGCAGAAGTCTGGTGGCTTCACAGCTGATAGTCTCACTGAATAGATGGTTAGTATTTGTATTATGGCAAGAAAAAAGCAGCTACGTAAAGAAAAACGAGTGGCCATAATTACTTTAAGAAATGAAGGTCAGTCAGTCTGAAAAATTGGGAAAACTTTGAAAGTGTCTGCAAGTGCAGTTGCAAAAACCATCAAGCGCTACAAAGCGCTACAAAGAAACTGGCTCACATGAGGACCGCCCCAGGAAAGGAAGACCAAGAGTCACCTCTGCTTCTGAGGAATGAGATAAGTTTATCCGAGTCACCAGCCTCAAAAATTGCAGGTTAACAGCAGCTCAGATTAGAGACCAGGTCAATGCCACACAGAGTTCTAGCAGCAGACACATCTCTACAACAACTGTTAATAGGAGATTTTGTGCAGCAGGCCTTCCTGGTCAAATAGCTGCTAGGAAACCACTGCTAAGGTTAGGCAACAAGCAGAAGAGACTTGTTTGGGCTAAAGAACACAAGGAATGGACATCAGACCAGTGGAAATCTGTGCTTTGGTCTGATGAGTCCAAATTTGAGATCTTTGGTTCCAACCACCGTGTCTTTGTGCGATGCAGAAAAGGTGAACGGATGGACTCTGCATGCCTGGTTCCCACCTTGAAGCATGGAGGAGGAGGTGCTTTGCTGGTGACTCTGTTGGGCATTTATGCAAAATTGAAGGCATACTGAACCAGCATGGCTACCACAGCATTTTGCAGCGGCATGCTATTCCATCCGGTTTGCATTTAGTTGGACCATCATTTATTTTTCAACAGGACAATGACCCCAAACACACCTCCAGGCTGTGTAAGGGCTATTTGACCAAGAAGGAAAGTGATGAGGTGCTACGCCAGATGACCTGGCCTCCACAGTCACCAGACCTGAACCCAATCGAGATGGTTTGGGGTTAGCTGGACCGCAGAGTGAAGGCAAAAGGGCCAACAAGTGCTAAGCATCTCTGGGAACTCCTTCAAAATTGTTGGAAGACCATTTCCAGTGACTACCTCTTGAAGCTTATCAAGCGAATGCCAAGAGTGTGCAAGGAAGTCATCAAAGCAAAAGGTGGCTACTTTGAAGAACCTAGAATATAAGACATATTTTCAGTTGTTTCACACTTTTTTGTTAAGTATATAATTCCACATGTGTTAATTCATAGTTTTTAAGCCATCAGTGTGAATTTACAATTTTCATAGTCATGAAAATTCAGAAAAATCTTTAAATGTGAAGGTGTGTCCAAACTTTTGGTCTGTACTATATATACAGTGGGGCAAAAAAGTATTTAGTCAGTCAGCAATAGTGCAAGTTCCACCACTTAAAAAGATGAGAGGTGTCTGTAATTTACATCATAGGTAGACCTTAACTATGGGAGACAAACTGAGAAAAAAAAAATCCAGAAAATCAAAACAGAAACAAACAATCAAGATTTCTGGCTCTCACAGACCTGTAACTTCTTCTTTAAGAGTCTCCTCTTTCCTCCACTCATTACCTGTAGTAATGTGTTGTGAATTCTGTGGCAGAGCTCCCTCCTGTGGTCACAAGTGGTACTTCGGCTGATTCTCTCTGGGAGCTTCCGTTTGTGGAGGAAACTGGTACTGCTGCTTCTGAGTTTCCTCCCTCAGGTGATCTGGTGAGGTCGTTAGGTGCTTCTCTACTTAACCCCACCTAATGCTTTGATTCATGCTTCCTGTCAATGTTCCAGTGTTGGACTTGTGTTTCTCTGGATCATTCCTGTGGCCTGCTGCTCTGCATAGCTAAGTGCTTCTTTGCTATTTGTTGCTATTTTTTCTGTCCAGCTTGTCTATTTGTTTTGCTGGAAGCTCTGGGACGCAAAGGGTGTACCTCCGTGCCGTTAGTTCGGTACGGAGGGTCTTTTTGCCCCTTTGCATGGTTTTCTTTAGGGTTTTGTGTAGACCGCAAAGTTATCTTTCCTATCCTCGTTCTGTCTAGAATATCGGGCCTCACTTTGCTGAATCTATTTCATCCCTCCGTTTGTCTTTTCATCTTACTCACAGTCATTATATGTGGGGGGCTGCCTTTTCCTTTGGGGTATTTCTCTGAGGCAAGGTAGGCTTATTTTTTCTATCTTCAGGCTAGTTAGTTTCTCAGGCTGTGCCGAGTTGCATAGGTAGCGTTAGGCGCAATCCACGGCTGCCTCTAGTTGTGTTTGGAGAGGATTAGGGATTGCGGTCTGCAGAGTTCCCACGTCTCAGAGCTCGTTCTATTATTTTGGGTTATTGTCAGATCACTGTATGTGCTCTGACCTCCATGTCCATTGTGATACTGAATTGCCTTTCATAACAGTAATGGAACCTGTTTAAACTTGTTATCAGTATAAAAAGACACCTGTGCACACCCTTAAACAGTCTGACTCCAAACTCCACTATGGTGAAGACCAAAGAGCTGTCAAAGGACACCAGAAACAAAATTGTAGCCCTGCACCAGGCTGGGAAGACTGAATCTGCAATAGCCAACCAGCTTGGAGTGAAGAAATCAACAGTGGGAGCAATAATTAGAAAATGGAAGACATACAAGACCACTGATAATCTCCCTCGATCTGGGGCTCCACGCAAAATCCCACCCCGTGGGGTCAGAATGATCACAAGAACGGTGAGCAAAAATCCCATAACCACGCGGGGGGACCTAGTGAATGAACTGCAGAGAGCTGGGACCAATGTAACAAGGCCTACCATAAGTAACACACTACGCCACCATGGACTCAGATCCTGCAGTGCCAGACGTGTCCCACTGCTTAAGCCAGTACATGTCCGGGCCCGTCTGAAGTTTGCTAGAGAGCATTTGGATGATCCAGAGGAGTTTTGGGAGAGTGTCCTATGGTCTGATGAAACCAAACTGGAACTGTTTGGTAGAAACACAACTTGTCGTGTTTGGAGGAAAAAGAATACTGAGTTGCATCCATCAAACACCATACCTACTGTAAAGCATGGTGGTGGAAACATCATGCTTTGGGGCTGTTTCTCTGCAAAGGGGCCAGGACGACTGATCCGGGTACATGAAAGAATGAATGGGGCCATGTATCGTGAGATTTTGAGTGCAAACCTCCTTCCATCAGCAAGGGCATTGAAGATGAAACGTGGCTGGGTCTTTCAACATGACAATGATCCAAAGCACACCGCCAGGGCAATGAAGGAGTGGCTTCGTAAGAAGCATTTCAAGGTCCTGGAGTGGCCTAGCCAGTCTCCAGATCTCAACCCTATAGAAAACCTTTGGAGGGAGTTGAAAGTCCGTGTTGCCAAGCGAAAAGCTAAAAACATCACTGCTCTAGAGGAGATCTGCATGGAGGAATGGGCCAACATACCAACAACAGTGTGTGGCAACCTTGTGAAGACTTACAGAAAACGTTTGACCTCTGTCATTGCCAACAAAGGATATATTACAAAGTATTGAGATGAAATTTTGTTTCTGACCAAATACTTATTTTCCACCATAATATGCAAATAAAATGTTAAAAAAACAGACAATGTGATTTTCTGGATTTTTTTTTCTCAGTTTGTCTCCCATAGTTGAGGTCTACCTATGATGTAAATTACAGACGCCTCTCATCTTTTTAAGTGGTGGAACTTGCACTATTGCTGACTGACTAAATACTTTTTTGCCCCACTGTGTATATATATATATATATAAATATATATATATATATATATACACACACAGTACAGACCAAAAATTTGGACACTCCTTCTTATTTAAAGATTTTTCTGCATTTTCATGACTATGAAAATTGTACATTCACACTGAGGCTTTGCTAATGGAGTCCACAATCTATCCATATAAAATCTACGTTCTAAAAGCCAAGTAGCACTCATTCCCATCTGATCCCTGCCGTGTGCTCAAACAGTATTATACAACCACATATGGGGTACTGCCACGTTCAGTAAAAATTGCACAACAAATTATAGGGGCCATTTTCTCCTATTACCCCTCATGGAAATTATAAATTTGGTGCTAAAACAGTATTTTAGTGGGAAAAAATGTATGTTTTTGTTTTCATATCTAAATGTTATAAAATTTCATGAATCACCTGTAGGTTAAAAATGCTCAGTACAGCCCTAGATGAATTGCTTGATGGGTCTAGTTTCCAAAATGGGGTCACTTATGGGGGTTTCTGCTGCTTTGGCATGTCAGAAGCTCTGCAAATGTGACATGGAATTCACAATCTATTCCAGACAAATAGTGCAATGTGCCCAAACAGAATTTTTTTTACCACATATTGGATATCTTCCTGTTTGGAAGAAATTGCATAACAAATTGTGTAACTATTTTTCCTTTTATCCATTCTGAAATTGGGGGTAAAATAACATTTTAACAGAAAAAAAATGTAGTTTTAATTTTCACATCCACTTTTTAAAAAGTTTTGTGAAGCACCCATGTGTTCAACAATCTCAACACACCCCTAGCTGAATTCCTTGATGGGTCTAGTTTCCAAAATGGGGTCGCTTACAAGGGTTTCTGCTGTTTTGGTACCTCAGGGGCTCTGCAAATGAGACATGGTGTCTGCAACCTATTCCAGACAAATTTACTTTCCAAATACTAAATGTCGCTTCTTCTATTTCAAGCACTGCTGTGTGTCCAAACAGAACATTTTGGCAGATGTGAAGTATTTCCACGCTCAGAAGAAAGTGGGTAACAAACTTTGCGGTCTACCTTTTCATGTTACCTCTTGCAAAAGTGAAAAATTTGGGGCTAAAGCAAAATTTGTATGAAAAAAATGAACACTTTCAATATGACGACCTAGTGTTATCAAATTCTATGTAGTACCTTTGAGTTCAAAATGCTCACTACACCCCAGGACAAAATCCTTGAGGAGTGTAGTTTCCAACATGATACACAACAAATGCTGTTCAGTAATCAGCATAAGGCAAGCATAATGAATAACAATTTTCCAAAGGCAACAAGACCCTAACTAAAGACTATAATATAACATAACTTTTAATGAACTAATAAAGGACTAAAGGATTAAAAACCGCTAGGTTAGTGTGTATCCAACACCAAAATATATTAAAGTAATCTAATCAAACTGAATTTTTGTCTAGTGTCTTTTATAATATTGATAGATCTGTAGGATTGGTGCGGCAGCTACCTATACTTTTTTTTAGAATTATTTGATACACTAATAACTTGCTAATAAAATTAACTTCTATGCCTCCCCTGAATCCTACAGATCTATTAATATTATAAAAGACACTAGACAAAAATCCAATTTGATTAGATTACTTTAAAATATTCTGGTGATGGATACACACTAACCTAGCGGTTTTTAATCATCTTTTATTAGTTCATTAAAAGTTATGTTTTATGGCAAATTCTGCCATGGGTAATACCTCACACCAGTCCTCCTGCCTGGAAGTGGCAAGGCATCTTAAAATTTGTTCCAACGACTGGTTGGTGCGTTCAGTCTGACCATTAGATTCCGGGTGATAAGCAGAGGAGAAAGACAACGTAACCTCCAACGTCTTACAAAAAGCCCTCCAAAATCTAGCAACAAATTGCACACCCCTGTCAGACACCACATTCACAGGGACCCCATGCAACCGAACTATATGCTGAATGAACAAACGAGCTAAGGTTTCAGCAGAAGGCAATGCAGGTAACGGCACAAAGTGCGCTTGTTTAGAAAATCTATCAACCACTACCCAGACTACAGAGTTGCCCTTTGAAGGAGGAAGATTAGTGATAAAATCCATGGACAGGTGTGTCCAAGGTTTATCCGGAATTGGCAAAGGTACCAATTCCCCAGCCGGCCGGACCAGAGAGCTCTTAGAGCGAGCACACACCCCACAAGTATTCACAAATTTTTTAATATCAGTACCCATAGAAGGCCACCAAAAATTCCTAGCTGCTGTCCCCCAGGTAGCTGAAATCCCAGGGTGTGCACTCAACACAGATACATGAAATTCTTGCAGAAGTGTGAGACGGAAATGATCTGGTACAAACAATTTGCCAGAAGGTTTATTCTTGGGAGTTTGTGACTGTGCTTCCAAAATCTCTCTCTATAACTCAGATGAGATTTCAGCCACAACCACTCCAGGTTGAAGAATGGAGGAAGGAGGTTCTGGAGGGGACACACAATCAAAACTTCAGGATAAGGCATCCGCTGTTAGGGCTAGCGGAACGCACCAAATAATAAGATAGATAGAGTATGGTGCGTTCGCAGCCCGGGGTCCACCGTGCAGAGATGGAACCTGCTGCCAAGCAATGACGGACTATATGGCGGTACAAAGTGAATACACACATGGGTTAACCTCACCCTGTGTGAAGGAAGCGAACCCTGTTGCGTCACAGGACCGCGGTACCGCACCAAAAGCGCAAGCAAGGAGTCTTAGAACTCAATCCCAAGACACAGGATTTGAGTGCATAGAGACCTCATGCGCTCGACACCGCAACTGTGGTGTCAGAGTGACTGAAATAATTATAACAAAGAAGCACGAGAGTGCATGTGGTGCCGCACTGGCGAACGCCACTAACCACCCAGGCTTGGGTCAGGAAAGCGCTGTGAAAGCGCACGGCGCCGCACTGGCGGTCACAGCAATTAGAGGCTGTAATGTGTGTAACGTGCTGATGGTTAAGTCGGGCGCTAGGTAGCAATCATCCACCTTCCGCGAGCAGTCATACAGTAGGGAGGGGATTTTAAAGAGCGACTTTCATCCATCGACATACATCCATCAACACACACACATTATCAAGACTATACTAGCGCATGGCCATGCGGTCATGCGCAGCTTATATAGTTGCAGCACATTCAGGACCTTCCAATAAAGGACCAATGGGAAGCTGCTACCAAAGTTTTGCCCTTTCAGGACCTTCCTGGAGGACCAATGGGATGTGCTGCAGTACCTGAGCATGTGACCCTCGATCTCCAATGGGAGATCTTGCCCTGGGCATGCTCAGAAAGAGAAAAGCAGGACTTAGGCACAAAAGCATCTGCTCTCCGCTGCCCAACACTGACTTCAATGGCAGAAGCAGGAAAAGCAGCAGTAACTCTTTGTACAGAGTGAGACTGAGCAAGACGCTGGGACCGACGTCTCTGCTGAGCAGACTCCACTGCGGCTGGAGAAGAATGGGAGACTGCAGCGGAGATGGCTCGAGATTCCCCCTGTGCAGAAGCGGGAACTCGACACCTAACATCCGCCTTTACATTTTTAGACCCTGGTCTGAACGTAATGGTTAAATGAAACTGAGAAAAAAAAAGTGCCCACCGAGCCTGTCTGGGGGTCCATCTCTTAGCAGACTCGATATATTCCAAATTTTTATGATCAGTGATGACCGTAACAGGATGAACAGCCCCCTCCAAAAAATGCCTCCATTCTTTGAAGGCCAATTTAATTGCCAACAATTCCCTGTTGCCGACATCATAATTTCTCTCAGCCGAAAAGAAATTTTTAGAGAAAAAGGCACAGGGTTTCAGGTTAGTAAGGGTGGATGGGCCCTGAGACAACACTGCCCCCACCCCCACCTCCGATGCGTCAACTTCTACAATAAAAGGTCTCGACGGATCGGGTTGTATCAACACGGAGGCTGAATCAAAACATTCCTTCAGTGTCTGGAAGGAATTTTTTGCGGCCTCGGACCAATTTTTTCCCCCGCCCCTTTTAGCGTGAGGTCCGTTAAGGGTTTCACCACCTGCGAAAACCCTTTAATGAACTTCCTATAATAGTTAGCGAAGCCCAGAAATCACTGCAACCCCTTAAGGTCATGAGGTTGTACCCAATCTGAAAAGGCCTGAACCTTCCCAGGGTCCATGCGGAACCCATCCCCAGATACAATTAATCCCAGAAAAGACAGTTCTTGCATAAAGAATGAGCACTTCTCCAGTATTGCATATCAATGGTTCTCCCTGAGTCCAACAAGAACTGTCTGAAGATGGTGTATGTGAGACTGACTGTCCTCTGAGTATATCAAGATGTCATCCAGGTAAATGGCAACATAGCGCCCAATCAAGTCAGAAAAAACAACATTAATAAAATTCTGGAACACAGCAGGGGCGTTGGTGAGACCGGAGGGCATAACCAAATTTTCAAATAAGCCCTCGGTAGTCAGAAAAGCTGTTTTCCATTCATCTCCCTCTTGAATCCTTATCAGGTTATAAGCCCCTCGTAAGTCAAGCTTAGAAAACCATTTGGCCCCAGTGAGTTGATTACATAAATCAGGAATCAGAGGAAGAGGATACGTGTTTTTCACAGTGATCTTATTCAGTTTCTGAAAGTCGAGGCATGGTCGCAAACCACCATCTTTTTTCTTCACAAAGAAAAACCCCTGCGACGGGTGAAACAGAAGGCCGAATATGCCCCTTACGGAGACTCTCAGTGATGTACTCTTTCATGGCTTGGCGCTCGGGCCCAGACAAATTGTATTAACGAGCCTTGGGTAATTTGGCTCCTGGGATTAAATTAATAGCACAATCACCGGGTTGATGTGGTGGAAGCGCCTCGGCCTCACTTTCGTAAAACACGTCTTCGAAGTCTTTCAGGTACTCCGGAATACCCTCCAGACCGACAGACGACACAGATACAGACTTTATCGGGTTAACAAAAGGTCCCAGGTTACAACATGGACCATTACCCTTACATCTCCATTGAGTAATCTCCCCCGCCACCCAATCAATGTCAGGATTGTGGCGTTGCAGCCAGGGCATTCCAAGAACCAGTCCTGCAGGCAGATTATTCAATACAAAACAACTTAATTGCTCCACGTAAGTGGAACCCACTTTCAGAGAAAAAACATCAGTTTTTAAACAAATTCCATCCCAGGTAAGAGGGGACGAATCAACAGACACAATTTTAACAGGGTTTTTCAACCTAACTGTCCCTATCTTATTACGAGTCACAACTTGGGCATCAATTAAATTAACAGAAGAACCGCTGTCAACAAAAGCGGTGGTCACCACAGGACCGCCAGCAAGCTCCAATTTCACCTGGAGCACAAGTTTTGTAAGTGAGAAAAAATGTACCTGGGAGTCTGGACAACCTCCTAGATTGTTGTCCAGACTCAGTCGTTTCTCAGATGGTTTCACAGAAGGGCAGGATGGACACTTCCTTTTCCAATGTCCAGAGGCTCCACAGTAAAAACACAGTTGATTGTCTCTACGGTGTCTTCTCTCATTTTCAGAGACCGAGACTGACCCAATCTCCATGGGTTAAGATACAGGTGCAGAGTCACATAACTTAGAGAACAAGGAAGTCTCCTGTTGCATCATTCCTCTAGCATGGAGTCTCGGGTCCATTTGAACTGCCTGTGTCATGGCATCCTCCAGGGTATCAGGAGGAGGATGAAGTGCTAGAGCGTCCTTCAGATGGTTGGACAGACCCATGCGGAACAACCCCCTCAGGGCTGCATCGTTCCAAGAAACTTCAGCTGCCCAGCGCCTAAACTCTGAGCAGAACCATTCAGCGGAGTGCTTCCCCTGTGTAACACTCATTACCATATCTTCTGCCAGACGCACTCTATCAGGCTCATCATAAATGTGCCCTAGAGACTCAAAAAACAGGTTCACAGACATACGTTTAGGAGCAGAGGAAGAGAGAGAGAAGGTCCATGCCTGCGGGGACCCCCTTAATAAAGACATAACTACCCCCACCCTCTGCCTTTCATTTCCAGAGGCCCGGGGACGTAACTCAAAAAACAACTTACATCCCTCCTTAAAGACCTTGAACAATTTTTATCCCCAGAAAAAGTGTCGGGTAATTTTACCGGCGGTTCGGGGTTCGCTAAGGATAAATCAGAGAGACCCCCTCCCGGGACCGAAATGGAGCAGACACCTGTAAAGCACCTGCCACATCTCTCTGCACCTGTTGGTGTGAGTGGACCAGGGCTTGCTGTTCCACAGACAGCTTCTGCAAAAGCTGAGAAAGCTCATTAACTTGTGCCGTGAGATCCTGTACCGGGTCCATGGCATACAAACACCACCCCCCACACCAGGGAGAAAACTATCAGGTCAGCTATAATGTCACGATACCCGGGTATAAATGCTGCAGGGAAACTGCACCCAGCAGCAACAGAGCTGGATCAGACACCGGGTAACTAAACTGATCACCAACGGGACCTTTCACATGAGACAGAGTGACCAGGTAAAGCAAAAGGACCTATGATCATGTGACAGAGTGGGAGGCGGTCATGGGGCGGAGCCAGACGCCCGGGAAACAGAGAAGGGACAAGCATAAAAGAATAGTGAAACAAGCCGAGGTCGTAGCCAGGAGATTACAAGATACCAACAGGGAGAGTAAAATAATAGACAGAAGCCAAGCCAGGGGTCAGTAATCCATGAAAGTGAATAAAGCAGGTGACAGCAAAATACAAAGCAAGCAAGCACACACTACAGAGGTCAAGCATACAGCCTGCAGAAAACCTATAGCTGACAAGGATACCAGGTTAGGAGCGAGTATAAATAGCCCTCCCATCTTCAAAGAGAGGCTAAGAACATTAACCCTGAGAGTTCAAGACATAACCTTGTTCTAACCATGGCAGACGATGCTCGGCAGAAGTATGCGAGTGACAGAGGGAACAGTTCTCGGTGAGCCACCCGGTATTTCTAAGGCGGCAGGCGCGTGGTATTTACTGTCCCATTACATTAAGTACCTTGAGCAACGGGAGCCAATGGGCAAAATGCAGTTCTCCGGTCACAGTCTCTGTAAAGTGACAGCAGGAATACTATAGAGTGCACCTGCGCTGTCACGGTGCTCAGAGGACGGAGCACCAAACTTGCCCTGCTGCTCGCTGCGTGCTACCACCAAGTCTGTCTCCCTTTTCGCACGCTCTGCCCTTTCTATCCTAGCTACGCCCCCTGCTGTCGAGTGCAAAGGTCGTTCCAGGTTTCTAAGCCTTCCCCCAGACAACAAAGGTGACAGTCCTGATAGTTCCGGACCCGGCGCAAGAAAGGTACCCCTGGTCCTGTCCCTCTTCTTACACTGGGATCAACGCAGTCAGAAAAAACTAGGTAACAAATAGTAGAGTCCATTTTCTTGTGCTATTTGTCGTAAAAGTTAAAAAAAAAAACATTTTAGATTAAAAATGAAAAAAAAAATAATTTGACTTTGAAGTATTTGAGGGGTACGATTTTTAAAATGGCATCACTTTTGGGGAGTTTCCAAATATATGATTTCTTGAAAAAATTAGAAATTGCTACTAAACTTATAACCCTTCTAACATCATAGCAAAATAAAAAGACATTTGAAAAATGATGCAGATATGGGAAATTTTATTTATTCATTATTTTGTACAGCAGGATATAAGAATTAAGGTTATAAGGCATTTTCACCAACATTTTGAATTAATGTAAAACATATCAATCTAAATTTACCACTAATATAAAGTACAATGTGTCATGAAAAAACAATCTCAGAATCACTGGATAAGTTGAAGCGTTCCAGAGTTATTACTACATAAATTAACACTAGTCAGATTTCAAAAATTTGTCAGATGGAGGCACTGTGGACACCATAGGACCTGTGATCTGGCGGTGTCCGTCTCTTTAGGATTGCATAAAAGTGCCATCGGCCACAGTTTTGGGCACTTCTGAAAAAGGACACCTCTGAACAGAGGCCAGATAGACTCCAGAATAACTCTGCTGCCTCATAGTGAATGGATCCCTCGGGGTTCACGTCACTCGGAGATTTAGATGGAACCCCCAAAGTATGTGCTCAGCATAGAATGCCAGATA
This sequence comes from Ranitomeya imitator, assembly GCF_032444005.1. Lineage (NCBI taxonomy): Eukaryota > Metazoa > Chordata > Amphibia > Anura > Dendrobatidae > Ranitomeya > Ranitomeya imitator. Next base: position 561,286,337 of record NC_091283.1, read on the forward strand.
AATATGACCCCAAATGTTATATAAAATGTTCCCAATAAAAGCTTCAACTCAATCTACGAAAAAAAGCAAGTCCCCACTCAGATCTGTCATCTGTTAATGGAAATATAGGGGCATCCACATTACTGGTACTACAAAGGTTCTGGAAAAGCCAAATGGCTCCTCGCTCCCCAAAAGAAATTCAGCAAATTCTCCGCTCCCAAATCCCCTCCCTTCTGAGCCCCAGTGTGCCTAAACAACATTTAGTGGCCACATGTTTGGCATTTCTGTAGTGATGAGAGCCTGCCTAACTTACAGGTGCGTGTCTCCAGAAGCACGGGCTGGGCATAATGTTCTGGTGACTACAACGGTACTGGTCACTACAGCGTACTGCAAAATTGCAGTTTGCAATTTTCACTCAGCAACATCCACTGCTGCCTGTTTCTGGAAAACACCCATGGAGTCAAAATCGTCACTATATCTATAAATTCCCAAAGGGTTATAATTTGCAAAATGGGGTCACTAATAGGGGGTTCTGCTGTTCTGGCACCTCAGGAGCTCTGCCAATGTAACATAACACCCTCAAACAAGTGCAGCAAAATCTGCACTGTAATATGGCGCTGCTTCCCTTCTGAGCTTTGCACTGTGCCTAAAAAGTAGTTTTCAACCACATATTGGGTATCGGTGAACTCAGAAGAAATTGCACAACAAACTTTGTGGTCCATTTTCTCCTTTTGCTCTTTTGAAAATACAAAATTCCTAGTTAAAAAAGATTTTTGTGGGAAAAATTTGATTTTTTTTTATTTTCACGGCTTAACGTTATAAACTTCTGTGAGGCAACTGGGGGTTCAAGGTGCTCAATAGCTAAGTCCTGCTATGCACCCAAACACTAGTATTCCCCCACATATGGGGTTTCAGCGTAATCAGGAGAAATATCAAATTATATGGAGCAAATTCTCCTGTTACCCTTATGAAAATGCAAAATATGGAGCTAAAAAAACATTTATTTGGGAAAAATGTGATTTTTTTTCCCAAGGCTCTACGCTATAAACCTGTGGGTTCAAGGTGCTCAATACACATCTAGATAAGTTCCATAAGGGGTCTAGTTTCCAAAATGGTGTCACTTGTGGGGGGTTTCCACTGTTTTTTAGGCACATCAGGGGCTCTCCAAATGTGACATGGCAACCGCTAATTATTCCAGCATATTTTACATTCAAAAAGTCAAATAGCGCTCCTTCCCTTCCGAGCCCTGCTTCCACATTCCAAAAATTCCTGTGAAGCACCAGAAGGGTTAATAAACTTCTTGAATGTGGTTTTGAGTACCTGGAGGGGTGCAGTTTTCAGGATGGTGTTAATTTTGGGCATTTTCTGTCATATAGACCTCTTAAAGTCACTTCAAGTGTGAGGTGGTCCCTAAAAAAAATGGTTTTGCAAATTTTGTTGTAAAAATGAGAAATCGCTGGTCAACTTTTAACCCTTATAACGTCCTAACAAAAAAATTGTTTCCAAAATTGTGCTGATGTAAAGTAGATAAGAGGGAAATGTTATTTATTAACTATTTTGTGCGATGTGACTCTCTGATTTAAGGGCATAAAAATAAAAAATTTGAAAATTGCTAACATTTTTCAATTTTCTCAAAAGTTCCATTATTTTCACAAATAAACGCAAGTCATATTGAAGAAATTTTACCTCTATCATAAAGTACAATATGTCATGAGAAAATAATCTCAGAATCACCAGGATCCATTGAAGCATTCCAGAGTTATTACTTCATAAAGTGGTCATGACGAACTGTAAAAATTGGCCTGGTCATTAAGGTGAAAACAGGGTTCATCTCAAAGGGGTTAACCTAATCGGCACCCAAAGATCATGATTGTGTGGTCCTGATGTTTGCCATGGCAATTCACCCCCAAATAATGGCCTTAAGGCCCCGTCACACATAGCGAGATCGCTAGCGAGATCGCTGCTGAGTCACAAGTTTTGTGACGCAACAGCGATCTCAGTAGCGATCTCGCTATGTGTGACACGTACCAGCGATCAGGCCCCTGCTGTGAGATCGCTGGTCGTGTTGGAATGGCCTGGGCCATTTTTTGATCGTTGAGGTCCCGCTGACATCGCTGAATCGGCGTCACACACATGTCTTCGCTGGTAACCAGGGTAAACATCAGGTAACTAAGCGCAGGGCCGCGCTTAGTAACCCGATGTTTACCCTGGTTACCATCGTGAAAGTAAAAAAAACAAACGCTACATACTTACCTACCGCTGTCTGTCCCCGGCGCTCTGCTTCTCTGGTCTGGCTGTGAGCGCCGGGCAGCCGGAAAGCAGAGTGGTGCGCTTAGTTACCCGATGTTTACCCTGGTTACCGGGGACCTCGGGATCGTTGGTCGCTGGAGAGCTGTCTGTGTGACAGCTCTCCAGCGACCAAACAGCGACGCTGCAGCGATCCGGATCGTTGTCGGTATCGCTGCAGCGTCGCTATGTGTGACGGGGCCTTTAGAGTCTGCCGGCTTTAGTAACCTGTTCAAAAGTTAGCAACATTTAGGTAGAAAAAATACACTTTTTCGTTTGTTATGCCACTTTGTATCAAGTCGTGAAAATCACTTGAAAGGTTAATAGACTAGCTGAAAGCAGTTTTTAATATGGCGAGGGGTGCCATTTTTAAAATGGTATCACTTTTGGGGGTTTTCCAATATATAGGACCCTCAAAGTCACTTCCAACCTGGATAAGTCCCTAAAAAAAAAAATGTTGTAAATTTCCCTGAAAAAAAATTGAAATGTTACAGCTATATTTTTAAAACTCCTTAAAATGCAAACAAAATAAAATAACATTTTACAAATGGTGCTGTGGTAAGGCAGACATGAGGGAAATGTTATGCATTAATGTTTTTCTATGGTATGACTATCTGGATTAAAGGGATAATCATTCAGAGTTTGAAAATTGCACATTTTTTTTTTACATTTTTGGCAAATTTTTTATATTTTGTATAAATAAACACAAAACATATTGACCTAAATTTACCATTATCATAAATTATAATGTGCCTCGAAAAAAAACAATCTCAAAATCACTGGGATTTGTTGAAGCGTTCCAGAGTTATTACCACATAAAGTGACACTGATCAGATTTAAAAAATTTGACCAGGTCACTAAGGGGTTAATTTTTATCAATGTCCGTAAACACGTGTCCTCAGATCGTGCAGCACTGAGACCTCTCAATCGATAAAGACGTTAGCACTTTGTTACAAGCGGTTATGTTATCTATCTGATGAACACATTGAGACCATCCAGTGCACCGACAGCCGCCCAGGTGGGAAGCTGAGTGTTTGTGCCAAACAATCTGTATCCATGACAACCGCACGCCTGTAAAACTTGCCTGTTATATGCTCTCCCTGGGGCACAGCAAGATTGAGGAGATAAACATTTGTATGTAGGCCGAGCTGGCTGGGGAGATGTGTCTTAGCTCTCAGAAGGGTTTATGCTATATGGTAAAATATTCTATTTCAAGGCACAAATTGATAACACGGGTGTAAGGCTACTTATTACTAAACAATCCTCCAGTGTCGAATAAACTCCTGGCTTCCTGATTTACACGACATGGACAAAAGTACTAGGACACCTACACAATACACCTATAGGAGCTTTTATTCCCTCACATTCTAAATCCATAGACATTGGTATGCTATGGAGCAGGTCCCACTTTGTAGATAAAACAGCTTCCACTATTCTGGGGAGGCTTTCTTCAAGATTTTGGAGGATGTTTGAGAAGTTTGGCTCCTTTATATTGAGGAGCATTTATGAGATCAGACACTGATGTTGGAAGAGACATCCCTGGTCACAATCTCTGTTGCAGTTCATCCCAACAGTGTTGGGTGGGGTTGAGGTCAGGACTCTGTGCCGTCAGTCAAGTTCTTCCACACCAAACATTTCTAGCCATTCCTTTATGGACCTTGCATTGTGCACAGGGGCACAGTCATGCTGCAGGAGAAACGTTCTGACAAAATTGTAAGCATACAATTGTCCAAGATGTCTTTGTATGTGGATGCATTCAATTTTCCCTTCACTGGAACTAATGGGCCTAGGCCACCCCTAAAAACAACCTAATAACGTTACTTCTCCACCACCAAACTGTACAGTTGGCACAATCTAGTCAGACAGGTCTCCCCTGGTATTTGCCAAACATACTCATCTATCAAACAGCCAGATCAAGAGGCATGATTCTAAACACTTCCACTTTTAATAACACCACTCATGGAATATTTAGGAATGAAAAGATTTCTCAAACTGACTTGTTACACTGATGGCATTCGATTAGAGTATCTTGCTCGAATTCAGTGAGTCCCTCTATTTTTCCACAAATGTCTGTACAGATAGACTGCATGACTAGAGGCTAATTTTATACACTTGTGGCAATAGGACAAAATGAAAACCCTGGATGCAATGATTAAGAGGTGTATCTTATATCCCAATTCATTTGTCTATATACTGTAGGTTAATTTTAGTGTAGTATTTTTTTAAATAAATTACCCAGTGCACTAATAGGGTATATATCCATGGTCAGGAAATGCTACGGATTGGACACTGCGTACAGCCCCAGCGTCCAATCCGCAGTGGCCAGATGTTACAGCATAGTAGATGGGATTTTATGAAATCCCATCTCCACTATGCGCTCAAAGACGCAGGCGGCAGACCTGCGTAACCGGACATGTGGCGCGTCTTTCTAGACCGCAGCATGTCTACTTATCTTGTGGAGACGCTCAGTCTCCGCAAGATAAATTACACAGTCTATGTATAGGATGCGGTGATTTCGCATGTGTTCAATGAACACATCCAGAATCACCGCGCATACAAAAGCCGGCAGTGCGTTGGGCTGCATATAACGTAACCTGGAAACATACGCTCATGCATTTGCGTGCATACAAGTACTGTGGGTACATCTTACTGTGGGAAAGTGCAGTGTGGGAGTAACAATGTGTGTGAATGGGCACTGTATGGATCAACACTTAGATGATTCATTAGGAGCACCATTTCTGTGTGGGCATGCGAAAGGAACTGGGCAAAGTTAGGGGTTTGACTTAGTGTAAAAAAAATAAAATATGCCATGCATATTCCTTTCGTGTTTTAAAGTTGTGAGGTCTGCATCTACTCAGCAGCAGGTGAGGATTGAATGGTGACCTTAAAGACCACCCTACCCTCATACAAATATTATTAAAATATCTGGCTGCTGGAACTCTACGTTGCTTTATTTTTCTAGCATCAACCTCTCTATCCCTGAAAATCTCTCTTGAAAGTTCCAGACCAATAGGTGAAATCAATATGTCATGAAAAGGTTTGCCTGCCAGATCACAGTGGAAAGCAGATGTGTGAAGTCTGTATGGGATGAAGAATCACCAACTCTGAGTTTCCAAAGCCAGGTGTCTGGGAGTTGTAATGTAAACTGCCCACTCCATTAAATTCAATTGGACTGAGTGGCAGACATTTGTAGTACTGGGCAAAGTCGCTACTAAATGTGCAATGCTGGTGCCTGGCAAACAATGAAGGGTATGTGTGCTCAGTGCTGCACCACAGCCCACCCTCAGTTGATTGTAGGGAGGTTCAGAAGTTAGACCCTCACTGATAAATGGTCCTTGAACCCAACCTGATAAATAGTCCTCGAAAATCCCTATAAAAAGATTATAAACAATATGCAAGGTTTACGGTTGTATATAGCTATCAAGACAATTCTTATGGAGCTAGTGACATAACGGGAGGTTTTAACTTGTTTTGTACTCCTGAGACAAAGGTTGAGCATATAATATTAGTGATTTTACACTAAATGCAATTTTGCGGGGCCCTTTTAAATATTTTGGTGGAGTAAAAAATCAGTCAAGGAAAAGCAGTTAGCCACTTTCTTCCCAACTATTCTGAGAACACAATATTAATGTTTTATCTCACTCACATATGCAAATTGCCTCTTCAGAGAAAAAAAGGACCTGAACTCTATAGCACCACCTATTGGAAGTAGCGATCCTACAAGTCACAATCAACCCTGGCAGATGACCACAATGTTACTTAAAATAATCTCTATATAAAGACCAACATGGATATTACCGTCATATGGTCAGTTGTAGATACCAGTCCTTCGGAATATATAAGAGATTACTGCAGTTATAGATGATGACTTACAGAGGACGTTCTTTCTGAGGGAATCGTTCACTTTTCCATCTGGCCCAGATCGACAAGACAACTTCCCCTACCAGGACTCACAGAGATTAAAACAAAGACACATTTCACGTCTCATATTTTCAGCACCATCACCATCTATTCCCAACCTGCACAAACTCCTTATCCTGCTGATACCCCAATACTGAGCAGCTGCTGAAGTATGGCACCCTATTACTGCACGTACTGTGTGGTTCTCTGTGCCGTCTAAATCTAAAGCAACCCTCTAGAATATAGTAATGCTGGGTGCAAGTGCCCTAGAAAACAGTGCCCACATTTAGTCCTCTACAAAGTAATAATGCCCTCTGTGTGCCCCTTTGACAGTAACCTGAGTTCCCCTATAACAATACATGCCCACGTTACATTTAATAATGTCCTGAGTCTCCCCCCGTACAGCTCCCCTATATACAGTATGATGCTCTTATACACAGTATAATGCCCCTCACTGTATATATACTGACCTCTTAGTATCCCCCAAATGTTTTGGCTCCAACACTGTATGATGGCCCCGTCACTGTAATCTGCACACTTTATGATGGCCCCCTAGATAGCCTCCATATAGTATAGTGCACCAGATAGTCCTCAATATAGTATAATGCACTCCTCATAGTCCTCCATATAGTATAATGCACTCCCCATTGGTAGACTCTATATAGTATAATGCAACCCCCATAGGCACACTCTATATAGTATAATGCATCCCCAATAGGAAGGCTCTATATAGCATAATGCACTACCCCATAGGCAGACTCTATATAGTATAATGCACTCCCCATAGGCAGACTCTATAGTATAATGCACTCACCATAGGCAGACTCTATATAATATAATGCAGCCCCCCTTAGGCAAACTCTATATTGTATAATGCATTCCCCATTGGCAGACTCTATATAATATAATGCAGCCCCCCTTAGGCAAACTCTATATTGTATAATGCACTCCCCATTGGCAGACTCTATAGTATAATGCACTCCCCATAGGCAGACTCCTACAGTATAATGCATTCCCCATAAGCAGACTCTATATGGTATAATGCACCCACCATAGGCAGACTCTATAAAGTATAATGCACCCCCATAGGCAGACTCTACAGTATAATGCAGCCCCCTATAGGCACTCTATAGTATAATGCAGCCCCCCATAGGCAGACTCTAATATAATGCAGCCCCCATATGCACAGTATAATGCCCCTTCTCACTGTATATATACTGACCTCTTAGTATCCCCCAAATTGTTTGATGGCTCCAACACTGAATAACCAAGTCACAGTAATCTCCACACTTTGTGATCGCCCCCTAGCTAGACTCCATGTAGTATAATGCGCAGTCCTCAATATAGTATAATGCACTCCCCATAGGCCTCCATATGGTATATTACCGTACATTCCCCATAGGCAGACTCTATAGTATAATGCAGCCCCCCTTATAGGCACTCTATAATATAATGCAGCCTCCCATAGGCAAACTAATATAATGCAGCCCCCATATGCACAGTGTAATGCCCCTCTCACTGTATATACAGTTAGGTCCATATATATTTGGATAGAGACAACATTTTTCTAATTTTGGTTATAGACATTACTGCAATGAATTTTAAACAAAACAATTCAGATGCAATTGAAGTTCAGACTTTCAGCTTTCATTTGAGGGTATCCACATTAAAATTGGATGAAGGGTTTAGGAGTTTCAGCTCTTTAACATGTGCCACCCTGTTTTTAAAGGGACCAAAAGGAATTGGACAGATTAAATAATTTTAAATAAAATGTTAATTTTTAGTACTTGGTTGAAAACCCTTTGTTGGCAATGACTGCCTGAAGTCTTGAACTCATGGACATCACCAGACGCTGTGCTTCCTCCTTTTTGATGCTCTGTCAGGCCTTCACTGTGGTGGTTTTCAGTTGCTGTTTGTTTGTGGGCCTTTCTGTCTGAAGTTTAGTCTTTAACAAGTGAAATGCATGCTCAATTGGGTTGAGATCAGGAGAATTCAAGATCAAGAGATTCTTTGCTTTAATAAACTCCTGGGTTGCTTTGGCTTTATGTGTTGGGTCATTGTCTATCTGTAGTATGAAACGACGATCAATCAGTTTGGCTGCATTTGGCTGGATCTGAGCACACAGTATGGCTCAGAATACCTCAGAATTCATTCGGCTACTTCTGTCCTGTCACATCAATAAACACTAGTGCCCAAGTGCCACTGGCAGCCATGCATTCCCAAACCATCACACTGCCTCCGCCGTGTTTTACAGATGATGTGGTATGCTTTGGATCATGAGCTGTACCACGCCTTCGCCATACTTTTCTCTTTCCATCATTCTGGTAGAGGTTGATCTTGGTTTCACCTGTCCAAAGAATGCTCTTCTAGAACTGTGCTGGCTTTTTTAGAGGTTTTTTAGCCAAGTCCAGTCTTGCCTTTTTATTCTTGATGCTTATGAGTGGCTTGCACCGTGCAGAGAAACCTCTGTATTTACTTTCATGCAGTCTTCTCTTTATGGTAGATTTGGATATTGATACGCCGACCTCCTGGAGAGTGTTGTTCACTTGGTTGGCTGTTGTGAAGGGGTTTCTCTTCACCATGGAGATTATTCTGCGATCATCCACCACTGTTGTGTTCCGTGGGCGCCCAGGTCTTTTTGCATTGATGAGTTCACCAGTGCTTTCTTTCTTTCTCAGGATGTACCAAACTGTAGATTTTGCCACTCCTAATATTGTAGCAATTTCTCGGATGGGCTTTTTCTGTTTTCGCAGCTTAAGGATGGCTTGTTTCACCTGCATGGAGAGCTCCTTTGACTGCATGTTTACTTCACAGCAAAACCTTCCAAATGCAAGCACCACACCTCAAATCAACTCCAGGCCTTTTATCTGCTTAATTGAGAATGACATAAAGAAGGGATTGAACACACCTGTCCAAGAAATAGCCTTGGAGTCAATTGTCCAAATACTTTAGGTCCCTTTAAAAATAGGGTGGCAAGTTAAGGAGCTGAAACTCTTAAACCCTTCATCCAATTTTAATGTGGATACCCTCAAATGAAAGCTGAAAGTCTGAACTTCAACTGCATCTGAATTGTTTTGTTTAAAATTCATTGTGGCAATGTCTATAACCAAAATTAGGAAAATGTTGTCTCTGTCCAATTATATATATGGATGTAACTGTATACTGACCTCTTAGTATCCCCCAAATTGTTTGATGGCTCCAACACTGAATGATGACCACATCACAGTAATCTCCACACTTTATGATCGCCCCTAGATAGACTCCATGTAGTATAATGCATATAGTCCTCAATATAGTATAATGCACTCCCCATAGGCTTCCATATAGTATAATACAACCTCTGGCAAAAATTATGGAATGGTAGTCAGTAATGGTTACTTTTTTTAACCAAGCATAGGGGAAACATTATGGAATCACTCAATTCTGAGGAAAAAATTATGGAATCACCCTGTAAATTTTCATACCCAAAAATAACACCTGCATCAAATTAGATCTGCTCGTTAGTCTGCATCTAAAAAGGAGTGATCACACCTTGGAGAGCTTTTGCACGAAGTGGACTGACATCAATCATGGCTCCAACACGAGAGATGTCAATTGAAACAAAGGAGAGGATTAGCAAACTCTTAAAAGAGGGTAAATCATCACGCAATGTTATAAACGATGTTGGTTGTTCACAGTCAGCTGTGTCTAAAATCTGGACCAAATACAAACAACATGGGAAGGTTGTTAAAGGCAAACATACTGGTAGACCAAGGAAAACATCAAGGCGTCAAGACCGGAAACAAAGCAATATGTCTCCAAAACAGGAAATGCACAACAAAACAAATGAGGAACAAATGGGTGGAAACTGGAGTCAACGTCTGTGACCGAACTGTAAGAAACCGCCTAATGGAAATGGGATTTACATACAGAAAAGCTAAACTAAAGCCATCATTAACACCTAAACAGAAAAAGACAAGGTTACAATTGGTTGAGGAAAAGCAATCGTGGACTGTGGATGACTGGATGAAAGTCCTATTCAGTGATGAATCGCAAATCTACACTGGGCAAGGTGATAATGCTGGAACTTTTGTTTGGTGCCGTTCCAATTCGATTTATAAAGATGACTGCCTGAAGAGAAAATGCAAATTTCCACAGTCATTGATGACATGGGGCTGCATGTCAGGTAAAGGCACTGGGGAGATGGCTGTCATTACATCTTCAATAAATGCACAAGTTTATGTTGATATTTTGGACACTTTTCTTATCCCATCAATTGAAAGGATGTTTGGAGATGATGAAATCATTTTTCAAGATGATAATGCATCCTGCCATAGAGCAAAAACTGTGAAAACATTCCTTAAAAAAGACACATAAGGTCAATGTCATGGCCTGCAAATAGTCCAGATCTCAATCCAATTGAAAATCTTTGGTGGAAGTTGAAGAAAATGGTCCATGACAAGGCTCCAACCTGCAAAGCTGATCTGGCAACAGCAATCAGAGAAAGTTGGAGCCAGATTGATGAAGAGTCCTGTTTGACACTCATTAAGTCCATGCCTCAGAGACTGCAAGCTGTTATAAAAGCCAGAGGTGGTGCAACAAAATACTAGTGATGTGTTGGAGTGTTTTTTTGTTTTTCATGATACCATATTTTTTTCCTCAGAATTGAGTGATTCCATAATTTTTTCCCCTATGCGAGGTTAAAAAAGTAACCATTACTGACTACCACATTTTTTGTTATTGATTTATTTTAGTGTTTCTTAAAGCCAGAAAGTTGCCATTTGAAATAACTTTAGTTTTGTGCCATGTGTGTGATCTGCTTTTTTTCTACAAAATTAAACAACTGAATGAATATCCTCCAAGCTGGTGATTCCATAATTTTTGCCAGGGGTTGTACATTCCCCATAGGTAGACTCTACATAGTATAATGCACCCCCTATAGGCACACTCTATATAGTATAATGCATCCCCATTAGGCAGACTCTATATAGTACAATGCACTCCCCATAGGCAGACTCTATAGCAGGCATCCCCAACCTGTAGCTCGGGAGCCACATGTGGCTCGCGGACCCATGAATTGTGCCTCGCGGCTGTTTGTCAGTTTGGTGCATTATCTCCAGGTCTAGCAAACAGGTATTAAGAGCACATTTAGTGAGCAGCCCTGCACAGAAGAGCAGATCTGGTTGCACATATACTGGTCTTAGGGGTTTTAAGATTATTTAAGTATGGTACGCTGGAGACAAGATGACAACACCTTTCAGAGGAGGTGTTTGAAGCTGGATGTGACAGTGTCTTGGGAGTGCTTTATAGGAGAAAACTGAATGGGGGTATTGTAGGAGCCCTTGGATCTATGTATACTGCTTTGGGGTGATAGATTTTTGTGTAAAAGCTTTGGTTACCATTATGCCTGTAATGGGGCTTTGGTTGCCGCTATTGTGAGGGGGGCGGGAGCTGAATGTGGCTCGCGACTCTCTCAAGGCTGGATGTGGCTCTTGACCCTCAGATCTGAATGTGTCTCTCAAGGTCAGAAACGTTGGGGACCTCTGCTCTATAGTATAATGCAGCCCCCCCATAGGCTGACTCTATAGTTTAATGCAGCCCCCCATAGGCAGACTCTAATATAATGCAGCCCCCATAGGCAGACTAACATACTGCACCCCATTAGACCTCTATAGTATAATGCACCTCCATAAGAAATTAAATACTCACCTCTCTTTCTCCTGCTTCCTTCGCTGCTCTGGGCGCCCGCACATCTCCAGACAGCAGGGACCGAGTAGTGACTTGATCGCGCCTGCTGTCAGTGTCTGCATCAGGGACTAGAGTTAAAGTAACCACTGCACTCGTATAGTTTCAAGTTGCATATATCAAAAGTTTATTTGACTTGAGTCAGTAGACAAATGCTTGGCGAATTTTAACGTTTCGGCCAGCCCGTGGCCTTGATCACAAAATCGCTGTAACAAGCAAAAGACAAACAAAATATCAAAAACAAATAAGTACACATATACATATTTACATGAATGAATACATGTCAAAGACACTGGCAGCCATGGTAGCACAAATATATCCAAATAAAGAGCACAAACAGCATCCGGTAAGTGAAGTCCAGGAGGATCAGAAGTCACAGAGATCAAAGAGAATGGTTCAAAAGAAATGGAGCCAAACAAGGCAAGGGAACATACCCCAATGGAAATCTGTTGTTTAAAGTAAGGATACCGTATGGCTGATGAGTCAGATAGGAGGACCCAAATGTGTAACCTGGAACGAACAATGTACCATAAGGTTGCAATAACAGTATATATACAAATGTACAACTGGAATGTGCTAAGTGGGATATTACCCGTCGTTCTCAAGGGAGAGGTGTCATATGGGAATGCTGTAGCCTGGAGAGAAGACCCCATTTATTGTTACCTTTATTATCAGGAAGGGAGGGGGGATGGTGCCCTAGGTCAATCTGTACTTAGTTATATAGGCCATAGGGGTGGACTATGTGCCAAAGACATACTGCAAACATACTAACCAAACTGATATGGTAAAAACGCTTGCCCTTGCACTACAGCTGTAATTCCAGCCGGAGGGCAAACAATTGCTGAAATAGAAGTTAGATATACATGAGAGTAAGAGGGGGGGGGGGGGAAATTCATGGGTTACCAGATTGTGGACACATAAAAAGGCTTATAGGGTACCTGTCGTATATATACACTCAGGAGTACAGATCAGGCTGTGTAGATCCTGTGCCTTCTGGACTATCCCAAGAAAAGCAGGGGAAGATAGTGCTGTGGGCAAGAGGATAATAGATGGCTGAGACCCAGGGCAAGGAGTTAGTTAATGGATACAAAGTTGCGGTCCCATGAGGCCCCTTAAAATACCTGTCTCACATATGGAATCAGGGGCACAGGTTAGGTAGTATAATCCCTGTATGGTTTGGTATATCCCAGATGAAGCCGAGGGTAATATCACTGTAGGCAAAAGGATAACAGAGTGCTAAAGAATCCCAAGTGAGGTACTGGTTCACTTATCTGTAGGTAGTGCTGGGGTCTCACATCTGTTCTCGTTTCCTGTATGCAGAGCAAGCGTTGGTGGCCAAGTGGAGGTGCCGACACAGACCTGTGTCAAGGCGGTGGGTAGGCTAATCCAGGTGCTGTGTGCAGGGCTTATGTGGCTCTCCGGCCAGTCATGTGACCGGATATGCAGGGGACGCTGGCGCATGCGCAGAAGCTACTCCTGATGTTGTGAAGCGCTGAAATCTCAGCGCCTGCGCACTGGGCACTAGAACGGGCAGTTGAGCAATGCCTAGGGTTGCCGGCGCAGTGTGATGTGCGATGCTGCTGGCGTTGCTAAGTGCTGCAATATCCGCGCCTGCGCATTACCAGCTGGATAGGGCGCTAGTGCAATAGCCAGCGCATTGTTTGTGTCATAGGCGCCTGCGCACTGTGTCCCGAGGACGGTGCTACTGTGATGTGTGTGATTCACGGTGCTACCATGCTGAGTGGCCAGTAGTATGTTAATCTGGGGGAGGAGCCCAACTATCCCTGGCCATTGTGTACAACTAAAAGGTTCAGGACAGAGCCTTTGTGTTTTAAAGCGTTATTATATATATTCATTAGGGACAGGAGAATGCCCCATAGCAGATATGATGTACCACTGGGAGGATGACAAGCAGAAAACAATATACAGATGATATATACAGTCATGTTAAGTTACACAGATATACTGTTGGTAGGAGTCAAACTAATAAACAAAAGAAATGAGATAATGGAAAAAAGGAAATAAATGAAAATAAAGTTTAAGGAAGAATAAAGTAAATGAATGAAAAGAAAGTTGGGGAAAATGATAAAAATAAAAAATGAAAATTGCAAAATAACTAATAAAAACGGGGGAAACAAAACAACTAAAAAAATGAAAAAAAAACTGAACTAAAAAAATGAAAAATATTTTTGAAAAAAGGAACACTATAGAATATGCTATAGAACCTGAAAAAAATTAAACTTATGTAGGGACTAATGGGGTATGCATCTTACCGACTTGGATGTACATGTTGCAGACGTTGTTTGTGCAAGAGGACATTAAGTCTATATGGAAGATAAAATTAGGTTAGCCTAAGAGGGCATAAAGTCTATATGTGAGATAAAATTAGGTTAGCCAGTCTATCTCACGGTTCAAGCCACGCGGATGTAGGGTATCGAGAGTGTATATCCAGAACGTCTCACGTTGTTTTAATAGTTTCACATGGTTACCTCCTCGCCTCGGACGCGAGACTTTTTCTATAACCTGAAACCTTAGTTGTGCTACATTGTGGTTGGCTTCTTTGAATTGAAGGGGGAGCCATAGTTTGCCACACCGAATTGTGGACTTATGGCTAGATATGCGATCCCTTATTGCCTGAGTGGTCTCCCCTACATACATCAGGGACATCAGACCTCAGAGGGGGATGATGGAAGAGGGAGCATGACTCTTCCACTCCGATCAATGCAGTCAGCTGTATTGGCATCTAGCCAATACAGTTGAATCTGTGATGAAGGTCAGAGGGGCAACTGCTGGCACCAGGCCCCCCTCCATCTCAGGGGCCCCATAGCGGCCGAGTGACAGCAGGGAGATCGATTCTCCCTGCTCTACCGCAGTATGTAACTGTAGCCTAGCTCCGGGTGGGCCCCCTCAGAGTGTGGGGCTAGGAGCGACCGCCCCCTCTGCCCCCCTGGTAGTTATTCTACTGATAGTGTTTCAAAAATATGCTGCCATGACAATCTTTAGATAATTTATTTTAATGTCCAATATATCCCACAATCTGTAGTTCCTAAGGTAGCAAACTGCTTTGATTTCTGTTAGCCATGAGATTCTGTGAAATACTAAGGGATCTTTCTATGCTATACTCAGTGAAGTACCATTCGACTTGAGTTGTGGATGGTTTGGGAGATGCTGTACATTGAAAATGAACATCATTTGTAGGATCATGTATTACAATCCACTTCCTCTGCCTAATTTTTCATTTTTGCTATCTCTGCTTGCAACATTTATCCAGGAAAACAGCCCAGATTGCACATACTACCCTTTTCCTACACACGATGATAGTATTGGCCTCCCAAACTTTTTATCGTCTCATTATGCTTCCCATCTGTTGAAGACTGTTGATTGGTGTAGGCATAGAGCAATTAAACTGTGTGGGGGTCCAAGGAAAAGACTGTTCCATCCACTCTGCTGTAGTTGGATGATTTAATGCTTATAATCATTCCACCCTAAAAGTAGTATATCTTTTCTTAGCCATTATTGAGAAACCCTGCATTACATCAAAAATGGTCCTTGCTGGAACTGAAGTGCTAGTAATAAATTTGGGGCCGAGAACTTTGTGAACCTGTATTAAAACCCAGACTCCAGCTCTACATCATAACCTAAATCTCTTGATCTGGCAAATCAATTAACTCAGACATTTTTCATCTTTGTCTCACCCTTTTGATCAGAAGTTTTGAAGAGAACCTTTAAATGCAATGATTTACTGTACTATCTCTACTGCTGAGATCTCTGTCCATGTTTCTTCGAAAACAAACAGAAAACAAAATAAAAAGTAGCTTGCTAAAGAAGAGGGATCAGCTATAAATAATATTTATTAATAATGATACATGCCAAATAATACAATTAAAAACACTTAAAAAGGCCAGTACAATATAAAAACCAGATCAGCCCATAATAGAGCTCAACACCATCCTTCCTAATCTCAGAGTACACAGATAACCTTTAATAGAGTATGAACAAAGCCAAAACATAGTGGGATTAATAATATAGAACTACCAAAAAAAATAGAAAAAAAAATAGAAAAATATGAGAAACAACTGTGTATACTGCTGGAAAAAATATGAACAATCCAAAAATGTATAAATTATATAATAAGGAAGTAAAGGTGGGGTATTACCAGATAAACACATAGCAGAGCTAATCCTGAATAATAGCAGAATGCACAGGATACCTGTGCTGGTATTATGCAGTACTTGTAGGAATGAGGTCTATGCTGTAACAGCAACCAATAAGTAATTTAAATAAAAGATCAAGTGAAAACCAACAAATGAAAGTGTCGTTAAAACATAAGAGAAAACCTAGCAAATAAATAAGCAGCATAATGCTGGGATCTGTGTGATACGAGAAGAGAAAGTACAGGTGACGAGCCCAATGTGTTGTCACCAACATGTGGCTTCCTCAGGGGTAGAAATGTGTAACTACTGCATAATAATAGCACAGGTTTTTTTTTATGAACTGCAAACCAAATCTCAAAATATCCGAAATTTGACCTTGAACTTCCACAGATCTGCTCATTTCTAGTAATTAGTATATGTAAATAACCACACTCCTTTAATAAATAGAAGTAAAGGTAACAGTTAACTCATGAATTTTGTATGCTGCAACATCGCCCCATACCACAACACGTGATTCACGTATTCTTACCATCACCTTAAAATGTAGGAATTCCAACAAATCTTCTGTACGGTCTCTTCTTTTTTGAATTATATATGACTTGCACGTATTTTACTTAGCACTCCATTAATATATAAGTGGTGCCCATTCCAGTGGGATTTTCCAGAATAAAGAGAATCTGTGTCTCTTTTTAACTTTTTATATCTTTTATTCAGGAGGACTTCACCTTGTTTTTCAAACCTCTTTTTAATTTTATTTGAAAATTATTGATCATTTCACATTGTTGAAGATCATATTTGCATTTCAGAATTTGTAACAATTGTTTTCTGTAACAAGTGAACACTCCCTAATTGTTATTAGCACAGACAAGTGGTCATCACTGAATCGCTGCTTATTGAACGCTTTGTAACTAGATAAATATAAAAGAACTCGTAAAGTACCAACATGGTAAAAGCTTTAGAACCTCTGGAGTCTGGTGACATCTAGTGTCATTGTTACAAGATGAACATTAACAAAGTATTGTTTCTAAAATTATGTTCTTTACGTATTTTCCGCATTATAAGACGTACCCCAAATTTTGAGGAGAAAAATGGTGGTCCATGCATCTTATTGTTTACCGAGAGTGGTGGCTGCGGTGAAGCGGGGTCCCAGGGTCGCTGCCGGAGGAGGCAAGAGTGGAGCGTTGCTGCAGGCCGCAGGCTGGGATGAGGGGGTGTTCGGATTTGCGGTGCAACGCTGCGGGTGTTCAGTGCTGCAGGGACTCTGCCGACATTTTGTGAAAGCCCAGAGCCCCTGCTGTTACATGGTTTCCTATGAGATGGACTCCCTGAAAATGGAAATTTCGCGCCTCTTGCTGATAGGACCCGTTGAAGCGCAGGAGGCGTGAAATGGCCGTCGTAAACTGTGTACCACACAAACCTTCCTGCTGGCATGTTTTAAAAGTTGAACTAACAAAAGGAACTTTTTAAGGAAATGGTGCTTCATGGACAATATTTGAATTGTTTTTTTCTATGGTGTGCACCCGAAATTCCAGGGGCAAGCACGGTGGCGCAGTGGATAGCACAGCAGCCATGCAGCACTGGATTCCTGGGTTCAAACCCCACCAAGGACAACATCTGCAAAGAGTTTGTATGTTCTCTCTGTGCTTGCGTGAGTTTCCTCCGGTTTCCTCCCACATTCCAAAGACATACTGATAGGGAATTTAGATTGTGAGCCCCAACAGGGACAGCGATGATAATGTGTGCAACCTGTAAAGCGCTGCGGAATAAGCTAGCGCTATATAAAAATAAAGATTATTATTATTGTTATTAAATGCTTTCAGGTGTAAGCTGGCTACATGTGTTGTGTTGGTGTTTTTCTCCATAATAGGGGGTGAATAACTTTGAATGGCACGATGCTCACCTAATTCCATTTATATACCCTTAATATAACCTACTTAAAATTAACTTGTGCTTACAGCAAGGGTATAGCTAATTTCCTATTTTTTCTTAGTGTCCAGCTTTTAGTGTCTGCAGCATAACCTCAGTCCTCAGTGTTCCCCCAAAACATGTGAGAACATTTTTTAGTAAATTTTATCATTGTGTCACTACAAGGGAATTGTGTGGGGTACACTGCTCCTTGTGAAAATATAGCACCTCAATTTCACACAAAAAATATACTATAAACACCAGTATTAGAGTTTATTATGTTTGATTTTCAGTTATATACAGTAGTTTGACATATATAATACATATATATATACACACACAGGCTTGACCAAGAGGCATTCTTCATGCTGAGGTGTCAAAGAGTCTCTCAATCATTTCACCAACATGTTCCACTGAATATTTTATGTATTTATCTGGGTTCTTAGTGAAATTGACACCCTTGCCATACCTAGAAGAGAAAAGTGAGTGTATTAGAGAGCATCATAAATACCTAAAACCAGAGATTCGGAAGCTGGTATAAGGAATGAGTTGGGAGGAGGGGAGAATTGTACACTATAACGTACTTGAATAAGAATGCACTATATGCCTCCTGTACTATTTTCTTCTGAGACTGCCGGATCCGCTCACGTTGCTTTTTGTCTGGAATAGCCCATGACTTCTGGATCTTGCAGATTTCTTCCAGGCCTTCGTTAAACCCCTAATTTTAAACAATAAAAATAAGATATACATATTGCGCAAAGGATTAGACCATATTAAATCACCTTCGATTGTATTAGAATATTACCATGTTTGTGTTCACTTTAATTTTTATTCCTGCCATCCAACTTAACTTTTTATGTTTCTGATAATAGCCATATGATGGCTTATGTTTCTAGTAGGTCAAAATGTATCATCTAAACTGCCAAATAAAAATTAAAACTTTTTTTGTGTCACAATATGTCTAAGATCCACAGCTTTTTATTCTTCTTTTAGTCATGTTTTGGTGGGACAAACTTTAGTTTTTTTTTTT
Source organism: Ranitomeya imitator (assembly GCF_032444005.1). Classification (NCBI taxonomy): domain Eukaryota; kingdom Metazoa; phylum Chordata; class Amphibia; order Anura; family Dendrobatidae; genus Ranitomeya; species Ranitomeya imitator. The sequence goes on from NC_091283.1 coordinate 561,305,315, forward strand.
GGAACATTTTTGGGATATAGATTCTTAGAGATTCTCCGAATGCTTATTGTTCTATTATTTTTATGGGGGAGGGGGGGACAACATTACCACAAATCAGCAGTTTTGGCTGTGACTACTCTTGTAATCACATTGGCAGAATAATTAATGGCCAAATACCTGCGAAACCAGAGTCCCCTTGACTTACTTTAAAACGTTCCTTTATCATCTGCCTCTCTTTATCCTTCAACTGTGGAAAGAAAAAGAACATAGAGTAAGTAATTGCGTCCATTTACATTAAAACACAGATCTTTTCAGATAATTGCAAGTCACCTTCGCTCCATGAAGTGGTGGAAGGTTCTTGTCATTGACATAGTCAATCACCTTGAGCCAGCTACAATAGAAAAAAAAAACATTATTCTAGCAAAATTAAGTGGCCTTCAGCAGATAATACAGATAGTTATTTTATGCTCTATTGTATCTAAAATTAAATAGCCTGTTCTTTAAATACCCTAGAGTTCTGTGTATGCAGCTCCCATGCAGACCTACATGTTTCAGTAGAAACAGAAACTGATGTGATGAGTAAATTACTTCCATCTGGATCTACTGTCCGCAGATTGGAAAAAAGGACAGTGGAGTAACACAAGACTGCAGGGTTAGACTACAAACCACGTTGTTTTGTAGCCTGCAAACAAAAAGATAAAGTGCACCGATTTGTACGGCAGCTGTATACACCAAATGAACGGACTCTTTTCATCAAGACTGGTTGCAAAGTTTCTACTATTACTCTTTCTACTAATACTTTTTTAATTCTTATATTGAAATGCAGTGCAAATATGCACATAGCTTAAGAAATTCTAGGACTCAAGGAACCAGTATATGATATAATGAACTATCACACCACTTCGTAATTATGTAGCTACAATATTGAGAATTCAGTCTGTAAGGAAAATGCAGCTTCCTTCACAATGAATCAAAGATTATTGGTAGTCTTTGCTACCAATGCCAGGCACACAAGCCAATGTCATAGTCCATATATATGGTCTCCAAACCTGAACTTACAGAGATATATATCATGTGAACCCGGGCCAAAACAATAGATTTCTATTAACTGATTAGCCGACAAATACATTCATTTTCAATCAGACTATTTACTGCATGATCCTAATACTTAAAGGGGAATTTTTGTTTAAAAAATTATCACCTATCAATAGATAGATGATAATTATTGAAAGGAAACTGTCAGGAAATTCATGCTGCCCAAACAGCAGGTTGCATGACTCGCATTTTGGATGCAGAATTGCTGCCAGGCATATTATTTTCTTTAATGCTCCAGTGTGAACCATAGAGCCCCTTCCGACTCTTCTTCAATCTGCAGCTGCTGAGGCAAAGCTGGATATTCTATCTTTTATGAGGGTCCTGAAAAGTTTCAGAGAGTAATATACCTGGCTGGAATCGTTCAACCACACTGCGATTCATGTTGCCTACGGTTTAGACTGTATGACTCGTTGGGCAGGTTCACATTAAAGGTATTGTTGGGATTCTTCTTGTGGCCATTCCATCATATCGCTGCCTGTGTCCCCCTGGTTTCTTCTTCTGGCCGTACATGTCATGTGGCAAGGGCAGCTAGTCAGTGACCCAGATCACCAGCAGTCTTCACATTCCATTTGAGTTGCAAAGAACTAACAAGCTCTCTTCTGGTTTTTGAATGTGAAGGCTGCAAGCTGATTAGTGGTGGCTGATTGGCTGAAGCAGTCACATGACTTTCACATCCACAAGAAGAAGCCAAGCAGATACTCCTCCATCACTCAATAACATCACGGAGGAGTCGGTCTCCAGATTTATTCTGCAACAAGAAAACTGTTACTGCAGCTCATTCTCAACCCTATTCACTCATTCAATTATTTAGCATATGCTGCTATTATTTAGATCAAAGGTTTCTCGAAGCAAGGTACAGCCAGAATATTTTTTTCTAAGAGTACATAAACCTTCTTTGGTAGATTTGGATCTGTTGTTCTATGTGTTCGCGATATAAACTGTCAGGATCCCTTTGGGTCACAGACACCAATTGCATGAGCTCTGATCTGTGGGAAAAGAATCAACACATATACTGTTAGACAATGGCTAACCTAAAAATGACAGCTAAAGTCAACGAAGTCCCATCATATTGTCATCCTGTAACATTATTCTATATTGTTGACTTCTTTATTAGAAAAATACTAATATAGTATGTTTAACAAACTAGGTAAATTACAGATTATAAAGGACGGTTGAAGCGATTTGTCCAGGACACTTGAAATTGTCTTGGTCAAACAAGGGTACAGTATATGGTGCCTCTGTAGAATTAGTCAAATTGTAACCATGATGCAGTCCATGCGAGTCAAGTTCTCAAAACCAATACGCACATTAGAATAAAGTTGATAATATTGTCCGACCATCTAATTGTGTATTGGGGCTTTTTAACTTCATCTACTTTCTCAAGAGAGAGAAGGATTGAGCATGTTGAATTACAAAGCCCAATCTTTTTTTTTCTTGAGAGTCAAGCCATATGCACATTTGGTCAAATTGGATGTGCAAATTAAAGGAAAGTCAGCAAAAGATAGCGGTTTGTCAAATGCTAGTCATCTCTCCCAACTTTAATCAGTTGGCAGATCCAGGCAGTCAACGGGGAGCATCTCCTCTTTCTAATCATATTGCTTTAGTAGACATTTATTTCTTACTTTTCCAGTGACTTGAGGATATAGTTATAATTATTGTGCAGAAATATTGCCCCCAGAGCCAGATCCTCATACATCTTCGATTTAGATAGAAGTTTTAACTGCAAGTTTCCAAGGACTTTACCTGGGAGAGAAGAATATAAGCCACAATTTTGTTATTAGGCTGCCATTATAAAGACCAACATGTACAGCTTTACATACAGTCACCCTTCCCTAAATCAAGCAATGACACATATTTTCCCATCTTCCTAGTAAACCACTAATAACTGACAGCTGGGCCAAGCCAGCGTAAACTTCCATGGTCGGCACTCAAGTGCTGGCACCCTTGGCACCTCTGTGATTACTAGGCCCCCGTGATGTCGCAGATTACCAGTGTGGATGCTGGACTAGGTCCAACGGATTCATTTGCTCAGCTCTACTAGTAACCCGTCACCCTAGAACATTACATCTGCTGGATAGTTGTAGTACAAGAATATGTTAATAAGATATATTATAACAGCCACAGGAAGAAAAGGCAACACACATTCTTTATGCCACCAAAAACAATGCCCAGAAAACTGCCCGTACTCACAGATATACGTGCTGAGAAGACGGAGGCTAAATTGAAAACTGTAGTTACTGGCTGCAGAGCTGGTCTCTATAACAGAGAGAATAGCACATCATTATAATTATCAGACCTTAAATGATCAGGAGAATGAGCAGATAAGGACTCCTAAAATTATGAGACATAATGTATAGGAAAAAACAATGGACGTTTGGTGAAATTAGAGACAAACTGGACACAGCAGATTCTGCAAATATAGAACTAGCGAAATACTGCATTTACTAAGTTACCGTACACTAAATTATAAGCCGACACTAAATAGTTACGGCTGCCACTCTGCAGAATAAATGGCTCTATCATATAAATCACAAGTCTAGTACCATTTTATGGAAACATGTATTTATGCATGGACAATGATAGATGAGCGCAGTGCTCTGCTATTTTGGCCAGAGCCATAGGCTTTGCAAGGAACAGTAGTGCACATGCATGATCGGGTACTCCATCACCTCCTCCTGGCCATGGTGTTGGAGTGGCATTGTTGTAGGCTAAGGTAACGTTCTGCAACGTTCTGTGATTCTGGACTTCAGATGGAGGTGCAAATATAAGTTACAGGCTGCAATACTCCTTTAAATATATTACTATGTGGCACTACACTGGTTTGCACTGTAAATTAGCAGAGGCCTATTTAAATCTCAATGAGAGGAGAACGTGACTTTGGATAGAGACATCCAATGATTTAATGCCGAGCAGCATATGGCTTCTGGTAAATGACACATCCATTTTCCCCATGTATACAATATCCTGCATCCGCTTCCTTCCCTGTCCACTGGGCTTTCTATTTATCTGTAGCGCGCTCCATGCGGGTCAGGTAATTAATAGGATAGCTGTCTAGGGCTGTCAGATACGTCACCGCTTCTTGATTTATACTCTTTAATGACGTTGCCATGACAACCAGACTGACGTTTATTTCTGAGCAGCCGTTGGTGGATTTGTGCAGATGTGGAGTGCTGACCTACCCAACCCCATATACGAAGCAATATCCATTAGGAAGTAAAACAGTTACGAATGCTGGCATCATACAGGTTCCTCCCTGGCCCAGATAAACGCTCTGCAAATAGAAAGACTATATATAGAAGACTCGGATCACATATGGTGCCCTTGTGTAGTCTACAGAAATAAAGACAAATCGGGATTGATAACTTGAGTGATAAAATCGGCAAAATCCTTCTACCAAATGATCTGGTGAATAGATTTATTCTAGTAAAATGCAGAGGACTCTAGACGTGCCTGTTCCTTCCATGGTGTTGTTTTCAGTCTGTGGCTTCCATTCTGTATCTGCTTCCCCGCATATGTCATTAGGAAGAGAAGGTCTGAATTCCAAAATTAAATGATCATATGCTTGCGAGGGCAGAGCACTCTTACTTTATGCTGCCATCCCCCAATTATAGGCATCATAAACACAGGCCAATTCCCACTTACTTTGTTTGCCAATTTTGCCGTGTAATTGAAGAGTCTCGCACAATCTGGACTAGACCCCCACAGCTCCTCAGAAGCCATCAAGGGGTTTCTCTGAAGTACACAGCTACATATGGACTGGTCATTGGTGATGGCCATAGAAGCAGACTGCGCCGCTACTATGTGGCCCAGCCCAGAGCGCCAGCATATTCCGGCAACCACCACAAGTGAGAGCTCAAAGCACAAATATTTTACACCTTCCATCAATTTTATGGGAACGGTTTAAAGAGTAACTGACTTTTATTTTCTTGATTATATAAAACATTAGTCCCAGCAATTTGATAAATGTCTTAAAGTGGTTGTTCCATGAACAAAGTACACATTAACCAATTGATCTTGGAATAAAAATAACTTCCACCATTGTATATTTAAAAAAAAAAAATATTCCTGTGCCGAGATAATCTTATAAATGTGCCCCTGCTGTGCACTGTGTAATTGCTGTGTCTGACCGTGCAGGAACATGGTCTGATCATACCACATCATGTCACTAGGTGCTAAAAATGGTATTCTAAAGGTTCTCATGATAAAAATGTAAGGTTTCTTAGAATCTATGCCACTCAGAATGCTGACTGCAGGGCTTTTTTATTAGTTTTCACTGGAGATGACCATTACGCTTAACGAGTATCTGCCACCAGGTTTTTGCCACCTAATCTGAGAGTAGAATATTCTAGCGGTAGAGACCCCGATTCCAGCAATGTATAACTAACTGGGCTGCTACCTGTAGTTTTGATAATCTCCTGCTGATAAAACAGGGATTTTATCAGTAGAGGACTAGTAAACTATCTGCCATGTAGTCCTCCATATTACTGACCTCCGTGTAACCTGGCCCCACTACCGATTGGCAACTTTCTGTATACACTGTGAATAGGCAGAACACTGCCAATCAGTGGTGGGTGCGGTGTAATACGGAGTTCATGAATGTGGAGGACTACAAGGCAGCAGGTTTACTAGTTCTCTAGGGATAAAAAACACAGTTTTATCAGCAGGAGATGATCAAATCTACATTGCTAAAATCAGAGTCTTTGTTTTCTAATCTAAGAGCCTCATAATGTAGAATCAAAAACCTGATGACAGATTCCGTTTAAAATTCATATGCACGGAGCTCCCCATTGTGGTGCTGGTGGAAGCAGGTAAGTCAGTAATAATACATATTGTGTGAATGGAAGTAGAGGATTTAGGGCTGTTTGGAGTAAATAAATGAATGCATTTTTTTTCAATTTTCTCACGCTGCTCTTTTGTCTATGTACAAGTGTTGGAAAATATATGACCTGGCATTTTTTGCCTAAACAGGATTCATCAAAAAAATGAAAGTTAGTAATTCTGCTCAGTTGGCTTAAACAAAAACCTAGTATGGGCCCCACTGAGAGCACCAACAAATTAAGTTTTA